>NC_086079.1:17427805-18027805 GCF_948474715.1 Cydia amplana | reverse complement strand
CACAGAACACAAATATATGGCAAGGGATAGGCTTTGACTCTGCTCTGTGAGCTGTAGACCTCACGAAAGTCACGAACCCCCATGACTCCGCCATTTTGAAAATTTTCCGAAAACTGTATCAAGAATAATAAAATTCTTGAACCTGCTCATAAAATTTCACCAGGATCGGTTGAGAAATGGGACCTGTAGAGGAGAACATCCGGACATCCAAAAGCATTTTTGTCCAAGATGTAACAAAGACCTTCGCTAACGTTTGGTCAACTCGCTGTTTTTATATTAATTGATCATATTTTATGGTAAACATCCGTATGGTTTAGACGGAAACTAACTCGTACAGAATCCACGCTATTATTCTGTCAAACCTTTGCATATGAATGACAGTAAAATGTACGTACAAGTTTCATTCTGCAAATTTCATCTCCGGTTTTGCAGAGCAGGTTTGCTTCACAATAAAGTTCTAATATATAAATATTTTCCGTATATTCATACGACGATGTTTGAGAATTTAGATTTTATTCAATCTTTCTATTCCGAGTCTTACAAGGCCAATCTTTTTGAGTCATAACTGTACACGATACGGCTCAACATTTGCCAGTCATTTAGACATGGGTAAATTAACACCTTTAATATTATAAATAAATAAACAAGTTTTAATTTTTGAAACAAGGGCTGCAAAATTTGGTTATTTATTGATAATTTGGATTCTGTTTGACGTAAATAAATGTATTTTCTTTCTTTCTTTCTACTAAACTAAACTAAACTATAAATCACCCCTACCCATCGAATTTAAACATACTATAGTATCTTAGTATCTTAGGTACTTCTGGTACACGCGTATTTCTTACGAGAGGACCACGTTTGCCACACTTCTTGTAGATACGAAATCAATTTAAGTTTCGACCGCCAAGGGGCCAGAGGATATTGTTTGATTTTGAAACCAAAGGCGGCCCCGCGGGCAGGTCGACCTTTCATTTGAGTTGGTGTATCGTCTTTTATTACGCTCGAAATACAGAATATTACAGGCCATTGTCTCACAGCTCACTCAGGCCACTGATATTCATATGAAGATTTACGAAGGTATGCACGCGTGCCAGGGGTTGTTAGATATTTGCGAATACGAAGATCAAGTGAGTTCGCGTTCAATAAAAAAATAATAAAGCAATTTCGATATTTTTTATATTTAATATATTAGTGCGACAAAGACATTAGCGTTTCATTAACTACGGAGCGTAAGCGATTGGCACCTTGGCTAAGCACACAGGTATCGAATCGATGAAGTTACTATAGACACTTTTTTTAACGTATTAAATCAAAGTTAAAATTGAAAACAAAGTTTTCCTGGAAAGTATACGCGTACAAATTGCATGAGATATGTTGTTCCAAACAAAAGCAATTCAAACAATGATGACTATATTATGTTGCTGTTGTCTCTACTGAACCAGCAAGGTATTATATGGTCTGCTAGTTTTTAACTACTTTACTTTAACTACTTATAAGAACTTTCCAGCATCCAATCTTGTCCCAGACAAGCGTTCCATATGACAAGATTGAGTGGAAATGAGCAAAGTTAACCTACTTTGAGGCTTGTATGAGAGCTACAAGCTACAAGTTCTCCCGATAACGGGTTTAAGTTTTCGCAACGCAAAGACAGCATTACTACACCGTCGATACAGCACTTCCAGTTCAATTTAGTAAAGTTGATTCAATTGAACCTACAATTTCCTTATCAGGTGGAATCAAGTCATGTAACGTATAAACGTCAGGGCAAGCCCTTGGAAGTTCGAACGTTACCTCTCTCCTCTTTATCACTCGCGTAAAATGTGCAAATAAGTGTCGTTCACAGTCCACTAAGTGTACGACTTGCGACCCATGACAAAATCTTTTTGCACCTTATTCAATTAACATAAGGCGTAAAATGTTCAAAATTCTCTGATATGGACTATTACTATGGTAGGTATACCACTACGTATGTATCTTAGTACTGACATTTCAATTTATTTTCTTCAGCTTCGAACACAAAAGGTGTATTAGAGCTCCATAATGGAAGTAAAAAATCGTATCCACCTGTCTATCTGTCGATCGACGAGGATTTATTGTTACGCCTAAGGGCCTAGCCAAAATGCCAATCGTTTGCGCCGTAGCGAACGAAACGGTAATGTCCCCTGTCACATCCATTGGTGCGACAGAGATACATTAGCGTTTCGCGCAAACGATTGGCATCTTGGCTAGGATTAATGTTTCTATCGGGTTAGCTAGCAGAGCGTCTACATAAAATACATTAATCAGAAAATATTGTGTAACGAACGACTACGTTGCTTTAGTCTGGTACATATTCATAAATAAAGAGGCACATGACGTTAGGATTATTCTCCTAAATACAACATAAGTTTTTGCAACATCAGTTCTACAAAAGGACTAGGTTTGAATTGTTAATATTTGTAAGTTAAACAAATGCAAAAACAAATTGAACAATTTCTTTATTTCAGCCCTTGCATGTGAACGTATACACAGCTATTATTGAACTATGAGATAATGAAATTAGAGTAAATATTAGTTGATTATTTTCATTTCATTTTATTATTTATTATTGTTGGGCTTTTATGATGAACTATATAAATATATAAAATAAAATAAGTAATAATGCAATATGAATGATATTTAATTAAAATTTTGTTTATAATTATAATTTGTTTTACAATTCTTAAGTTTAATAATGTATAATTTGTAAATAGTTACCATTAAGTAGTATTAAGATTATTGCCCTAACGGGGTATCATGTACCTATTTCATAATGTTGTATAACATCCTCTGTAATGAACATGATCGCAATAAAATATATGAATATCACTTAACATTGATAGCGATTTTAATAAAAACTTTGCTGGAAACTCATTGGGTACCTTTGAGTAGGTACTTATAAGACAGGCCCATTCTGAGTTTCATATTCTTTTGATTTGATATTCTTATGACAAGTACTTGAGATGACTTGACTTGACAATAAGCTAGGTATAAGTAGATACATATATCCGTCAGATGCAGATGCGACTGGAAGATAAATCTCCAGCCAATAGAATTAACTATTTAAGGCCCATATTAAAAATACCTTGTAGACTGAAGGCTATATTTAAGGTAAAATCGTGGATTATGGAGAAATAGGACAAGAAAGGCCGAACCCAAGTAGGTAAATGGAAAAAAGGTCAAGGAGGAAGAAGAATGAAATTATCTACTATAGCATGGTCAATTCTCGAAATTTACTTCAAGATTGTAACAAAAAGTGCCCGGTTTGAAACCTCAAGCTTACTTCTGTGTAGTTCTATCTAATGCTAAAAAAATTAAGAATAATGCTCTCCATACATCGACAGATTTCTTCCGCCAAAATATCCCTAGCTTTAAGGGCGGGCGAATCTGTCAAAGTTCGTATTATAGCTATCCAAATTCAAAAATTTCTAAATTTTGAATAGGCCCCAGTTTTTAATTCCTGAGAGGAATAGCCGCACACAAAGGTATGTAAATTATGACCAAGTTTTCTTTGACGGGCCTCGGTTTTTTCAGTGTTGTTTCAGTCCCATTCTGGTTGGGCGACAAACTGTTGAATTTGTGTAGGGCTTTTTAATTGAGGAGGACTGTACGAGTACGCTTGGGTTTCTTTGTTTACGTAAGTACTTATTTGGTTCTTTTCCGACACTTTTTTTTAAATTTTATTGATAAATGATAATAATAAATATCTACAGTCGTCATCAGATATATCGGAGCGGCCAAGGCGCTCACAAATATCTGAACACGCCTCTGTTGTCAGGACGTTAGAGTGCGTGTTAAGATATTGTGAACACCTCGGCCGTTTCCATATAGCGACTGTATCTATGACCGTGTAACCTATATATATTTCATGAATACCTACTTATATAATAAATTGGCATAGTAAGATGAAAATTATTTTACCTGCAGTAATACAATGAATGTCAATGAAGTTTGATGAAGTCGACATTTTCATCTTTTTATGTGGTGACCAGCCGGGCTAGCACATGATTGGCGCGACAGTTTCTCGCGGCGAGATAGACTACCCGTCTCTGTTTTATTAACATAGTTAGAAAAAGACGGGTAGTCTATCTCGCCAAGAGATACTGTCGCGCCAATCATGTGCTAGGGGTGCAGTGGTAACAAAATAGGTTGTCAAACATAGGGACCTTACATTAAAAACTAAGTAAATCTAACAAAAGAGCTCTCATTACCTCACACATTAATATAACTGTTGATATCAAATAACCCAGAGTCAGAGTTCCAGCCACAAAAGTGGGTAAACAATGGAACCTGTACAAAGGTGGATCCCGGCTGCCGCATGATTTGGCGTCTTCAGAACCCTTTACGAAATATTGCCGATAAAACCGTTACACGGATTTATTCCGTATAGAAGTGACTATTAATCACTTTAAGCTACTAAAACGGTTTGAATCACGTAATTTTAGTCACTCGCGCGACATGCTTCGGAGAGCCTAGATCTCCATTTTCAAGCACTAACAGTGCATGAATAGCGTTCACAAAAGACGGTCTCCTGAACGCTACTCACTGTTGGTGCTTGAAAATTGAGACCTAGGGTCTCCGAAACATATATGTCACGCGAGTGACTAAAATTAACGTGATTTAAACCGTTTTAAAGCTGAGTGGGGACCTTTTGGCACAAATATTTATGTAATTGAATCTTAGTTTTGTTATATTTTATCTTGTGTTATTAATTATTATTTGTGCTAATAAACATTTCTTATTCTTATTCTTATTCTTATTCTTTTATTAGCTTAAATTATTACCATTATATAATATAATAGGTAATACATTTTGGCCACATCCAGCGCCACAAGCCACAGTAATTAATGTAACCGGCATCCACCATTTCTCGGTAAAAGCCGTTCCTGTCCATTTGGCCGTCTCGGCTATTGAGCTGATCCGATATTACCGAATCATTGTACCGAATGTACCGACATTTTTGTGAAAGGGTTCCGTTAAGCAATTGATTTGGCTAATTTCAAATGGCTTGTAACACTCACGATGTGCTCACGATAGTGTAGGTTACTTTTGAGGAAATGCACATTTACGCTTATAAATACGGGAAATTGTTTATAATCAGGCACCTATAAGTAGTGTATTTGAATCATATGATAAAAAAGAAGTTATACTTAAATGACGATGGACGAGCTATATAACTTGTCTATGTATGTATAGACAAAATTGTATATAACCAAAACAATTTGTTTCGCGTTAGCAGACGCTAAACAATTCCTTGGAATGCTCCTAAACCGAAGGTCTCTAAACTTCCATGTCTGACACATTATCCCAAGGTTAATTATTATCCGCAGATGAATTAAGTGCATTCTCGGGTTCAAACCCTCAGTGTAATCACCCAAGGTTCAAGTGTCTAACTAAATCCTATTAATGATTGACTATTAATAAAGCTTGTGCCAAGATCATTCACATCGCAACCAGGTGATAGTCAGTTGTTTTGTTGAACATGACGATTAACACGTATGGTGACCTCCGCGAAGTCCTATTCATCTTTTCTGGGGCCTTGCCGAAACGAAACATTATTTGCTCTTTATCACTCTTCTATAGTAGTGCGATGGAAACAGATAGCGTTTCGTTTCGTTTCTCTGTTGTTTCGTTTGTTCGTAGATACGAGAGATTACAAATGTAATCCAAATTATAAACCTCTCGCGTCTAATGATGATTCCTATTCATCACATCATTTTTCACAGGCACGCTGATTTCAAAGAATAAAGACAGCCTTTCCGAGCGGGAATATAATAAGAGGATAGCGGGAGTGGTGACTGGTGAGTGATAAAAACGATTCATTTCAACCCTCGACTAGCAGTGCGACACGTCCATCAGACTCACCATTAAACTTTATTATTAGCAGACTATTCTTCCGGGTGTTAACGGACGTTCCGAGAGAGATAAACGATCCATTATGAGCGAGTGCTCGTAAAAATGTGCTTCATTTTACGTGTACGGTAGGTACTTGCATTTTGACGTTCTTCAATGAACCTTTGAACCCCATTCATAAAGATATACTGTGAGAATTTCAGATTGAACTTCAAAATGGCGATGTCAACTAAGACAATGCTTTTTAGGGTTCCGTAGCCAAATGGCAAAAAACGGAACCCTTATAGATTCGTCATGTCTGTCTGTCTGTCTGTCTGTCCGTCCATATGTCACAGCCACTTTTCTCCGAAACTATAAGAACTATGCTGTTGAAACTTGGTAAGTAGATGTATTCTGTGAACCGCATTAAGATTTTTACACAAAAATAGAAAAAAAAACAACAAATTTTGAGGGTTCCCCATACTTAGAACAGAAACTCAAAAAAATTTTTTTCATCAAACCCATACGTGTGGGGTATCTATGGATAGGTCTTCAAAAATGATATTGAGGTTTCTAATATCATTTTTTTCTAAACTGAATAGTTTGCGCGAGAGACACTTCCAAAGTGGTAAAATGTGTGTCCCCCCCCTGTAACTTCTAAAATAAGAGAATGATAAAACTAAAAAAAATATATGATGTACATTACCATGTAAACTTCCACCGAAAATTGGTTTGAACGAGATCTAGCAAGTAGTTTTTTTTAATACGTCATAAATCGCCTAAATACGGAACCCTTCATGGGCGAGTCCGACTCGCACTTGGCCGCTTTTTGTTTTTTGCTCATTGAATGTTGTTAAAAGTGTAATATTGATATGCAGTAAATTAACGCGGAAGTGATTAGTGAATGAAGAGGTCTTGAAACGCGATTAACCATTTTAAAGTAAAGTCACTTTAGGTACTATTACCTAAAAGCAACTACCAAACAACGTCAAGCTTTACGAGCATACTTGTTACATTGGTGAAATCATCATAAATTAAATTTGATGAAACGTTACGTTTAGGGAGGTCTTAGATTCGATAATAAAGAGAAAAAAAACAAGCAACAACGGTTGCACTCCGGGAGTGCCGATAGAAGTGAAAACTCACCTCACTATGTTACCGACGCCCGGTAACACGATACATACGTTTAGCGGAGGTATTCTATTTATTTATTATATATTATTATCATTCTCAAATAAGATCACACTTTTTCATTGACATGTTTATTTACATACTGCCATGACAACGTCAAATTATATGAACATAGGTAAAGAGGCTTGAAAAGGAGTCCGCAACCTAAATGTCAAATAACATTGACTATTCTTTATTGATTTAAATGCCATTTAAATGATGAGTGGCCACCTTACGGGGCTTACGGTCACGTGATCGCCTTACGCTGTCTCGAGTTTATCATTTTTTCCCCACCTCAAAAAGTGCCCAGCGCCGCTAAAGAAGTTTTCACTTCAATTATGGCGGGTGCCAATAAGCGGGCCACATCATAATCACTATCACTACATAGTATAAAAGAAAGTCGCTTCCCGCTGTCTGTCCCTATGTATGCTTAGATCTTTAAACTACGCAACGGATTTTGATGAGTTTTTTTTTAAATAGATAGAGTGTTTCAAGAGGAAGGTTTATGTATAATTTGTTAACCCGTGCGAAGCCGGGGCGGGTCGCTAGTTATTTATATATATATATATATATTTTTTTTATGATATAGGAGGCAAACGAGCAGACGGATCACCTGATGGTAAGCGATTACCGCCGCCCATGGACACCCGCAACACCAGAAGGGTTGCAAGCACGCTGCATTCACACAATGGTTAGAAACAGCAATCGCCGTAGTTTTTCCGAACTCGATCCTAGTTCAGCATTATTTTCCCTATTTCCTCTCAATGCCAATCCATCAAAGTTTAGATTAAAATGCAAATTATTTAGGATTAGCATTAACTCAGCATTAACTCTGATTTGCGTGTAAATGAGTTTTTATAAAAGTTATAATTGGCAGCGTATCGTGCTGTCACTTCATGATAATAGAAAAAAAAGTCTTTGTAGATTCTTTTAAATCGCGTTAGTATATTTTTAAAACGTGATGAAAGTACAAGAATAAGATGGTACATTTTATAATTCGTAGCATAATTATTAATTACAATTTGAGAAGCGAATAGACTACTACATGAATAGAATTAGTACACTCAGGGAGAGGCTACACACAATAACATAACGTACGTCCACGTCGTATTCGTATACAGGGTGCTTCCTGTAACAGGAGCAATAAAACTGACCAACATTTGTTCAGCAACTTTTAAAAATTATGAATCCTTTAGACTTCCTCTTTTTCATACAAAATAAATATTGCCTTCAATGTACGCTGACATCAGTGTGTTTGACGTTGCTTGTCACGCTTTAAACATAACAAAATTTGCAATACATTGCGTCTTAGAATAAACTTTAAAGTGTAATAAAAATCAAAACATGAGCTATTTTCAAAAGTTGCTGAACAAATGTTGGTCTGTTTGAGGAGTACAGCCTTTAGTTTAATTTATTACTCCTGTTACAGGAAGCACCCCGTATAGGCATAAAATTGCCTTAATATAAATGTATTATCCGTATATAATATTGCAACGACAGCAATATAAGTCATGTAACCTACAAACAAACAAATGCATGTCTCTAGCTGCCCACTTTTAGGAAAAATCCAGCTAACATTCTAAAAGAAGGAAAGAATTGCTAAAAACTTTAATTACATCAACTTTCAACCTTAACCCCTACGAACAAAATTGAAATTTGTTCACGAAATATCACCACAAACCTGTGACCAAAGTCCTGTACATATTCTGCAACGAATGAATTTCATGTTGTTTTTTAGAACAAAATGGCCGCCGACTTGATTGATCTACAGCCAAACGAAATAAAGGCCGTTTGCAGATTTTCATTTAAAAAGCCAATATTCGTTCAAGTAATTTTCTTTGGCAATTATTTACAGTTTGGTTTGATGAATACCCATTTAATTATTATTTGATGACTTAAGCGGATTTTACAAAGATTATTTAAAGGTATATATTTGTGATTTGGATTGAGCACAGCAACACACAAGATAATCTAGACAAATTATTAGAGTCCATGAATTAAGATTATAAAAATAAGATAAACTATAACATTAATAGAGGTTGTTTGTTGTCTGGAAGAGATCGCTCTTTAGCGATAAGGCCGCCTTTGTTTACTTCTGTCTTCATGTATTATGTGTGTTTACATTTACTTACATTTATTTTAAGATTGTGGCGATAAAGGGAATTTGTATTTGTATGGACTCATATATATACCTATTTATTTATTTAAACTTTATTGCACAAAATATATACAACAATGTACAAATGGCGGACTTAATGCCAAATGGCATTCTCTACCAGTCAACCATAGGGCCAAACAGAGATACCTTCAATTGGTGCAGAGAGAAAAAATATATTGAGTGAGTTAAAAAAAAGCAAACTATACTTATAAATTGAATAAATAAATAAAATATATATAAACTACCACATAAATTATAAAATACATACCTACTATAAATATAATAATGACGGATATTATTCGAACTCTTGCTTTAGCAAATGCTTACGTAACATCCGCTTGAAAGATTTATCGTTTTATTGAGAAAATTAAGTGTTTGAAATGACACAAATAGTAAATAGTTATATCTGAATAAATGAAACTGGAGTAGTGTTATTACTAAAATATTTATACTTTTCTGAATCTGTCCATTTGTCGAAAACCAAACAGAAAATAATGTTTTTGAACAAATTAGCAACTGTCTGGCTTTTATCGCCGATCCGTTTCCGCTAAAAGCTTCTTAATATTGGAACGTTCCAAATTTGTGAGCCTACCTCGAAACTTTCAGAACTGTCGTTCATTTTCATTACTTGAAGATTCAATCATTTCAATTCAGTACGTGTATTTTATTTTAGACACAACTGTCCATATACACAAAACATACAAGTTAAATTTAAAAATAAATAAATAAACACTACTCGTAACTCAACATAAGTATAGTAACTTGAGTTATGAGTTGTGTCTATTTATTTATTTAAAGTAAATTACGATTTACTTTTACTCGTCTCGACAACTGAAATATGGTTTTTCTTCTTTCTGCCCTTTTAAGAGCAAAGGGGACGGGCGCTTCTCCATATAAACGAAGTCGTCATTTTCCTCTCTGGATATTAACATTATTGAAAATATTTTGACACAATTTCATGTACATCTTAACCATCAGGCGTATTCTAATTTTAATAACATGATATGAATTAGGTCTAGATTAGATAGGTATGGATCTGATCTGCCAGTGTCATAAGTGGAATTTAGTGTGTACATATTTTTAGTACTTTGTCCGTGTCGATATTTAATACATTGACTGTACCCTTAAGTAATGCCTCGCGTAATCAGAGTAATCCCTCTGCGCCTCAATTAATAATTAAATACCTAAGTTCACCGTATCATTCCGTTTTCCCACTTCTCGTTGCGTGGGAACGCAAACAGAGAATCGCGAAATCCAAAGCAACTAAACTAATCCCAACTAACAGAATTGCGGTATTGAAGACACTAAAATCTACTCAGAATTTAAACTATTTAAACTCATCTTTAAGAGCAGCCACAAACGCTAGAGGGAAAGAAGATTACACCGAAATTTTAGAGTTTCTTACTATAAAGCGAAATAGTATTCACACCTTAAGTAATAGAGTTTCTTTTAAAGTGTTGTTACATGCAGAGAGGCCAGTTTTCAGCATGTTTTGCTCTCTCGTAAAGGCTAATAAATGTCTCACGTACCTAACTAAACCTCGTGGTACAATATTATGTTTGTGGAGTCAAGTTTCCTTTGCCGAATAAGGGATAACGTTATTTGAGTTGTCTCCCACGTCAAGTTTGTACTACATAGTAGGATAGCGCTTTAGGTGCCAGTTTTGTTGCAAAGATTTAGGATGGGTTGTCATAGCAAAATGTGCTAAAGAGAAAGAGTATTTTTAGGGTTCCGTAGCCAAATGGCAAAAAACGGAACCCTTATAGATTCGTCATGTCTGTCTGTCTGTCTGTCTGTCTGTCTGTCTGTCCGTCCATATGTCACAGCCACTTTTCTCCGAAACTATAAGAACTATGCTGTTGAAACTTGGTAAGTAGATGTATTCTGTGAACCGCATTAAGATTTTTACACAAAAATAGAAAAAAAAACAACAAATTTTGAGGGTTCCCCATACTTAGAACAGAAACTCAAAAAAATTTTTTTCATCAAACCCATACGTGTGGGGTATCTATGAATAGGTCTTCAAAAATGATATTGAGGTTTCTAATATCATTTTTTTCTAAACTGAATAGTTTGCGCGAGAGACACTTCCAAAGTGGTAAAATGTGACCCCCCCCCTGTAACTTCTAAAATAAGAGAATGATAAAACTAAAAAAAATATATGATGTACATTACCATGGAAACTTCCACCGAAAATTGGTTTGAACGAGATCTAGTAAGTAGTTTTTTTTTAATACGTCATAAATCGCCTAAATACGGAACCCTTCATGGGCGAGTCCGACTCGCACTTGGCCGCTTTTTAGGGTTCCGTAGCCAAATGGCAAAAAACGGAACCCTTATGGATTCGTCATGTCTGTCTGTCTGTCCGTCTGTCCGTCTGTCCGTCTGTCTGTCCGTCCGTATGTCACAGCCACTTTTTTCCGAAACTATAAGAACTATACTGTTGAAACTTGGTAAGTAGATGTGTTCTGTGAACCGCATTAAGATTCTCATACAAACATAGAAAAAAAAACAATACATTTTGGGGGTTCCCCATACTTAGAACTGAAACTCAAAAAATGTTTTTTCATCATACCCATACGTGTGGGGTATCTATGGATAGGTCTTCAAAAATGATATTGAGGTTTCTAATATCATTTTTTTCTAAACTGAATAGTTTGCGCGAGAGACACTTCCAAAGTGGTAAAATGTGTGTCCCCCCCCTGTAACTTTTAAAATAAGAGAATGATAAAACTAAAAAAAATATATGATGTACATGCAAACTTCCACCGAAAATTGGTTTGAACGAAATCTAGTAAGTAGTTTTTTTTTAATACGTCAAAATCCCCTAAATACGGAACCCTTCATGGGCGAGTCCGACTCGCACTTGACCGCTTTTTATGACTTCGATTCGAACTCAGTAAAGTGATGTCCTCAGAACATGACTTAATAACTAAACAAGTGAACACCCAAGAAAGTGATCTACTTACATACCTACTCCACCTAATCCCGTGTCAGAGCATAAATCATAAATCATAAATCATTTATTCGTAAAACATAGGTACAATAATTAGGTCTTAGAAAATATACATGTTGTGGAACACTATGTTTTGCCTGTAGGCGTACGATTGTTTTATAATATTTACTTATCATGCACAATTATATTTGAAAGCATAATTATTGCATAAATAAATTAATCAAAATACAACTTTTCATGCAAATAATATTATGGAACTAGAAAATAATGACTAGGTAACATTAAAATTATTTAAATAACAAAAGATTAATATAAATGTCAAAGCGAGATCAAAATAAAATAAATATAATTGTCAGCACAATAAATTATAAATCAATATCATTTAAAAATTGTTGTACACTATAATAACATTTTTTAATTAATAACAATTTCAGCTCTTTCTTAAACTTTCCAATTTTTAAAACTTTTAGATTGTTTGGAATTTTGTTAAATATTTGTGGCGCCATCCCCAAAATGCTTTTCCGTACTAGGGCGGTTTTACATATTTTATTACGCAATGCGTTTTCATATTGAGGTCTTACAGGGAGCCTACGTACGTCAGCAATTTTGTCATACAATTTAGGATTACATTTAACGAAAATAGCAGTTTCCAAAATATATAGACTGGGTAAGGTCAGTATGTTCAATGATCTAAAATATGGAATGCAGCTATCTGTTTACATTTTGAATTCTTTGTTAAATTATTGCTTTGAATAAATACTTCATTCTCAACAAATTATCAACAACGACATATTTTTCTGCTCTGTTCTATTTCTAACTGTAAACTAACTAGTAAGTAACTGTAAACTATTTCTAACCTTCAGCAGGAGTTGTATAGACAATTAAAAAAAGTCTCGTCGTCTGTTTGTGTCTAGAAACGGGATAGCTTCTGGTGCAAACAACTTTTAACTCAGACAAATGAAGCATCTTTGTAAAATATTCTTTGAGCAAGATGAACAATTATGTAAATTAGACGAACTTAGTTTTAATGTGCAAATTTTTTTCATTTGGTTTTTACACTGTTTACTCCGTTTAAAAAAAAATCCGCTAAAGAGAATACACTTATACAACAGAGTCAACAAATCAAATAGGGCACATTTTTTTCATGAAAATATTAGTCTCTGGGGCACCGTTTTAGTCAATTAAATGAATGCATTGATATGATGTATTTATGTAATAAAATATAAATGTAATAAAATGAAGAAGGATGTGACATAATGTTTTCATAAATTTCTAAGTTTTTCATTTTCATTCCTGATTTATTCAACAAAAGGCAGAATGAACTCAAAACTCTATAGAGGTATTCTACAGTCTATATTGTCCTTATGCGTTTGCTTTACACCATTTATGATCACGGCTGAGAAAATGCAGGACGATATTGTTATGATGTTATGAAGCATAAAACAGAACACTAGCCGTTAGGTCCCTCAAGAATATGCTTTACGGCAAAATTTGCTTTTAACGAAGTTTTCTCCGGTGTACGGCAGATAGGTACTGTTGTAATATAAAAGAAAAGAATACAGATTTTAATCAACTTTAATTTTTAAAAGAAGAAACTTTGATTTAGTTACATGTTTATTTTGATACCATATGCTAACATTTTGCCACATTTTTAGCAGATTTTGTCGATATTAATACTTTAAAATAATTCAGGAGAAATGCAAAACATCTTCCCCCTTACTAAAAATATAAATCCCAAGAATAGCTAGGTAGTCGTTTGGCAACCTTTCGCGCCGGAGGCATTTCAGATTGAGATTCTCTATTACCTGTGGCGAGGCGGCCCCTATTATCAGAAAAGCGAAGGCTTTACTGGTTATTTATACATATTTCATAATGTAGTGCGCCGTAACAGTGAAATTACATAAATAAATATTACAGAACAATCGAACTCGCACAAATTGACTTAGTGAGCTTACAATAAAGCTTGGGTGGCGGGTACTAGACGACGATATAAGTATATAATTTGATATTTGATATTTATCGAAATAGAATTTTACAGCATTACAGCTAAGATAGATAGATAGATATATATACAAATACTTACATACATAGAAAACATCAATAATTCAGGAACAATATGTTATGAACATACAAATAAATGCCCTTACCTGGATTTAAATCCGGGAGCTTTTACTTGGTAGGCAGGGTTACTAACGACGAGGCTTGGAGCTTATAGCTTATCAATATCACAGAATAAATAATAGTACTAAGTACAGAAGACTCACTCTCTAACAAAACGCGTCTGTTACGATCAGCACAGATATGGCCGCTAGGTGGCGACAGCGCCACGCGCGGCTTATGGCTTTCCCCAAAATTGGGGCCGAACGGATGTACTTTTAGCTACCTGTAGCAAAGCGACGAAATCGCGGAGTGAGACACGCCTGTCAATATTCAATAGGACGCGATGATGATGATTTTTTGCATGCTAGAGTGGCTTTCGTTCCCCAAGCGCTGTATTATCTGTATTATACTTTTCTTGTATTCATGTACAAAAGGTACTAATAATGTTATTACATACCTACTTAGGTATGTATGTTATAATAATATGACATGCGTATTATATATGTAATAATAACAATATTAGGTATGTAATAACATTAGTATTACCTTTTGTATTAAATTACAAAACACTGTCAATTAACTTGTCGCTCAACAATTAACTGAGGACTTCGCTTCAATGTCTATGGATTGGAAAATCGGCGCTCGGCGTGAATATAATTTATGATGAGCGAATACCTATTATGAATTTTCAGACATGATACTATTATGTAACCGTGGTATGCCGTTAATTAATTACAATTTCAGGATAATTAATAATATAACACACTATGAAACTCCGACTCCGACTTGCAATCCGGAGGTCGCGGGTTCAAATCCTGGCTCGTAGCAATGAGTTTTTCGGAACTTATGTACGAAATATCATTTGATATTTACCACTAGCTTTTCGGTGAAGGAAAACACCGTGAGGAAACCTGCATACATCTGCGAAGAAATTCAAAGGTGTATGTGAAGTCCCCAATCCGCATTGGGCTAGCGTGTGGACTATAGCCCAAGCCCTCTCGCGCATGAGAGGAGGCCTGTGCCCAGTAGTGGGACGTATATAGGCTCAAATTATTATTTATTATTATTATAACACACTATGAAAATACGTTAAATTTTAATCCCAATTCAGTAGAAAATAAATTAAACATAATAAGAATAGGATCGAATATAAAATGTTACCCCTTTTTAAAGACGGTTAATATATATGGACAGAAACACAAATACATATCCTTAGCCTGTCCACGTGAAGATAAAGGCCTTATTCGAAAATTAAATTTCCTCACTAATACAATCAATTTAATATGAACATCAGTGCGTCTCACTCACTCTAAATAGCTCCACTCTAAAGAGAGCAATCTGATTGTCAAATACATCCCTTCTAATATTACAAATGTGAAAGTAACTCGTCTGTCTGCCTGTTTGCTTGCATGTCTGCCTGTTTGCTTGCATGTCTGCCTATCTGTCTGCCTGTCTGTTTATCTGTCAGTTACCTATTTACACTTAAACCGCTGATCCGATTTAGATGGGTATGAAGATAGTTTGAGACCCGAAAAAGGACAAGATAGTTTTTATATCATCGTCATCCTACGCGACGAATTCGCGGGTAGAAGCTAGTTTCGATAAACTTTGGATCATTAAAAGCATATCCAAGAATGTCCAAGACATTTCTTCTCGTAATTACCTTTCGGCGCACAAAAGGACCCTCAACGGACCATGGGGTAGCTTAATTAATTAGAGTACTAGTGATTAAGACGTCTAATAGAAATTTGGGTTCCTTTAATGTACACGTTAACTCGAATTACCATGTTTATGGGATACTAGCTTCATAGCTTGTACCCGATTCGTCTGTGTGATACGATGATGATGAAAACCATCCTATGTCTTTTCTCAGGCTTAAAACTATCTTCATACTAAATTTTATCTAAATTGGTTCAGCGATTCAAGCGTGAAGAGATAACAGACAGACAAAGTTGCTGCAGTATTTGCATTTATAGCTATAGCTAGCGTCTGCCTGCGAATTATTGCGTAGAATTAGGACTCGTAGTTTCCATAATAGGTAAACTTCATTTTAACTATTTCAGTACGGATATGATGGTCGTTCTTGTCTACGTGACAGCGTGATAAAACGGTGTCCGTCACTTTCTTTCCCACGGTGTTAAACAGTGACAGTTATTTTATCACGTGGATAAAGATGGATAAAGCTATCCATAATAGGCTGGCTGGGGAAAATTTCCATAATAAAAAGTCAAGTCGCGGGCCGAAGCTAGGTAGGTACTTAATTTATTCCATTCACTTCACAGCTAAATCGTAATTAATCTATATTCAATCGAGAATCGTTTAGCGACTATTATTTTGAGCTTAATGTAGTCTCATTAGTTACGCACATAATACATTAAACATAATTAATGCGTCACTTGGGAGACCGCCGAACAGTAAATATATATTCAACCAGTAAGCTACTGACACATAGATACAGTAAAATGCCTAAAAACTAGCTTACGGAAACAAACGCTCAGCTCTATTTCTAATATAGTTGGTCAAACTAATTTGTCAGTAAATAAGAACAAAAAAAACTATATGCATCCTTTTCTTTTGGGTGCTAGTACTAGTGTAAGACAAAGATAGTATGATTCTCTCTGTCTATTTTTGAAATGAGACAGTCCTTTTACAAACTATAAACACAATTTTTTCAATGACACAGACGCACGAGTGATCCTATAATGGTAACGTCATAAGTTTTTTCTGACGTACGAGTAAACTACCCACCCACTTACTTTCATCGTAAAGCACTCAGACATAAAGCAATTATATCGTCATAGCTCATTGCCGCCACTGCTTCATTACCATGTTGGATGCTTATGGGGTTGACTCCACTATGGTCCCAAGAAAAATCCAAAATCTACCTAGTAAGTATTTTAATAAATATCTTGGGACAATCTTACACATATCGACCTATTTAACCCCACAATAAGTCCCATAAGGCTCGTGTCGTAGGTACTAGACGACGATATAGGTATTATTATAAATACTAGATATTAAAATACTTACAGATACACTTTAGATACAGGGTTGGAGCCGCTGTAATTTTATTTGACGTTCATAAGAATCATAAGCGCATTGAATAATAAACTATATTTCTTTATCTTAAAAAATAGTAATACGTGAGTGACCCGTACCTGACACTACTTGTATAGTCTGTAATAGACTCGAAGGCCACAATGAATGTATTGGAATCATAAACTGTTTAGACGACAACGGTTTCACTCACTTGAATTTTTAGTCGTCGTCGAAGGGCCCGAAAAATGTCGCCAATAGCGACTAAAAACTCAAGTGAGTGAAACCGTTGTCGTCTAAACAGTTTAAAATATGTCTCGCGAAAGTTTAATATCGATTATTGGAATCATATCAGTCAGCAGTAAAACTTTTAATAAAATAAGGGAGCAAACCTGAATGTCCCAAGTGGAGTGTTCCTCAGGATAGTCAAGGCCAAAGACTCCGCCATTGCTCATTACTTAGCACCACGACTGCGCTGGGGGCAGTTCTAAAATGAGCAAGTCATGTCATGAGTTGTGAACTAAGTCGATTAGGATCGCTCACTGCTCTGCTGTGACTTCAGATGTCAGGGGTATGCTTTTATTCACCGACTTCACAAAATGGAGGAGGTTCTCAATTCGTCGGAATCTTTTTTTTGTGTTTGATCACCGACTCGGGGACGGTTGAAAATTTACTCGTATATCTGAATTGCAGGTACAGCACTATAAGTATACAGTTAAATGAAAACTTACCCTAAGCGAGAATGCAAGGATACTTTGGAGACATGTGAAATAATCATAATTATAGTTTTCAATAGATTCTGAATCTATGAAACACGATCGTTTGACCAAAATAAATTCAGCAATAGCCACTGACTTGTCCACCCGACTACAATTGATTCGCATGCAGATGTTTGCCATACTATGCTTTTTTATGACCTTTGTGTAGTCTATATCTGAGCATAATATGTCTATGACTGTTACCTGACTGGGACTGATTCGCAGGGCTGCAACTGTTTGCCATACTTTCCATTTTAGACCTTTATGTAGTCTATTTGAGAACATACATCTGTGACTTGTCCACATGACTGAAACGGTTTCGCAGCGCTGTTTAAGCGTAATTTTTAATGGCTTGTAATGTGAGGCCGGCGGCGGTGATTATAAAAGTGTCAGGACCCTTTTTGGAAATGCGTGCAATTTGCGCGATTTGTTTCGGTTACGATTGTTTTGGGCTGTAATTAATATTACATACGGAGGTGTTGCCTCAGTAAACCAGTCTAACGAGCGTTTTCACATTGTCCGATCTGATATCTGATGTCAGATGATTCTTCGAGAAAAGCAGCTGCTAGAGAGTGCCCTATGCGTATGGCATCAAGTCCTGTTTTTGTTTAAGGATATCTTTTGAATTATACACATTTAAACAATGAAAAAATTAATATAAAAAGGTGCTTTTGGAATTTTTACTTCTTTTTGCTCGTATCCAACATTTGATAATGGATTACACAATGTGAAAATGCTCCAGTAATATATGATCATTGTCAAGAGGGCGCTGTTTTTCTCATGTAAGTATAAGGTGACAGTTCAGTATAGTATGAAAAAAAATAGTTCCAGTGAAATTCCGCAACATGGCGCGTGATCATTATTCCTGGTCAGGCTTTAAGTACATAGGTAACAAATAATGGGATCAGAGTCCGTTCAATCAATTCAATCTTTCACTCAATTTATTAAGAAAATTTACAGATATTTTATTTTATTTTATTTATTAGGAGAACAACAGAGTAAAATGTACATAAATTCGATTAAAAACTAACTTACATACTAAAACATGCATTTTCCTCCCCAGCAGTTCTCCCAGAGTTAAATTCAGTTTACAATTATTAATAGATATTTTCTATTGGCACGAATCATTAGTAGCGTAACTATATAGCGGCGGTATCAAGGCCGCAGCATGTAGTAATTGGCAATTATCAAATGACAAGCGTGCATGATAAGCCAAACTGGTTGAAAGTAGGCAAATGCTTTTGTCAATAGGAATGTATATCCTAGGCGGTAGATATTTAAACAATTTTGCTTTATAGCCATTTTTGTTGTTAAGATAAATGTAGGACTGTTTTAAGCTATTAATATTTACGGTTGGCGATTTTATTATGCGAAAACCGGAAAGCATATTTTCAGGCTTACGTTAGTTTTCGTAGGAACGAATGTTTGGCTATATAACTTACGTAAGTTTTAAAATCATTTCAGCAGTACCTATTTATATGATGTCTATTATTAGCTCATTTTTTAATTTCAATCTGTAAGCGCGGGAGGTTTTGTATTTTTATGTTTAAAAACCTCAGAACTCTAAATACGGTTTTTTGTATTTTCCAGTCCGCTCTCATTACGTTTTGGTACATTCAAGTGGCCGCTATAAAGCCCAAACGTGATCACGTTTTTTTCAATTGTACTCTGCTTCTATCGCACTCATGAAATGTTCATACACGACAGCTTCCCTTTTATCTTTAAGCATAAGGGTGGAATCACATCTGTCAGCATCGAGCCGCATTTTATATATGAGAAATGCGTACGCATCTTCATACTAACGAGCGATTTCTCATATACAAAATGCGGCTCGATGCTGACAGATGTGATTCCACCCTAAGCATAAGCGTCGTTCTAGCTAGATCTATGATTAATTGATTATATATCAGAAATATTGACATGACTTGAAGAAAATGTCGTGAGTCATACTAACATTTAGCCAATTTTAGGTGAGTTAATCACGTTGGTATTATTAGTCAATCGCACGTCATGTGACCGCTGTACATGCACTGTTCATTCTTAAAAACGGAGACCTTGGCTTTCCAAAACATGTCGCGAGAGTGACTAAAATACGTGAGCTTAACCATCAAAATTTTCATAATATATATTATGAATCCGGTTTCAGCGCTGCGTCGTTCCAAAAATAAATGTGAAATTTAATAACAACACGACCACGTGAAATTAATTACTAACAAAACTCACGGCAAAACACCTCTCGATGTAAATGAAGATTGTTTTAACCTTTGTACTAAATTATTGTTTGTGTAAACAATTAACGATACCTTACGTCTCACGAGCGATGTATAATTGAAGTTGATGTAAGTTAGAGGATGGTAGCGTAAGCGGGAAGCGGGGCTTGTTGGTCGTCATAGCGATTTTAAGCCTAGAGCAACTTAAGCGGAGATCGAGATCTCACCTCCCCAGCCCAGATGACAAGGTTAAAAGATGAGATGGCACGTTTATTGAACCGACTATTCAAATTGTAGACCAGATTTGAGCGGATTGGATGATTATTTTACCCGACTCTGGCGAAGAACAGTAATGACAACAATGCGAGTAAGTAATTGTCTACTAAACTGTACCTACTTTGGTTTCAAGCGCCAAAGGCTGCGATTATCTTTTATCTTCAAACTGGTCGTACCATAGCCTATGAACGCTGGCAGTTCTAGGTGTTTCATATACGCGTTGCCAACCGAAATGATATTTCGAACAATACCTGAGAAACTCGTCGAGCTAGGATTTGTGAAACTACCTCTGGTCCAAACCAAGTCGCTCTTGCTTGCTCTTTAGTTAAAACATCAAATAAATGCACTTAAGTCCATGACTTGTATCGTAGGCTCAACGCGAGTGCGTGTAATCGTGTTCGCCGCATCCGATATTTGTCGCAGGCCTAACATACAAACTTCGTTACCCAAAAGACACATCTTCATACAAATCCTTCATCACATTCGACCTTTTAGAACACAGCTGGTTTTGTTGCAAACATCGTGAATAAAAGTCCTATATGCGTATACATAGTTACTAAGGAGACATACGACGTTTTGGAAACTGGTTTACATCGTAAGGTTAACGAGTGCGGGCTTTGTGGCTTTTCATCTAACAATGTAATTATTAAAGAAAACACGGCTCTGTTTGACACACACCAACTTTATATGGCGATTGTGTGGCTGACGTTTTAGTAATATTACTTAAATATTTGATTATTATTCAAGTTTGTTTTGACTTAAGATGACTTAAGGGGCCCACTGATTAATCAGTGGGCCCCTTAAGTCATCTTAAGTCAAAAGTCAGCAACCTGAAAGAAAGGAACTAAGAGATACCGATTTCTTGGAGGCATCTCAATTTCATAAATGAGCTCCAAGTAATTCTTAAGGTTCCACAATGTTGCTCGGGTTCCACGACCAACATTGTGCAACTCGGTAACATTCGGTAACTTACCTTGATACTTTCTGTTGCACAGTGTTGCTTAACAGTTTCTCCACAAAAGATTAACTACGGTGCGGACGCACTTTTACGTATGCCTGCTTGCTCCCCACTCAACTGCTTTAATTTGGCTCGATAATGCGAAATGCTGTTTTAAACCTAATACCTACCTAATATAATTTTTCAACCAACGGATAACTGTTATTGGCCTAATATTATGTAATAATCCATTGTAAGTTGTATACCTATTTACGGCTGTTGTTGTCCTGAATACCAATTTAAATAAAACGGCGCGCAGCTTACATACCTGTTGTTAAAGATCTGAAGGGAGTGGTATTGTGATAAAGTCGCCCGTTAGTTAGAAACAAAGCGCCCGAGGTAACGGCCATTACATTACACTCAGTAATTAGAGGCCGCGTCCTCAAACTTCCGTTTTTCTTTTATTCACTTAGTCCGTTGAAGTTAGTAATAAGAAACAAGGTCTTTACAAGGAATAAAGTTTTATCTACTACAACAGCGCATTTTCATTCTTAGAAATAATTATTTATTTTTAAAATGTATGGGTAGGAGAGGGAGGCCTATAGCGGGTAAGCTAAAAGAAAAGGACCAACGGTATAAAGAAGAAGCGAGTTTCGCTATTGTTTTATTTCGTTTTAAAACTGTCAACAATTACCTATATTATATTTTTACAAAACGTGGGGCGATTATAAGGAAAAAGCGTTGAGAGGTAATTGAGTTTACCTTTAGGAACTCCTTATTTGTCATCTTATTTTGTCCTCTTAAATCCGATGTCTAAGCTAGCTGAAGCCCATACATTGTTACAAAATACAGCCAACAGAACTAAGTACATTCCATTCCTCAGCTCAGTTGCAGAAACAAAATAAATTGCCTCAAACAAATGAAATATAAAATAAATTTCAAAAGCATAATCTAAAGCTACAATCGTCCTGCACGTTCGCATTCACTGCTCTCTAAATCCTTTTCATAATTAAATTAATTATTGCTTTGACTAAGTTAAAGTCTATACCTAAATTCTCATTTTCAAGGATTTGCGCCAAACTGCATTATCTTTGTGAACAATGTTCACTTTACGTTATTTGATGTCTTTTTCTTCTTGTCTGTTACCCTCCGTGATTCTTCTCACTTGATGGTCTCATCGGAAGACCAGCGCTGGAAGCCACCAGCAACATGCTGAGATGAGGCCATTTCGTGGCACTTTAATCTTATTTTGTGTTTCTTTTATATTATGTATTGTCTGTGCTTACGAATAAATTATATTCTATTCTATTCTATTCTATTCAATGAGATTTTGGAACATAATTTGCATGTTCTATTTCAGGGAACAATGCGCAGGCTTCAAAGAGTTAGAAAAAGAGTTTAATTTAATTTATTTATTTGGGAAACATACAGCATAATTATAAGACAATAAGGTAACATATATAGTTAGAATATAAGTAAAGAAGTTTCCAGTTTTGTTGAATTTCTAGTTTTTGTCGACTGTTTTGTACACTGGCGTATTGCAATCTGTGATTAACATCAATTCTTGAGTTTTGGAACTGTTGCAAAAGGCTGAAAGGCATCTTCGGTCGAGCAAAGTCTATATAGATGTACACTTAGTTGTTGTTGCTGGTCCAAACTTGTTATTTTTCAATCTGACACAAAAACACATACGTACAGTGGGCCAAGAAAGTGGTCTACCAGTTTTGACAAAAGTTTCTGCGAGATCTAACGATCGCTAAGGTTGACTTTTCTAACGGAGTTTTAAGTAAATCGACCTTGTTGTCTCATGACGTTCAAACGAACCTCAACCGTAGGGTGGTAGACCACTTTCTTGGCCCACTGTACCTATCATAAACATATCAGTTCGCTAAATTTTGTTGTATGGAAAGTTTCATAGTAAACCGCCGCGGCGCGCCGTGTCCCTCATGTGCGGATAAAATCTTTGAATTAAATAATAATCAGAATATGACAAGCTCCTGCTTTCATTATTATTAATGTTATGAAAGAATCGTCTCAAATTGCCATCTTTGAACACAATATCCCGAGCTTTTTATTATACTAATATGCATTGCAGCTGACACGTGGGATATGGGATTGATAAATAGAACCCAAACTCCTCACTACCAATGATGCATATTAAACAGCGGGCACGGATCAACGCTACTGATATATTACAGGTACAAATAGGTATATGAGTACCCTACCAGAGAGTACCCTAGGGTAGGGTATTTCGTTTAAGAAGAAAGTAGAAGACCACTTCTCCGTTCAAAGGTTTTACACAATAATGTGATGTATATTATTTAAGTACTATTAACCATACCTAAACATCTCCCTTTATTTGATGATTTTAAGTCTTATTAAATAAGTGGAAGTTTTAAAATAGAGAAAACGTTTCCCACGGATACCAGGAAGCAAAATCTGCTTCGCAAGGCGTAATCCTGTGTGCAACGAATATGTTTGTCCAACGTTGTTTACTGCGAATATTCCCGCTTATCGCGCCAAAGTGTGGGGTATGACGTGCATAGAATTACCTAATTATCTCCCAAACCCAAACATTGCTGCTACCAGAATCAGATTTTACGTGTTACGGTTTTGATCTTATTTTGATACAAGCGAAATAAAGTTAAAATCGTGCGTGAGATGCACGCCGATCACCAAGACGATCATCAAGGTCGCATCAAAACCAAGGTCGTTCAAACCCGTAACAAATGTTATATTAGAATCGACTTCCTGGAAGCAAAATCCTGTGTGCAACGAATATGTTTGTCCAAGGTTGTTTACTGCGAATATTCCCGCTTATCGCACCAAAATGTGGATTATGGAGCGCGTCTAATTAATTATGTCCTCGGAATACATTGCATTGCTGCTACATTGTGCATTGCGCAGTATTAGGAGTTCACAATTTGTCGAAGTTTTGATATTGTTATGATAATGAAATTGATGTTCGGATGGTAACTGCGGATGCATGTGTGTGTTGTGTAATGTGCATCATGTGGTGATTGGTCCAAATAAATAAATATGTTTTTCACCTCAGCAGCTCGAACAAGGGTACTTTGATTCTTAAAAACAGTGAGCAAAATGCGATTTTGCTCACTGAGTGAGACAAAATGACATTCAAGTGACCTTTATAGTCAAATGTCATTTCAATATGCGGGGTCTAATAAAAGTTCGAAATACTTGGGTTCTATTATCTCTGTCCCTTTCACACTGTTAGCAAAAAGAAACAGACAAAAAAAAGTTAAAACGACATTCAACGGTATATTCACGGTTTATAATAGACCCCCGAAAAACTTCAGACCGCATCGTTCCAAACCACGTACGAGAATGAATTCTTAATAATTAATTTATCAAAATAAAGTTTAAGATTTGATAAAAACTGATAAAATACAATATTTTAGGTATTTTATTGTACAATTAAAATAATGAACTCAAAAAATACACAGATCAGCACGCAAAATTAATTATTTTACTTTTAAGAATTTCTACCATAGTTGACAAATAGTACGTATCCGCAATTTGGACCGTATCTTACAAAGATTTTTTATACAAAAAAAGTTGTCGATTGAAGTGTCAGTTAATGTTTGTTATTTCTATATTATTTTACTGGAATTTATTATTACGTTTTGTTTTTGTGTTCCATTGCGGTAATTAAACTTAATTGTTTATATATCTTAAGAAAACACGAGTGCAGGTATTATGTGATGAAGAAGGATTACATTTTTCAAGTTGTCTAATAGGTATGTTCTCACTGCTCAGGTGAAAAATGTTGTGTACTACACGAGATCAAAGTTATTTACATCTCGTGCGCTTTTGAGTCCCTTACTACGCTCAAGATTCTAAATTAGACTCGCTACGCTCGTGAATCTGTTATAGAATCTTTCGGCTTGCACGGGACTCAAAATAAGCACTCGAAGAAATCGAATTTAAACTGTTGTGAGACATGCTAACATTGAATAATTTTACGGTTTAGACTCACTTGTTTTAAGTCACTCGCGCGACATGTTTCGGACACTCGAAGAAATATCAAACTTTGATCACTTGTTGTACAAATAACTATTATAAAATACTAGCGACCCGCCCCGGCTTCGCACGGCGGGTTAATACATTATACGTAAACCTTCCTCTTGAATCAATCTATCTATTTAAAAAAACCGCATCAAAATCCGTGGCATAGTTTTAAAGACCTAAGCATAAAATACAGACAGACAGACAGCGGGAAGCGTCTTTGTTTTATACTATGTAGTGATCTTCACTTAGGTAAGTACCTTAAATATTTGTTGATATGTTTTTAAATATAGTGGGACGTACGAGTAATATAGTAATATATGAAAATATTAGTGACGAACGGACGGTTTTGTATAGTCGCTTAGTACGTGCAGCGTGCAGTCGGCACTTCCGGCGTGCGGCGGCGTAATCTCACTTCCGGCGGCTGCTGCTGCCGCTGTGTGTGTGCATCGGGTCACGTCACGTGTCCGATTGATCCAAATATTACTATATATTAGTACTTTGCTATCAAGTTATGCGAAGGATAAAAATTGCAATAAAGTATTATGAAAACTTCACTAAACATCAGCTGAAAGTTACAGTTCGGGGTCAGACACCAGCATTACTGCAGCTGTATTTCACAGCGACATTGTCAAATGGAAAAAAACCGGCCAAGTGCGAGTCGGACTCGCGCTCAAAGGGTTCCGTACCATAAGTACGCAAAAAACGGCAAAGAAATCACGTTTGTTGTATGGGAGCCCCGCTTAAATATTTATTTTATGTATTTTGTTTTTAGTGTTAGGTGTTATAGCGGCAACAGAAATACATCATGAGTTGTAACAGACAGACAGACGGACAGACGGACAGACGGACGGACGGACGGACGGACGGACAGACGGACGGATGGACGGACAGACGGACTCTTAGTGTAAGGCCTGAGTGGACGCTCGAAGCGGAGCGTTCGGCGGGGCGTGCAGCGTGGCGTCGGGCTCACAAGTAATTTGAGCAGCGTGCAGTCGTGCACTAAGGCCGCTCCTATACGTTTGCATTTGTTTAACATGCACGCCGCACGCCCCGCCCCGCTGCACGCCCAACTCGAGCGTCCACTCAGGCCTTACACTTAGTAATAGGGTCCGTTTTTACCCTTTGGATTCGGAACCCTAGAAATGGGGCAGCAGCATCGATTGAGACATTTGCGGCAGTAATGTCGCGCTCAAATACTAGAGCAATAATGCTGGCACAGTCTAAATCCGTATATCACCTTAAGACACAATAGGATTCTGTATCTATTTCATCCCATGTTTGACAATAACCAATCAGTCAATCCGTCCTTGTTGTACACAAGTTCACATCACAGAGACAATGCGATGCAGCTTCGTCAATCTGAAATGGACAAAGCAATATTGTGTGCTCCGTATTGTTTATCGGATCCAAAAACACTACAGATATGCAAGCGATGTTTTGAATGAACAAGTGGAGAATTATGAATGAAATTGAAGAACTGAAGTTGATGATTTTTACTGCATTTAATAAAACTTACCTATCTTTTATTTCCGACGCTTCGACGCAGATTTCACCGTTTTAATTTGTTCTTATAATGGGATCGACACTTCTGCTGTATCGCAAACAACTGGTGGACAAAAAAGGTAGTGCGGCGTCACGGCTACAGAAAATAACTATAGCTAAATTTATAAACTCGTAATTTTGTTTAAACAAAATTACGAGTTGTGATCCAATTTCCCGCTTTTTTGCTCGGAGCAAAGCTATAAAATTAAGTATATAGTTACCTGCTTACTCCTGTTTTATAAATATTATGTGTACCTACTTATAAAAGCGGGTGGTACTTTTCCCTCTCCAAATAAATTATAATAGGTATGCCCAATGCAGCGTAGTACTTACCGAAGACGCTGGCAGCATTTTCTTTAGACTAGATATTAGATATTTTATCTAAACTCCATCCCAAATTCAATCCACGTTCAGATCTAAAACTGTTTAAAGATAATGAAGTGACGCTCATTCGAATGCGAGACGGACTCCATCTCAAAACTATTACGGATTAGTGCGTATAGTCACTTTCTTTAGCGTTTTGTAAATGGATAATCTATATAAGACTTGATACGTGACCTTATATACTTATATTTACACAACGGGTCTCTATTGTTTCCCAACCGTACTAATCCGATCCGTACTTTTTGAGTTTATCGCGAACATACATGTACACAAACAGACAGACGCGGCGGGCACTTTGTTTTATAAGGTGTAGTGATTTAGGTACGTTATTGTGGCCAGAAGTAATGATACATAAGAATATAAAACTGTCTTCTTATTACATCCTAGAGATCGCTGGTGGGCGGACGGACAGACAGCGAAGGCTCACTAATAGATTTCCGCTATTCACTTTTCGGAACCCTCCTTAGGTACCGAAACTAGATAAAACTTTTAAAAAAATTCTAGAAGTTACGAAAATAATGTAAGTATCTTTACAAATTTTCAAAGTGAAATTAATCTATCTTTTCATTTTATTTCAGCGACCAGCTTTTAGCGACAATGTCTTAGCCAAATTGATAATCGCATCACTCAATTACTTAAAATTTGAGAAGGGTAGAGGCCCAATTATGGGATAATTCATTGTTCCTTACTCAGTATACCTTTTACTTCCTTAGAACTGTCTCTGCAGGGTACCTAAATATTTTAGTCAAAATTATTTACATTGTTCGGGACCCTTTATGTCTAATTGACTCACAACGAGTCGTTTTATGAATATTTCTATGAAATTGTTTTATTTAAAAATTAATAGGTATGATACATACTTGAGTTCAATTAGGTACCTAACTAACAATAAGTACTTAACTCGTAAACTCACGAAAAGTCAAACCAGTTCCCCTAACGTGCGTCAACGCAAGTTTTAATTCTGGACATGTTGTAATAATAATAAAAATGCGTACTCAGCCCAGTACAAGTTAAAGGAATTAGAACGGTCGTTGCAGTATCTTTTTGCGTTCCGTCCTAAATACGTCTTTTTTAGGGTTCCGTACCCAAAGGATAAAAACGGGACCCTATTACTAAGACTCCGCTGTCCGTCCGTCCGTCCGTCCGTCTGTCACCAGGCTGTATCTCACGAACCGTGATAGCTAGACAGTTGAAATTTTCACAGATGATGTATTTCTGTTGCCGCTATAACAACAAATACTAAAAACAGAATAAAATAAAGATTTAAGTGGGGCTCCCATACAACAAACGTGATTTTTAATCGAAGTTAAGCAACGTCGGGCGGGGTCAGTACTTGGATGGGTGACCGTTTTTTTGCTTGTTTTGCTCTATTTTTTGTTGATGGTGCGGAACCCTCCGTGCGCGAGTCCGACTCGCACTTGGCCGGTTTTTATCTCACATATCTTACACATCCTTATATTTTCGATTTCAAATCTTACCATTTTGTCTATTATCGCACTTAAAGCCTTAGAAGTTTCACTTCAAAGTTAAAACCCTTAGTGCGTACAGTCGACGTCAATTTAAACATATCTTTGAGGTCGGCTGTACGCTTAGGTATAAGTACGTCAGTTTCATGTTTTTCAATATTTACACAGACAAACTAGAATTGTAGGTATATTAACTCACGACACAATTTCACAGAGTGTGTGTAATTCACAAAGTTTTCCTTTACCTAAACCACTTTTACACAAACACGCTAGATTTAAAGCAGCGCTCACAATGCATCAAAGCACAACCTAGCTTCATGACGTGGCCTAGAAAAGCCATTCCGGCCATTTTATGGAGCCTTTACCCTACTTTATGTAATGCAAATTGTAGGAAAAACTCCATCTGATCTTATGAAATGAAGCATTATCATAATACAGCTTTAATGCTATGGAATACGATTGCTTTTACTTTAACTAGATTAGGATAGAAAAGAGTCCTTTAAACTACAAATCTTTAAGTTAGCGTTTAGAATCTTCCGATTTTTAAACTTATGCTGGACAAGATTGGAAAAGAATGTTAGGTAGAAAAGTTTTAAACGATTTTGGATATCGAAGTAGATAAATCTTAATAGTCATCATTTGAAATTCGTTGCTAGTTTTTACTTGAGTTCCATTATGATAGTGATAACCTTAATTGTTGCTCCTAAAACTCTTTGTGCCCAGCAAGATCGATCACTTGAGTACCGTAAGGTCGGGGTGCTTTAGCCCTTACAAGGTTAAGGTCCACCCATGAAAACGACACTAAACACTTCCACAAAAACAGATTAATCACATAATGCCGTTTTTAATTTTTCATGGGTGAACTTTTAGCTCCCCAAGGTAAAGTATAAGCTTGGGGAGCTAAAATTACCCCAACCTTATGGTAGATACCTACACAAAAAATGTCTAGTAATATTACGTTTTCCAATGACTGTTAAGGCGGTTATTTATCGTGCTGCAAAATAGGTAGCATTGTGAGATTGATAGGTACTACAAACGCACGTTCGTGATATCGGTAGTTGAATGTGATGCGTCACATGTTCACATGCTACCCTAGTAAAATCGGCGAGAGCTCTGCGCTGGATAATCGCGCCGACATGTCACATGAGTGTTTACGGCACAAGTGATAGAAGATTAGTAAAACAGAAATAGTAAATAATATATATGAATAAGCGCCAATTGCACCATCCCACTAACCCGGGGTTAAGTAGTTAAACCGTTAACCCAGTGTCAAATTGTACTGGTAACCATGGTAACTCCAGGTTTAACCAGTTATCCCTGAGTTAGTGGAATGGTGCAAGTGGCGCTAAGTGACTAGTGATGTCACATGATGTACCTCTTTTATGAACCCCATAACCGTATTCCCTTAAGAAATGCTTAGCAAGATGATTATCTGTTAACCATCGTGTTTGTAGTTAAATACCAATATTTTTTACATTGTTATATCACGGAGACTGTTTCTTAATACGAGGTTTATTTGAAGCTAAAAATACGGTTCCTACACCAGTAACACGCGCACTTGTAAAGCGTCATTCTATGCTATTTAAACAAACCGCCATATTGAAACTGTCAAAAAATATGAGTTTACTAATGACTTTTGTTTACATAGTTAGCAAGTTCCATAGAATCAGGGCTTAGGCGGCGCGCGGGCATCGTGTCCGCTACTCTTGCAGTATTAGTGTTTAAAACTGGCGACCTAGGCTCTCCGAAATATGTTGCGTGAGTGACTAAAAATACGCGAGTTATACCGTTTTAGCTTAGTGTTAGTATGACTCACGACAGTTTAAAATCGTACATTATTCCTATAACTTGTTCCAACTTGGGATAGGTACTCTACCCCGTTCTCACTCTATTTGCATGCCGCAACTACTTTTTCCAATAAGAGAGGATTGTGAATATTTATTACGTACGTGCGTTCATTGGAGATTGTTCGGAAAATTTACACAAAGGAGCCCACTTAACTCTTTTTGAGGTAGGGGAAAAATCCACCTTTAAAATTTCTTTTTCCAATTTTATATTTATTCTAAGCTTAATAGCAGCGTTCGCAGACGTTCCTGCTATGTTAAGAATTACAAGTAGGGGAAAAATGTTTTCCAAATCTCGAAAAATTGCTACGACTTACATACCTTATATAACAAAATGAATATAATATAGGACATCCTTAATTTTATTTTTGTTAAGTCAAATAACGTATGTTAGTAACTTACTGGCAATAGACAGAGCTCATTGCTCGTAGAACCGGGCAGTAAATAAATTAAAATTAGCATTAAAAATAAAATTTCACAGGGAATCAGCCGCCAAATCCGCTGTAAAAGTAACACATGACTGACATGACACGACGGACGAAAAGAAAAACATATCCGTAAAAAACCACGATAGCCGTGTTTAGTAGCGGTGTTCTGATTTTTCCAACTTTAATCATGGATAGAAAATCTCTTCGTAATTTATACAAAACTCTATTAATTAATAATGTAACAAGTTTTCAGAGAAAATGTAAATTAATTAGCCACGGCACTTTTCAAAAATGGATAAAAAATACCTACTGTACGAAAGCGGATGGAAAAAATAATATTAAGACAGTTTATGCAATTCTAAATTTATTAAAAAATATTGACTTTCGATAACGTTTGTTACGAGCTCTGAATAATATCGTCCCTCGGCGTCTAAACAATTCTATGGCTGCTGCTCGACGCAACATTGGCGCAACTACGCAGCGACATCCATTTTCTATAGCGCCGACTAGACGCCGATGCTCTAAATAACGCTACGGCGGGGTTTCTCTTAATCCCAACTACGTCACAACTTTCAGCGCCATGTGGAAGACCATTTGTACGGCGAGTGAATTAGCCCGGCCGTAAAGTTCTCGGCAATCCGCGACAAAGTCCGACATCAGAAGTAACCGTGAAGTAGTTAGAACTTTGTCGCTCGGAAACAATGCAGTTTTTGAGTTTATAATTATTTTGAAATAGAAAGACTAATAATTGTACAAGGAAATTTTTTTTTTTTTTTTTTTTTTTTTTTTTTTTTTTTTTTTTTTTTTTTACATGATACCCTGCAAAATTTCTTCAATCAATGTTTGAAATCGTAAGTAAGATACGAGAGTTCTTGCCGTATGACGGTCTTTCCAACAAAAATACCGGCACGGTATTCTCCATATATTGACCTTAGGTAGGTAAGTATAAGGACTTAAAACTGTAAGGCCTACATGATGCCTTTTAAGCATTCATATTACTAGTGGCTCCGTGAGCTGTAGACCTCGCGAGCAGAGCTTAAAAGTGAATAAATGTATGGCAAAATATTTATTAAAATATAGGTATAGTACATGTAATATAAACAAAAAATTAAAAAATCGGTTAAGAATTGCGACCTGTAGAGGAGAACATCCGGACATACAAAAGCAAAATGCCCGAGTCAAAACGTAGACCTTCGCTTCGCTTCGGTCAATTATTCAATATCTGGGAGACCGAGCTTTGCTCGGAAAACAAATAAAAACTCGAAAATGCGCGTTTATCGTTAGAGCCGTTTCCGAGATCCCCGAAATATATATACATATAAATAAATAAATAAGTATGCAAGAATTGCTCGTTTAAAGGTATTAGATAAAACTACAACCTTATTTAAATAAATTTATAATAAATGATTTTATCCCTTATAACCATCCCTTCATAAAGAACTTAAGAAGTCAAGTTACCTATACGGGTAGTATTATTATGACAGGGTACTTATTTACAATAAATAATGGTAAGCTTGCCCAAGCCATAAACGTATGTTTAATAACTGCAGTAGAGCTCATAATTAATAACTCGTCCCAACTCCAGACTTTAATAATTCAATAAATATACAGTTTCGAGAATTCCCTAAACATTTTGTTGCGTATAATTATTGTTGGAAATTTTAAGTCACATTTATAATTAAAGACAAAAGCTGAGGAAAGTAAATGACAGAAACTCATTAAAAGAAAAATAACAAGGTTCTTATTGTTTAAAATTAATGACTTTTAAATGCTTGAATGGTTTTACATAATAATAATAATAATAAAGCCTTTTTATTTCCCAAATACATAATTTACAACGATTTTAGATTTTTTTTTATGGTTTTACATAAGTAGGTACAATCAGTGCTTAAGTATCCACTTTCCTATACAGCTAATATGGCGAAGTTGGGGCACTTAAGACCCCGTGGGTTCAGGTTCTTCTCTCACTCTCACAGAGCATAAGGGTGAGCGAGATAGCTGTGCGACTGTGCGTGCCCGGGATCGCGGATATCTGTTTTAGAATTTAAATTTTTTGAAAATTTTAACAAATACAAAGTAATAGATGAGTTCCATCAAACAAAATATTGCTCATTTTTACAAACAAATTTTATATTTTTAGATTTTGTGCCAAAATTGTTACAATTTTTTAAGGTGCGTTTTAGACCTATATGTTTGTGACTATTTTCTATTGAGCGAAAGTAAAAAAAATAGGATTCGAATCTATAACGTTAGTAGAAAAATTAATACCTCAAGATTGCTGATTAATTTTTCGGTACGATTTTTCAAAAACTCCTCTCTCTGTACCTACGGCACCTTAACCAACACTAACTTTGATCAAGATGGCGTTCTAACAAAACAAAATTTAGTCCGTGCGTGCAAAATCTGTTGAATATTTCACGAGCCGGGAACTTATATCCTTTACGCCACGTGCAACTGGCCCTTTCGGCCCTTTTCGGCCGGTAAACGTAAAGTAGTTCATATTTAACATGAATATTGTAACAGAGTGAACAAAGCTGCGAATATTCGCTAAAATCGGAGGTGTGGGAAGACTGGGACTGGGAAGTATTCAATCCGGATTAGGGTAGAGTAAGCTGCAGCACTAGGGTCTGTAAACTAAAACCTTGTTAAGTCTTACTTAAACAAATTACCCAGAGAGTAGTTGTAAAACTTGTGAATGAAACAGAGCCTAGTGGTATCGTATGACTGTAGCTTGGAGTACTGCAGGGTTTAATTTTGGGACATTCTTTTCTTCCTTGTATTTATCCATCTACCTATAAATTTAATGATCTGCCGCACCTTATAAGGAATAACATTGTTAAGTCTGTTATGGCTAAGTTAATTCAATGATATTAATTTTATTAAATTTCCATAGATATTATGGCGCGAATTGGCCTGAAACGGAATTAACAACAACTTATATATTTTTTTACATCTTTTTTGTTTACAAAAACCTAACACTATAATTTCACGATCTCAAAATAAAAATAGATTTTTTCCATTTGAGTAAATGTTTTTATTGCACTTTATATGTTGTTATATTATAAACGTGTGACGTTTAGCGTCGCAGTTAGGGTTAGTAAGAGGTAGGAAGGAAATGAAAGTTGGATAGAGGTAGGAAGGAAATGAAAGTTGGAAAGAGGTAGGAAGGAAATGAAAGTTTAATTTAGAAAAGTTAATTAATATTAGGTATTTAAAATTACAATAAGTTAGATAGGGCCGTGAGTCCTTATAACTGAGCCGGCAAGAATGAAATAATGAAACAAGTCTTTAATAGGAGGCACTTTCCTGGGACTCTACTTCGCAGGCGGGCAGTTGTAGATGGCTCCGCTGAACAAAGCAGGCATCGCAGTCGCAGGTCCAGAGTATTCTAAGATGGATCCTCAGCTCGGAATGGAAACCTTCCAGATTGTGGAGCATGCGCATAGCGCAACCCGGGGTAGTGCAGGCTAGTGGGTTTTCAGAGTGAACCCCAGACTTGATCCCCGATCCGGGGAAATGTACACAGCATAATAAAAGCTTGTGAACACAACAACTTGTGATCTAAAGGTATTCAATCAAGTTTAGTATTTTACATTTAATATATATCAAAGAAAATTTGCGAAAATACGAGAGCAACCTTCACCATATTTTTCATGTCACAGATTCACAGATTCCTGAAGGAATTTTTAAAATGTAATGTTTTTTTTGCAACCGGCCAGCACAAAACGCCGAGCGCAAACGAGGTTTTATAGCAAACCGTTACATACCCCCCTTTTTAGGTTAGGATTTTTGCTAAGAAAATCCGCTGCTAAGTCTATTTTACTTAATAGAAATACAAGTTATCAATCAGGCTTCACACACAAAATAACTCTTCATACTTACAACACGCAGACAAACAAGCAATAAACACAATAGAACAGTGTTTTTGCGTCCATACAGGCTGAGTATTTTACTTAAACTAGAATAAAATACTCTCATATAACTATTAATAGATGTTGATTAGTCTAACTCTAAACCTCAGTATTCAAGTTGTTCTGCATACTATTCTTTTTTATAAAACTTTGTAGAAGTCTTATATCCTAATATAATAGGCAAACAGCTCATTAACCGGTAGGGGATAATGGCAAATTAATTTTTCGAACTTTTTAGAAGTTCATTAACCGGTAGGGGTTAATAAAAAATTAATTTGTACCTAATAAGTAATTAGAAAATTCAAAGAATATTATAGCGGTTTAGTTAGTAAGTACGAGTTTCATGAGGGTAGTTTTACAGAATTAGACTATAGACGTAGATAGACGTAGAGATAGCAACAAGGGAAGAAATGAATTTTAATACTTTAAGGATGACAACATAGTCTGAGACTTTGAAAGACTATCCTTGACACCATCTAGATCAATCGCAGGCTCTAGGTGAGATTCTAAAATATCCTCAGGTGGTATGTTTAATTTTACAATCTGGCTTCGGAGATCTTGTACTAAGCCAGCTGATCCACCTCTGAGAACGACCTCGTATTCAAGTTCAGCTTTTTGTAGAGACAAAAATTTAATAGGGTGAGCCATGATTAAGTCACACGAATAGGGTAGGTGTTGTGATTACACAGTAGGTTGAAATACAGTTTTAGTTTCTTAGTATGTGGTTTTAAAACTCACTTAGTTAGTTAGTTAGTTAGTTAGAAGCTACATTAGTAAGGTAAAGGCTATGGAAATTACCATTTCCTTGACAATAATTAACAAAAATAGAAAACCACGTACCAAGGAACTGCTCTAATCAAACTTAAACTAAATATGACAGTACAAAAATGACTTAAAAATTAGAATGACAAATGAAGCTACCTACATCAGTGAAAACTAAAAAAAATGCTAAAGACCTGTTTCGGTAGTGCTCAGCTCAGTTAAACCTAGTATGGGTGCCAATGTGACGTTTAGCGTCGCAGTTAGGGTTAGTAAGAGGTAGGAAGGAAATGAAAGTTGGATAGAGGTAGGAAGGAAATGAAAGTTGGAAAGAGGTAGGAAGGAAATGAAAGTTTAATTTAGAAAAGTTAATTAATATTAGGTATTTAAAATTACAATAAGTTAGATAGGGCCGTGAGTCCTTATAACTGAGCCGGCAAGAATGAAATAATGAAACAAGTCTTTAATAGGAGGCACTTTCCTGGGACTCTACTTCGCAGGCGGGCAGTTGTAGATGGCTCCGCTGAACAAAGCAGGCATCGCAGTCGCAGGTCCAGAGTATTCTAAGATGGATCCTCAGCTCGGAATGGAAACCTTCCAGATTGTGGAGCATGCGCATAGCGCAACCCGGGGTAGTGCAGGCTAGTGGGTTTTCAGAGTGAACCCCAGACTTGATCCCCGATCCGGGGAAATGTACACAGCATAATAAAAGCTTGTGAACACAACAACTTGTGATCTAAAGGTATTCAATCAAGTTTAGTATTTTACATTTAATATATATCAAAGAAAATTTGCGAAAATACGAGAGCAACCTTCACCATATTTTTCATGTCACAGATTCACAGATTCCTGAAGGAATTTTTAAAATGTAATGTTTTTTTTGCAACCGGCCAGCACAAAACGCCGAGCGCAAACGAGGTTTTATAGCAAACCGTTACAAACGTTACATTATATTATATGTTTATTTTATTTTGTATCTTCGGAATGGTGTCAATATGAATGGCGTAATTTATAATCGATGTAGATATCAAGATAAAGTTGTTGCTAAATTGTTTATGATACGAGACATTTTTTATTATTGTAGCTACATATTCCAAAATATAACTTCCTCCTTTCAGTAAAAAAAATCAATCCCTATTATAATAAATGAAAGCAAATGTTTCATTATAATTAAAGATACAGACGGTTCTTTGTTGGCTTCGTTGTCCATTCTTCCAAATACAATAAAAAAATAACAATAGAAAAGATCGAACAATGACAGTAACATTTTTCTAAATATTTTTTATGTTAAGTATCTTACTATTACAATATATCTACGTCTCCATCAGCTACAAGTACCTACTAACAGCGACACGCTTGATGGAACATGACCTTAGTCGATTCTAATGTAACTATTTGTTACGGTTTCGATATGACCTTGACGAACGTCTTGGTGAGTGACGCGCATCCCACACACTACTTTCACTTCATTTCGTATGCATCAATCAGCGCGAGCGATCTTCAAAGTCGTATCAACAAAATGTAAAATCTGAATCGGGCTCCGTATGTCTTTGCAACAACTTAAGCACACTCCTTTGAAAAGAGGTTTTGGACTTATATCAGTTTTCATGCCAGCCCGAAGCGGATTAGGGATTTGGAATTGATTCGTATCTAAGTAGATGGGTTTACAGTTTCCTTCACGATGTTTGACCGAAGAAGAAGTGGTTCGTAGAAACTAAGTACATAACCACTTTTGAAGCCGGGCCTTACCACCTTACTTCTTACCATACATCGGGGTTTTCGGTGCGGGAATGATTTCGTGTATTTATAACTTTGTTTATTGCAAAATAATTACCAAACTATGAATTAAACGTAGGTAGTAAGGTTCAAATGTGCTTAGAAATGTTAAATTAGTATCGTTTTTTACCTGTTATTTTAGTTTTCACCTGTTATTTGGCTAGTGTAAAACATTCCCGCACCCAAAACCCCGATGTATGCTTTTTACACAGGAGCGGCATTTTAAGATACGGATATGTTATCATCTGTTACTGATAAGCACCAATAACTATGTACGAGCATGATACGTGGCCGAGTTTTATCAAAACATCAATTAGTAAGCTTGAATCGGTCTCCAGTAGCCGTATAATCGATGGCATTATATAGCTAAGTGATAAAATAAACTTTTTAACACTGCGTGATTATTATGACGCTGTCACGTATTATAGACTAATCAAACCATCATGTTAATATAGCATTATGTACTTAATAATTAATTTGTCAAGAGCAATTGACTACGATGAATAATTAATAAATAGGTACGTTTGATCAATTTGCAAGGGGATGTTGCGTAAATTAATCCGCTAGGGTTCGGTTAAATTATGCAAATGTAATAATACGGGCTGTATACAGTTCGCTCTGGGAGCAAACAAATACTAGATCTAAATAATTGTAGTAATTATAACGAATGTCACGATAAAGCGATTCAGAGGGTTTTTTAGAAGGAGATAAATCCCTTCCAGGGTGAATTTATGACCCAATTTTAGCGGACCGCTAGGTTCGACCCCCATTTGAAAATATAGTCATAATTATTTATTTATTGCAATCGGCTATACTATTGATATCAATATTAGGCACTGCGATGTATAAATGTCAATTCCAACCTATAAAACGCGAATGTTTTATATGTACATATATTTAGACACAGGTTGGGTAGCTAAGCAAATACTTAATATACTGCCCAGCCGACGTAAAAGAAGCTTTATTAACGGGCTTATACTGTTGTCAAATAAATTACCAAACACATAAAACGAACAGAAGTATTGGTACCGTAAATTTTGCGTTAAGTATTTTTTTTATTACTTTCCGTAGACTCTCGAACAACCAAATTAAAAGGGTTAAATTCGTCGTCGACGAAGCATGTTGCTGATTTGAATTTGTGGCCACCTGACGAAGCCTGCGTTGTGGATGTCTGACTTCTGTATTTCTTAGATATAAATGAATTATTTGTAAAATTATTTAATAAACTTCCTGGATTCATACCCATGAGCCCATGACTGAGGTACGTAAAAAAAAACAAATTTCTATTTAGTCGTTCCATATTTCAAAACTTGTAAATTACGTAAGGTTATACAACTAAAGAACAATTTGGTGTGGGAGTTTTGGACGGGTACCGCCGTGTCCGGGTGGTCAAGTGATAAGGACGTTAGCCGCGTAAGCTGAAGACGCCGATTCGATTCCGGCCTCGGCCACTGGAGGGCTTACTTACTTTTTCTTTAGTATATGACATGTATTTTAGTTGACGTAAGGTTAAATGATAAACATAATGTAGACTTTTAAGAAGTTTGGTTAATTCAGTCCACTTATTATAAATTTTTCATGAAATCTAAGTAAACTCAATTGCTATTAATATCAATATAAATTGTATATGCATTTTAGAAACCAACGTTTTGAAAATACAGGCTAAACTAAGTTTTTACCTATAGGTACATGGTGAAATTGTAAAGAAAAGATTAAGATAATAATAATAATTACAATAATAACAATAATTACATATGTATTTCGGGGAGATGGGCCTCGTTAGCATTGTGCTGCAACCCGTCTAGGAGAAGGAAAACTCCAACATATAACCCGGGGAGATGGGTCTCGTTAGCATCGTGCTGCAACCCGTCTAGGAGAAGGAAAACTCCAATATAAAACCCCCAAATCCAAGGTGTTAGCCGACCCGTGCCGAGGGATGCATAGCCAGAGGGTAGTACTGGCGATGAACGGAGGGTGTCTGTGTTGGCGGTCACAGGACACAGTGGTGAACCGCCTTGCTTCAGTACAGGGCTCTGCTGTTGTGGACATTTAAATCCCTATTACTCGTGGGAACGCAATGGAGATTCAAAATAATAATAATCATCCGAATGGCGGCGACGTGGTACGCCACCCGTCACGTCTCGTTTCTCGCGGGGGCGACAAGCGGCTCACGGAGAGCCGCTTTGCTACGTTGAATGTTGGAGGAGGAATGGAAGATAAATTAAATGAGGTTTTGCAGATGATGGATGAGAGAAAAATTGATATTTTGTGTGTAAATGAGACGAAACGGAAAGGATGCGATACCACCTTGCATGGAACCTACACGGCGTATTGGTCTGGGGTGCCTAGTTCGGATCGCGCCTGTCAGGGAGTTGGTGTTGTACTTTCCGCAAGAATGGCTGAGTGTGTGAGAGAATTTGAATGTGTGAATTCCAGACTGATGTGGATTAGACTGAAAGTGGGACTGATGCGCATATTTTTGGTAGGTGTTTACGCTCCAGTAGACCGGGGTGCTAGCAACTCACAGCGCGTTCGGGATGACAGGCAGATATTTTGGGATGAACTAAGAGAGGTTTTGAAAGTATGTAAGGGTAATGAAAGATTAATTTTGTTAGGTGACTTCAATGGCTGGGTAGGAGTAAAAAGGGACGGATTTGAAAATGTTCTTGGAATGTACGGTGACGAAAGAATAAATGAGAATGGGAGAAGCTTGTTAGAAATTTGCCAAGAGTGGAACCTTTGTGTAACAAACACGATGTTTGACCACAAATGGATACATTTATACACTCGAGAGGCGGAGAATGTAAGGAAAAGTATGATTGACTTTGTGATAGTGGATGAAAGAATTAGGAAGAATGTTATCGACTCCAGGGTGTATCGAGGGTCGGGTATCCATACTGACCACTTTCTGGTAATGTGCCGATTAAGGGGCTTGTTTAAAGGCTGGCGACAACGACCCCATATAATTACTACCGATTTAAAAAGAATAAAAGTGGAGAATTTGCAAGAAGAAGGAGTAAATGATGAGTATAAGAGTAGATTAAAAACCGAATTCGAAGGTATGGATGAGTTTAGTGAGACTGAACCATTGTGGAATAGTTTTAAAAATAAAGTAGTAAGTGTGGCAAGTGAAGTATGTGGAGTAAGTAAGAGGCACAAAGGAAAAAAGGAGAAGAATGTGTGGTGGGATAAAGAAGTGCAAGAAGCAGTGTGTGAGAAGAAAAAGTTGTATTTGGATTGGTTAGCCACAAGAGCTAACCAAAGAAATCACTTAGCTTCATTTGACGAAGTCAGTGAAGCGAAAAGGGATTATAGAAGAATGAAAGTGTTTGTAAAGAAAATAGTAGACAGAAAGAAAAACGAACAGAAAGATAAAATGGAAGAAAGGCTCTCTCAAGATTTCCAGGCAAATATAAAGTTTTTCTGGAAGTCCGTTCGTTTGGCCAGGGGTAACACCCAGAATTCTGAGCTAAAGTCAATAAAAGACAAGAATGGAAGATTAGTGAATGAGGAAGAATGCATCTTAAAAAGATGGAAAGAGTATTTTGAAAGTTTGTTTGACAGAGAGGAGGCAAACACGCCAAGTTTGGAGTTGGATGAAAGTATTGAAAACGTGTCGGAGAATGAAGATAGTATTAGCATGGATGAAATTGTGAAAGCGTTGAAAGGAATGAAATCAGGAAAGGCTGCAGGATATGATAAGGTTTCTGTCGAGATGCTGAAAGCTGGACAAGGCATTGTAGCAAGTCAGTTGTATCGCCTTTTCAATTTGTGCTTTAGAACCGGTCAAGTGCCCAGGGACTGGTGCAAGGCTGTCATTGTACCTCTTTACAAAGGAAAGGGATCACAACTGGATTGCAAAAACTACAGAGGCATTAGCTTACTCAGCGTCGTCGGCAAATTGTATGCAAAGATATTGATTGAAAGAGTAGTGAAAGAAACCGATGAGCAAGTATGGGATGCACAAGCGGGATTCCGAAAGGGTATGGGATGTACGGATCAAGTCTTTTCCTTGCGATGCATAGCCGAGAAGTATTTGGCCAAAGGTCAAAAGGTCTATTGCGCTTTCGTGGATTTGGAAAAGGCTTATGACAGAGTGGTGAGGAATGAACTTTGGTCGGTACTGTCTGTGTATGGATTGGGCGGCCGTCTCATTCAGGCACTGAAATCGCTCTATGAGGATTCCAGTGCTTGTGTGAGAGTAAACGGATCGTATACTGAATGGTTTAGCATCGAAAAGGGTGTTAGGCAGGGATGTGTAGCGTCACCGTGGCTGTTTAATCTGTTCATGGACAGTAGTTTGCAGGATTTGAGAAATGATGAATGTGGGCTGAAAATGAGTGGGTTACCCGTCAAATGTCTTCTTTACGCTGATGACCTGGTACTACTAGCGTCATCGGGCGAGGAGTTGCAGGAGATGGTAACTAGAATGCATGGGTCTTTTGAAAGGAAAGGAATGAAAATTAATGTAAGCAAGACGAAAGTAATGGTATTTGAAAAGGAAGAAAATATGACTAACTGTGAGATTTTGATTGGTCAAGAAAGAGTGCAACAAGTGAAAGAGTTTGTGTATCTGGGAACCTTGTTCACTAGGGACGGTAAGCATGATAAGGACATTGAAAGGAGAGTGAATGCTGGAAATCGCGTGAATGGGGCACTTAACGCTTTTATGAGCAGCCAAAAGGTGTCGCAAAAAGCACGGTTGGCTGTGCATAGAGGGGTGTTGGTGCCTACACTCATGTATGGTAGCGAAAGTTGGGTATGGCAGAAGAGGCATCAGAGCCAAGTGAATGCAGTGGAAATGAGAGCGTTGAGAAGTGTGTGTGGTGTGAGATTACAAGATAGAATTAGGAACAGTGTGATAAGGGAAAAGTGTGGACTGAACGAAGATGTAGTGACAAAAATTGAGAAAGGTATGTTGAGATGGTTTGGACACATGGAAAGAATGAGTGAAAGAAGGCTGACAAACAGAGTGTATAAGGGAGAAGTAGAAGAGGGAGTTGGAAGGGGCAGACCTCGGCGGACTTTCTTCGATCAGATCGGGGAAATCCTGAAGAAAGGCCAGGTCAAGAGCACCCTAAACCGGCGAGCGTGTATGAGGAATATTATGAAAGTAACGGAAGCGAAAGAGGTGTGTCAGGATCGTAGAAAGTGGAAATCCGTGGTCTCTGCCTACCCCTCCGGGAAATAGGCGTGATTATATGTATGTATGTATGTATGTATGTAATTACATATGTTTACAGCGGGCAATGGATATTACCCACTGCCCGCTGTAAATTAATTATAAAAAATGTAATTAAATTAATTGTAAAAAAAACCTTTGAGGAAATTCGTTCCAATTTTTTTAAGAGCTCAAGCGGCTGTTAATAAAGTTTTAAATAATAACTTCGCAATCTGAATTGCTTACAACTTTTTGCTTTTGAAATTGTTATGCCGAATAAATTGAATATTTGAAATCGGGATCAAAGTGTAATGAAATGTACCTTTCAATTGAAGTTGATCGGAATGAAATAACATCGAGGCTAGGTACATTGGGGAAATTGGGATAGGTACTTACATTTATGGATAGATCAAGAGTTCCTTTCCAATACTCTATTCGGATATAAAAGTTAGGTACTCTTTTTCTTACAATAGATACGCCTTTCTGAATTGGATATAGTTATAATGTTGAACAAAAGTTCATAATTTATTATAAATACCTACTACCTGTTTATTAGCATATTTTTAATATGTAGTGCTCTAAGTGCAGACGCAATGCACCCAGCCTTCTGGGCACATTGCTCCTTGCCAATTTTATTATTTAAATGTTTTGTTTGTTATTAATTTCTCTCCTACGCAAAAATTATGGTATTGCAGAAAAAGTCAAGTTTACATTTTGTGGTTCAAATATGGTTCTTTACGAGTTATCTTGAATTTATATTTCCGAAATTAATGCAATGCTCCTTAAGGATTGTGGAAGATTTTCCGGAAATCAACGCTTATCACTAAAGTACGTCGAATTAGGTACCGAAACTTCGTCGAATGGAAGTTTGGGTTTTATCAGATAATTATTACGACTCGAAACAGATTACAGGTTCTTGTTATGCTGGCGCTAAACTTTTGCTGTCTTATTACGGGTACAGCGGGTTCAACGTTTTATCTTTAAGCAATAATGCTACTATTGAAAATAAAATACCTTATGAGAATTTGAGTGAAACGAAATAATGTCAATATTAATCATAGTTTGCCTTAAGTTTATTCAACGTATTGATTTTCGTGCTTACATTTGCTGGATTCGGCGTCTACGATGTATCATGTCCCAAATTCTGATAAAAATTTGAAAAGAAAGGTCAATGTGGCGAATACCGTCTATCAGGTAAGACCATCTACCTACATAATGTCATTTTGTCGCTTCTAACGTTTGATTTTGTACGCATACGCCGGTTATAGAAGGTCGGTCGGTAGAGCAGTAGGGCTAAGATGGCCGGCTCTTTATCATTTGTCACCATGGCTGTCACGTTCTAACAAATATGTAAGTGCGAATGTGACGCATAACATGACAGGTGATAAAAATGCGACCATGATAGCTGGTCTGAAGGAGCAAAGCTCTTCCTTACTGGCCGTGTCTGAGCGACTTACGTTTACGAGAGTTCTTTCCCTATTTACAGTCTTCTTAATCAAAGCTTTTATTTACGGTTTTCCCAACATTGACTTTCTAATAATACCAAATCCACTTTGCCGTTTGATCTGATACCGTTCTAAGACAATGTAGACCTATCATTATCTCGTAGCGAGGCACTTGCGTTATCTTTCCGTTTCATTTGCCTCCAGTTAATGATTTCTTACAGTTCTGTGAATACTTGATCGGCGGCTGTTTCTAATTGAATTGATTAACTGAAACCACTTGAACTTAGGTATTACATTACTGTAACCCTAGTGTACATTTCATTCGATGGCGAGACGTGACGTACGTGTTTGCGTTAGTGTCATTTTGTATGGGATTTTGAGTTTCCAAAACGTCCCGCCGGCGCGCTGTTCAAAATCCCATACAAAATTAGACAACGCAAACGTGCTATCGAATATAGCTACCAAATGAAATGTACACGGGGTTCTGGTTTCTCAGTTCAACCTCTTCACGGGTCCTTTTGTGTGAAGCCCTAGTACCTGTAACTTTGTTTATGAAAAGTTTAACTTTGATAATTCAGTTCGGTAGGTAGCATAAAATATAATTCATTTTGTTTATTTGTTAAACTCTAGGGCACGTTTTCTTAGCTTTAGGAACTTCTCTTCTAAAGGGTGTTTTTTTTTAAAGGTAAACACGTAAAAATAAATTTTATTACTTATAATGGTATTTGTTTTATTTAAAAGATATTCTTATGCCATTCGTTCTTTAAAATGATTTCGGGCATAATATGGGCGCCACGGCTGGCTCGAATCGGGCTCAGTAATCGGGAAGTCCAATTTTCGACCACTTTTTCGAGCAACTGGGGCCGTATACTGGCAATAACGCGGAATGTTGGCTTCCAAGTGGTCCAACGATATCTGCGTAGACCTGTGATTTCACATATCCCCAAAGAAAGTAATCCATAGGTGTGAGATCACACGATCGTGGAGGCCTGTTCACTGGTCCATTACGGGAAATTATGCGCTCATCGAATGTTTCCCGCAATAAATTGATGGTGATTTTGATTTTCAAAATAAATTTGCACAATTTACAATCGTTGTTCTTAAGTAAGTCTATTCATTGTGAAAATGGCAAAACGTACTGACCACAAATATCCCGCCAACTGTTAAATTGACAATCACTAGAAACAGTTATGCCAATTTAAAAACCAAACCTCTCTAAAAACACCCGTTACAATCAATAACTCTTTGCTAGAACGTACCTAAGTTAAGTAATTTGTGAAACTAAGCTAAGTGGGTAAGTTCGCATGTGCCAACTCTCAGGGGCCTCTTCAATTCGCGCTAGTAGCAAAGCGATAAGTGATGCTTTGGACTAGTTCCTAGCTCACATGCTTCTCTACTAGAAATAAATATTTATATATCATCACTTTGTATGGAAACAGCAATTAAAACGGGTATTTTGAATGATATTTTGATATAGAGTGAAAGTGAAGTTTTAAATGAATATGAAAAAAAAAAAAACAGAAATTATGAAAGGGTATCAGCGACGTTTTATATGACAATTATGACGTACGGCGTTCTAGTCTTAAACAATTATATTAATGATATAAAAAACGAAGGCCTTCACCTGTGAACACGGGGTTCTTGAATAACTATTTAAAACATAAATCAAAAAGGTATGTAAACAATTTTTAAATATTCATGAAATAAAAGGCTTTTTATTTTTTTTATTATTATTTTATAAAAAACGAAGTATTTACCATATATGTTATTTTTTAGGAGTTGCCGACTTTTCGGTAGAGCACATTATGCCATTTTTCCGGAGTGGGAGAGATGTTAACTACTCTGAGAAATACTAACAAAATGATTATAAAAACTTCTGAAAACCTGTTTGAAATTACCGCATATTCTACAAAATGAGGTAGTTGCTAAATCAGCATTTTGGAACCTAAGGCAACATGAGCCTTGCTCTTACCCCACCCTGCTCCCACTGTTTGCTGAACCTATGTATTTAGTGGACAAGCTAAACGTTTTTGCTTATGGCAGCTAATGAACTGAAAACATGTGGGGATGGACTAATTAATAGGCGTGTACAGCGTAGTGCAAGTCAGCAGGAACATTACAAAATTAACTGGTTTTCAGAGGATGTGAAACAATACAATATACCTAAATATAAAAAGTCCTATCACGCTTTAGCGTGAACGAACCATGTAAGAACTGTCCGACACTTTGTTTTCTATGAAAGCATCACATGATCAGTCACCCATCAATCCCATCATGCAAAATAAAGTGTCGGTCGCCTCAGCCTTAACTCGGACCATTCTAACGTGAGTCATCCTCATTCCTCATTATCAATAAGTAATTTAATTAATATTCCGTTATTGCCTCATGTCCAAAATTACCCAATGATTTCTGGATCAATACGGAAATCAAAATGAATATTATAGTTTAGTTGGGGTCCCATAGTGAAAAAAGTATGCGATTTCACTTTGGTAGTCTTAATTCAAGCATTGCAGTCGACGAGTAGAAAAAGGGGTTATTAAGGACAGTTTGGGACTATTACAGACCATCCCAGTTATTACATCAGTCTCAACTCAAATCTCGACCAAGAAGCCATCCTATAAATGTGTAAACGACTTCGTTCCTGAGAGCCTAGCCAAGATGACAATCGTACACCAACAAACGGCAAACTAGTCGAAAAAAGGTCTCGAGATGGATGTTACGAAAAGTCATGATTACTAGCTTTTACCCGCGACTTCGTCTGCGTGGAATAAGAAATTTGGGTACCTTACTTTTTAAACAAATTTGCTTTTTATTCATCCTTCTTTTCATCCTCAAATTGGTGCACTTTATAAATTTTTACCCCATTTTTTACACCCTAAAGGGATGATTTCGGGGATAACACTATTCTATATCCCTCCCCACAGCTCACACTAATATGCATACCAAGTTTCATCTAAATCGGTTCAGCGGTTATTGATTTCCCATACAAAATTCCACCCCCTTTTTCATCCCCTTGAGGGGTGAGATCTGAGATAAAAAGTATCCTATGTCCTTTCCCGGAACTCAAAGTATCTCTATGCCAAATTTCAACTAAATCGGTTCAGCGGTTTAAGCGTGAAGAGGTAACAGACATTAGCATGGATTTAAGTTTCGATTGGCTTTTTCTATCAACGATTGTCACTTGGCTACGGTCCTGGCGGTACCATATTTCTCACATAATTATGCAATCTATTATGCAATCTTGAAAAATCTAACTAAAAGTTTTATTTTATTCCATAGTTCTGAAGCTATTATTAGCGACATCTGTCCTTGTTCCGCTGCGGCCGGGCCTATCGTGAACGAGCACAATTTCATAATGCATTTCATGCCCAGGATCGCGCAAAATGTAAATTTGCCAATTTATAGGCAATGAAGTCTAGTGGGAAAGCTTGCAAGGCTACGTTTAGCCAAATGTTTGCAGAAAAGTTTAAGATTAGCGGTAAACTCGTAGCTCAGTAAATTGCTCAGAGTCCAGAGAATTTAAATTGTATTAAACAGCGGATAATTTATTCAAAGCTGCAGGCGTCATATACATAAGAGCCTTGCATATACATATATAATTCCGTAGCTGAAGTAAATAATTAGTTGATCAACACATTCCCGATCCAATCCTAAAGCATTACTTGCCGAAGTGAGAATAGCTCGCAATCTTCATCAATCAATCAAATGCCTAAAGCAAGTCGAATCACGCTGGAAAATACGATGAAATATGACGTCAGTGGGAGGTGATTAAAATGTAACTTTATACCCGAATAGTACTCAGGATCTGTAAACAGACGTAGGGAGGGAAGTAGTGTATAAGCAGAAGCGGGAGGCGATGTTGGTAGAACATTAACGGTCAATCAAGAGTGTACTACGATAAAAGGCAATAGCTTGACTCGCCAGATGTTAACCAGAAGTCGTATAAAAAGGTGTGTGGCTAAAGATGGCTCTATCAGCCAGATAATTTTTTAAAACCCGCTTTCAGCTTATAACTTGGGCTGTAACTTGAATATGGGAGCGGTTGGCGTGTTTGAGCAGCGCTAATTGCGGCTCTAGCTACTCAAACAGCATTCAAGTTAGGACTGGTGGCAGTATGTTTTAAGAAAGTTTCTAGCATTTTGTAGCGGCGGTTACACACTGCTTATTGCGGCTCTAGCTAGTAGCTACTCAAACAGAATTCACGTAGGGACTTGTTGCTGTATGCTTCAAGAAAGTTTCCAGCGTTTTGTAGCGGCGGTGTGTGGCTAGCATAATGCTTAGATGCTCGAGTTTCTGCGGCTTTGTGGCGGTGGTGTGTAGATAATATAATATCCAAATATTTGAGTTTCTGTATGCGGTGAGTTTATGTAGCGGCGGAATGTGTCTAACATAATTCTAAAATGATTAGAAATTATTAAATAGTTGTGCCAAACTGGGTATGAACAACTATTTTCCCACCAACTTCAGCAACGATTTTTAACACGATTACAGAGTTCGATGTAAACTCTAATGTCGGTTGTACACACTCGTCGAGAGCCTCTCGCCGAGAGTCTCGGCACCGCTCCGATCCAATCGGAGAAGAGCGAGACGAGACACGGAAGAGTGAGACAAGAAAGGAGCAGCATGTACACACTCGTTCTCGGCCTGTCTCGGGGTCTCTCGACGAGTGTGTACAGCCCGCGTAACAAATAATACCCAAACAGCTTAAGCTTCTTGAACGGTTCAAGTATTGGTATTCCGGTCGTGTTCTGAATGTTCAAACAAACTTCAAACTTCAAATACTCTTTATTTGTGTAGGCTATTAGCTGACTGTACATAGAAAATGTGTAGCTAACCTTAAAACTACGTTCAAGGCCGACTTTCCAAGATTTATTTAAAGCTTATTCCGAGTTTCCAAGCGACAGAACGATAAAATAGCCGTAACTTTGGGACACGGATGGAAATCACTGGCTCGTATGTTTCTATTGCTTGTTGAATCGAACTTGTAGACAAACCAGTTTAACTCCGACTCACGGCAACTTTAAGGATTATTATAAATTTTGTAAGTGGCTTCAAAAATTGCTTTTAGGTAACTACACTCATGGACATTCGCTACGTAATTCCAATATTATTTGGATAACGGGGTGTGGACCTAAGTCAAATCCTAAAGACGAGGACTCCAAAGGCTTCAGCTTCTACAAACACTTCGGAAAACATACAATTTATATTTGTTCCCGTTAGCGTTCGACTCATCTGCATTTTGTCAATGTTAATCGGAACAACACAGGGACGTGGTCCATAAAAACAAAAGATGTTCACGGAACCACCAAATGCCTAAATAAAGTTCGCACGTAAAATAAAATTAGTCTAGTGGAGGTATACCTCAGGTCAATGTCGGGAGCAAGGCTTTCTTTATCAACTTTTTTCATTTAAGGTAAACGTCCGAATGGATGACACTGGCCCAATGTATGACTTTTTCGCACTTTATTTAAAAAAATAAGGAAACTATTTTTAATATAAACGACCTACGCATCCAATACAACAATGCCTTCAGGGCACTGTTGCGGCTGCCTCGCTGGTGCAGCGCGTCCGGGATGTTCGCGTGAACGGGTTCCCGGCCATCATGCGCGCGCGCTGCGCAGCTGCACTGCGGCGCCTGCGGGACAGTCGCAACAGTCTCCTGACTGTTATAGCGGACAGGATGGACAGTCAGCTTCTTGCGCACTGGGCCGGGGTACACTCGGTGGTGGCTACATACACATGAGTGTATGTAGTTATTACCGGTGTATGTGCCTGGCTCCTGTCAAACACTATTGATAGTCTAGCTCATATTATTAGTACTTTGTTTTTAAGTTAAATTTAGTTTGTAGTTAGTTAGTTGTAAGTGCATGGACTCAAGGTCTGAAATAAATGATTTTTATTTTATTTTATTTTTTATTTTTATTTTTCATATAACCAAAAAACAGGACTTGATCGATTGTAAGTGTGGTCTATAAAATATTGTTCCAAAGCTGTCATTGATACGTTAAATATTTTTCACTTTGTGAGCTAGTTTTTGCTAGGAGGTGCATCGAGTCGTTAGTGCGTCGGGTTAACTAAAGGAAAGGAAAAAATCGGCGCTTCGAGAAAGATCCGAACAGGCGACCTCTTCGATGCCAGTCCAGTTGCTCTAATCTTATGAACTACTGAATCTTTCTCGATCTTGATTTGTTGTTTATTATTTCATTTAATTTATTTATTTTAGCGATATCTACTGTAAAATTCTGACTGACATCCTAGGTAGTATTTTTCACATAACTTGGGTACGGTGACATCAGTCATCTTCATACAATTTATAACCTTAAAACACAAAAATGTATTCAGGGGATAGCTATCACCGCATGACGGTACCCTAATCTTACAAATGTCAGATCCGTAATCTTAAAAAAAATTACGTACATTTTACAATCTACAATTCTTAAATTAGAGGACAAGTGAAAACACCAATTTTTCAAGAACTTTACGCGTTTTACACCAAATTCATAGTTTCATTTCATTTAAACTGTAGTAGGTAGGTAGTTCTTAAAACCACTGGCTGTCTCTGGAAACGCCTAGATTGATCCTCAGATTTTAATAAAGATTATGCGTATTGTATTACGTATATAGTCCCGAACAGTTGGTCAAAATAGAAATTAGTTGCGTGGTCTCTTATTTAATACTGAAAGATTAAGAACCACTCATTTAAACTTTTTCTTGTAGCTGCGAGTACTTAAATTGATGAAATGATGATAATTGGCGACATTTCTAGTATTTCTACTACAAAACCTGTTTGTATTGTTTGAAACAAAACTCTGAATATAAACGCGGAGATTAGAGCTAGTACAATCAGATTACTGGTAGAGCTGGGATTTAGAAATGATCAGGATATTCTGTTAATTGATTTTTGGTCGATTCATTCCACACAGGTTATTATATGATTGTATACCTATATATTTATAATTTGTCTACAATAGGCTTGATGACATTTTGTTAATTAGTATCAGTAGATTCGGTTTGTTTTAAGCCCATGCATGGGTCCTGGGACCCATTGCATAAAGGCAATACAAAATATTAACTATAGCGGCTCTGTGTGCTGTAGAACTTGACCTCCATTTTGAACATATTCCAAAAAACGAAACGATAGAAAAATTATATGAAACTACCGAAACTGCTCACAAATTTCACGAAAATCGATTATGAAATGCGACCTGCAGAGGAGAACATCCGGTCATACGGAAGCACTTTTGCCCAAGCTGAAACGGAGACCTTCGCTAACGCACGGTAAATTATAATACATTTCATTATTGCAACAATGGTCCATACTTAACTATATAAAATGTGTTTTTTAAAGCCGTGTTACACGCGTTATACAGTGAAACAACAGAAAACAACAAACACCCGTTAACAATCGGATTTAACCTTAAATTAAATTACTGTTAAATGAATTGTAATCCAAATGTTGCTGGAATGGAACTCTGTTTATTAATTTAATGAATTAACTTTTCCGTTGTTTTTGAATTGCGAATTCCAGCGTTTTCTGTGTCTGACATCTGTTACAAAAGTTACACAACTAAACATAGGTTTAATTCCAATCACGACTGCATTACTGCCGACGAGCATGTCCTAGGAATGTCATTGTCAATGTCCTTAATAAAATAAAATTATTTTTACCACGACAATAGCCGGCATTGCGGCACCGCAATACACTTGTGATTGAAATTGAACCTTAAATTAAGTATACATTTTGTTTTCAATTTTCTGATGCTAATTGATCTAAACCTTTTGGCCTAAACTAATGGAAATAATTGGCACTCTGAAATATAAGCCACTTCAGAGTGCCTATAATACGCATTAGTTTTAGATATCAGACTAGGTATATTGTACACCTAGGTAGGTACGTACCTAACCTAATTTTCAGGCCGTAAAAGCGTTTTATCAACTCGATAGCTAATTAAAATATCCATTTAACCCTTTATTCCTTCCAAAGGCGTTCTAAATTTAACCCCAAGTGAAAAATTTACATAAATCCAATACCCGCAGCTCTCAGTAATTTCATTACCGTCGAGATTGAAAGTCGGACCTTATTCGCCACAAACAAATTCCTGAATCATGCTATGCAAATTGGAGATGGACTCCATGGAGCTCTTCACTGATTTCTTTTTCAAGATACTAGGATACCAGGCATGGCACTGGAGTACCTAATGAACCTATAGCGATGATGACACGTGTTGAATTGATCACGGTGGAAAGGCACTTTAAGTGTCACTTCGGTCGAAATTGCGTTCTAGAGATATTTAGCGATGTGACAGACAGATAGACAGAGTCGGCATAAGGGTTCATGTTCAAGTTCACCGGGATTCTACTAGAACAAAGTCACGGGCGGAAGGTAACTATAGCTGGTCAACCAAATCTTGTCAGTAAAAAAAGGCGCGAAATTTAAATTTTCTATGGGACGATATCCCTTCGCGCCTACATTTTTCAAATTTGCCGCCTTTTTCTACTGTCAAGATCTGGTTGACCAAGTATATAATATTATTAGTAATTAAAGGCATATTGCATAAAACACTTTCGCTGTAATTATAATAAATCAAAATAAAAAAGCACTTATAGCAAATGAATTGTTGATTACACTGTTAAAACTTTTTTCGTATAAATAATACCGAATGGCTGGATCTTTTCGGCTAATTAATTACTTAGTAGGAGTTTTAACAAGTTTTAAAAGAATTTTTCTTGACGTGTAAGAAAAATATTCTCAGTTTGCATAGGTATTAGGTATTAATTGAAATTTTAGATGTTGAAATGATTGGATTTAACTTGTAATGAACTACCTATCAGCTCAATTCCGGCAACCAGTGTCACTTTTACGTTAAATTATCGTAGTAAGATCGTTTCAAAATCCTTTTGAGATCCAAAAATACATAACGAGACTTTTTAGACATTGTGAAAATCGTTCAAGAGTATCTCCAGAATCGCGGAAATGTCAAATTTGACAGGCTAGATCTTAAAAATATCGTTGTCGTATTTTGGTGATGTCTAATAGATATCTAGTTCAAAATCCGAATCGGGCCCTATACCTCTACTAAATTAAGTACCTAGTGTGATATTTCATAAGATTTTGAGAATCAATTATAATTATTTAGTGTAAGTTAGGTTTAACTAATGGCATTCAGTGGGTAGTGATTGAAAATATGATCAGTGTTTACCCGAATATTTGTTAATTAATCTGTCGGTACTCGCGAAAATGACCCTTCTCTCCTACCCGCCAATTCTAATGATAGAAAAGTATAAATATAACGTACCATGGGGTGGAAGACTCATTCTCGCTTGGCGCTGGAACGAGTAACACTAAATTTAGCACGAAGGTTACTGCTTGTGAACTTAAGATTGTTTAAGAGTGTACGTAGAAGTAAGTAGTTGGAGTAAATTAAAAGTAAATGATTGTACCAAGGACTTTGATTCATCACAAGTCAGAAGCGGCGGTCAACGGCGCCCACAAAAGGACTAGAACGTGTGAGTACCTAGTATATATATATACATGTTTTATATACTCGGACGTTATGGTAGTAAGTTTTAAGTTGTAATGCTTGTAATTTCAAAACCTAATTAAGAATGTGTAGATACGCGATCATGGTCAAGTTAAAGTAACAAATGCAGACTTATTACATAATTTAGAATTCTGCTGGTAATCAAAATCGATACAGGCATTGAGCGAGGGAACTTTATTTTTTTACAAGATCCATGTTATAAGATAAGACCGTGGTTACAAGTGTCTTAGAATTTGAATACTTACTTACAATTCGTGTGTACAGTGTAGTAGTAGGTTATTTATTTGTGTAATGTCGATGTTTTGCCGAGCATAGGCATATACGATGATACGTGATCGCGATTATAGTAAAATTGAATACGATGAATACGATTTGGATAAATATTTAATGAATCCGTTAGCAATCAAGATACAAACATACAGTAAGCACTTGATTGTGCAGGATAGGCAGTGGGTTTGCCATCAATTATACAAAGGGCACGTTTTTGCATTCTGAGCAGTCTATCGCGATCAGCAGCTGTACCCCAAAGATCGACACCTTGATAAAGTATTGCGTGGAAATATCCATTTCAGTTATTGATTGTTAAGTCATGTACATACATTTTATTATAATTAAGGTGTTGCATACAGATCAGTAGGTCGGTCCATGACGTCCTGGGATACAGTTCAGTAAATCAATCTATGACGTCATTATAAAATAGAATTAATTAATCATCATGCGTACTAACAAATCTATAAAGTTTCCTAAATTAGTAATACATTAAGATATGATACAATTACAAGAAAGTTCATGTCACATACATTACAAAATGTTTTTTAAAGATTATAGTTATCTGGATGTGTCTTTTAATTGAAAAACACATTTTAAAAAGAAGTTACGGTAAATATGTAACAATTATCTAGTTATCACTTTTGTAATTTAGTTTTCTAGATCGCATGGAGGTTCTGTTGCTTAATTAGGTATGGAATTTTATTAGTTATTAAGATACATGTGTAATGTGGACCATTTCTACACAATTGCAAGTTCGTGATAGATAGTTATCAATGATTGGTTTTCGCGAACAAGAAGAGCAGCTTGCAAACAAAATATAGATGCAGGGCAGTGTTAATAGTTTGTAACGAACAAGGTACGGACGGCAGCTATCTGCTTTACGCACATTCGTCATAATTAGAATACTCTTTTTCTGCATTATAGAAAGTTGTTCAGCCTCGACACTATCACCACAAAGAACTACAGCGTACCGAAGCCATGTGCACGCGTAGTATGCAGATAATGCATACTCGAAGTGTATTCTTTCTTTGTATGTTAAGCATATACAAATTTCCACATTTTCGTTTTAATATTTTGTATATGGATCTTCTAATTCATGCCCACATCTATACTTAACAAATTGAATACGCGACCTCTTCAATATTACATGATGCAGTGTCTAACTTAGTTCCAATGGTTTATTTTTGTGGGTGGGTTATATGATTTTGGTCTTTTTCAAGTTCATTTCTAAGTTATGTTCACCGACGCATTTCGGTACGGAACTAAAAATGTTCTGAAGTTGTGACCTACATTCGGAGTTGTTATTGCTACTAAACAATAGAGAGGCTTTGTCAGCAAACATAACGCAGGTTGTGTGTGTGTTAAGTATTTTTGGCAGGTCTTTAACAGGTATATGTCAGAAATAGTAGGCATCCACCAACGCTTCCCTGAAGTAGGTATTAAGCAAATAATATGACGCGATTTTGATGTCACAGTTTTTAATTCCTCCTTATCAACGTGGTCTACTTGGACGCATTGCTTACGGTTTCCGAGGTACGATTTGGTTTGAACCAATTATACGCAGTGCCGCGTATTCCCATCCCGTACAATCTACAGAGTAAGATTTCGTGTGATACTTTTTCATACGCTTATGTCATGGCTAGCAAAAATCCTAAATTATGTGTTCTGTTGTCTAGATGTTCTGTATGTATTGATAAAAAAAAGGTAAACGATAAAATGCTGCACTTTACGAAAAAGTTGTCTTAGACTCGATTTATTAAGATAAGGTCGGGTAAGAGTGCGATAGGACGATATTGGTTTGGATTGATTACGTCACCGTTTGTAAATATGGGTTTAATAATGGATATTTTAAGTAAGTCCGGGAATATGCCTTGATTAAATAACTTGTTAATCAGTTTTGTCAGTGGCTGTGCTAACTTTATAAGAACGGGCGGCATTTCGTCGACTCCAAGACTATTTTTATTTTTGAGTTGCCTTACAATTTTTATTGTTTCGGTCACCGGCTGTAAGAATATTGAGTTGGTGGCGGGTTATGCACACAACGCGCGCGGTCTGTTAATGCTCCAGCTTTATTAAATAATAGAGCTACCTGTTCTAGCGCTGATTGATAAACAACTGTTGTCTGTATATATGACCTATGGGAACATATCGTAACATATCGTGTAGGCGGTACCCTAAAACCAGATTTAATGGCTAGTTACCTATGCAGGTGGTTATGGTGTAGTTAGTTAACTTGTAAGTGCTATGTTGTTCGTGAACCTGATGTTTCATTACCTGAGTACGCGAAGAACGATCTAGTTGCCACGTTATTACCTACGTATATTTAATATTATACTGCGTACACTAGAGCTTGATCCTATGATAAGTGGTTTGGATAAATAAAATAAAAATATATATGTTTTGTATGGTAGGTATCATTGGGAACAAGACAAACAAACCACATGAGATTTGTTATTGAGTTCATTGCAAATGGATACTAAGACCAATATGTTACTGGTACCATGTAGGTTTGGAGGTGGTATGTTATAGCTAGACCCAATGTCTAATGAGCCAAATTATGTGTGCTCGCTTTGATTATTTAGTTAGATTATATGTCGAGCCATGTAGGTGTGCTGCTTATGAGTGCGGACATGTAGGTGTGCTGCTTATGAGTGCGGACATGTAGGTGTGCTGCAGAGTTGCGTTAAAGATTTTAAAGTTTAAAGAGTTCAGTTAAAGATTTTAAAGTTTAAAGAGTTGAGTTAAAGATTTAAAGTTTAATGAGTTGAGTTTAAAGATTAGTTTAATGATTTTAAAGTGTTGAGTTTAAAGATTAGTTTAATGATTTTAAAGTATTGAGTTTAAAGATTAGTTTAATGATTTTAAAGAGTTTTGAGTTTAAAGATTTTGAGTTTAATGATTTTAAAGTTTAGTTTAATTTAATGATTTTAAAGTTTAAAGAGTTTTGAGTTGAGTTTAAAGGTTTTAAAGTTTAAAGAGTTTTGAGTTGAGTTTAAAGGTTTTAAAGAGTGCGGCCATGCAGTGTGCTGCTAGAAAGTCTACAGCCATGTAGATGTGCTGTTTATGAGTGCGGTCATGTAGTGCGCAGCTAGAAAGTCTACAGCCATGTAGATGTGCTGTTATGAGTGCGGACATGTAGGTGTGCTGCCAGAGTCCACGGATGTAGTATTTTGTACGAGCTTAGTTTAAAGAGTTTTAAATAGTTTTTTAAAGGTTTAAGAGTTCAAAGAGTTCAAAGAGTTCAAAGAGTTCAAAGAGTTCAAAGAGTTCAAAGAGTGCAAAGAGTTCAAAGAGTTCAAAGAGTTCAAAGAGTAAAAAGAGTAAAAAGAGTAAAAAGTTAAAAGTTCAAAAAGTTCAAAAGTTCAAAAAGTTCAAAAGTTCAAAAGTTCAAAAAGTTCAAAAAGTTCAAAAAGTTCAAAAAGTTCAAAAAGTTCAAAAAGTTCAAAAAGTTCAAAAAGTTCAAAAAGTTTATAAATAGTCTGATCAATGAGTCTAAAGAATCACTTTCCTTGTGTAGGTGATATGCTATAGCCGCTATAGGTAGGTAGGTACAATTAGTGTAAATTAGAGAGTGAGTAACCGTCAAACAATAATGATGTGCTAAATTTGATTAATATATGTTTATACATGTATGTTATGGGAAGGAAAATTGTTTGATTGAAGTAAGTACCTATAAGTACATATAAGTAGATATGTACAAGTGCTGAATTTAAACACGGTAAAGCATTGGTATGCTGTGCAGGGTGAAAAAAATATATTTTAACAACCAATCATGCAGCGCACTGAAATTTAATTACAGGGAAAAATGAGGTCAGCGACGGTGGACAGATGACGCGGAACACTGCGACAGCCGAGCGTGAGGTGCCTAAAGACAGATGTCGTCACCACAGGAGACGCTGACGTGGGTAGCTTCTCTCTGATGACTCTTACGAAGAAGGACCGCGGGAGTTAAGGCCACGCTCACATCAAGTTTGTAGCTAGTATTGTAATCGTACACCTTTGAAGGGTTACAATGATGTAAGTGACCAAATTAATTTGATTTCCGAGAGAAAACGTTAGATAGTTACAACTGTTAATTACATTATGCCTAATTAAGCCGTTAATGTAATTACGTAGCTTCTAAAACATTATTTCCATAAAACAGTTCCTATGTCTAAAATTTGAACGTAGTAAATTTAATCACGACCATATAAAGAGATTAGTTAATTATCGATGTCAATTGCTAAATGCTGTGAAAGTTTGTTTCATTATTTCTATTTTAATGTATGAGGCTAAATGTTGGTGATCGCACCATGTTTGTTAGAGAACTCAATTGAAAAAAAGTGTTTTACAGTACTAAAATCAATGCAATAAATTTGGGTTTATTCTATAGGTACTTGCCGATAGTAATGTGTCTATAATCCTACGTGTAATTAAGGTAAACATCATAATCAGCCAATCGATAATGCGCTGGTCAACTCACAAGTATGATGATTATGTAGCTAAAATGACTAATCGTTTGAGGATTTATGATGTTGTAAAGTAAAGGGGTCGATAGTGTGGTTAATAGACCTCTTTCTTTTTTTTTATTATTAATGTACATATATTTCGTGAACCTTTTCATGGTTTGTAGTGTAAATAAGTCTTTAAATATCCCTTTTTAAGTAACATTAATATTAGTCTGAAGAATAAATAAGTAACATTTACATCTGCAATACCTGCTACCATGAATAAATTAAATAATTGTTTAAATTATTTTTAGCGAAATTACCGTTTGTAGTTTACCTCTATTTGAGTTGCTGTAATTCTTTGTATTATTTTATTGTAATCAGGTGTACAATGAAAAGTATTGGTATTGTATAAACAGACTTCTGTTATCTAAAATAGGATTGGAAAGGAATTAGGCAACACGGCCGAGTGTGATATTATTGTTGATCGTGCACCGGAGGTAGCACGCAGTCGGATGGCCGAGTGTGATATTTCATAAGATTTTGAGAATTAATTATAATTATTTAGTGTAAGTTAGGTTTAACTAATGGCATTCAGTGGGTAGTGATTGAAAATATGATCAGTGTTTACCCGAATATTTGTTAATTAATCTGTCGGTACTCGCGAAAATGACCCTTCTCTCCTACCCGCCAATTCTAATGATAGAAAAGTATAAATATAACGTACCATGGGGTGGAAGACTCATTCTCGCTTGGCGCTGGAACGAGTAACACTAAATTTAGCACGAAGGTTACTGCTTGTGAACTTAAGATTGTTTAAGAGTGTACGTAGAAGTAAGTAGTTGGAGTAAATTAAAAGTAAATGATTGTACCAAGGACTTTGATTCATCACACTAGTATTGCAATGCTGATAAGCAATAACGTGTCAACCTACATAAACGTAAAAAATGAGATTTTAATGCCATATTGTAGCTGGTTCGCTCGACTTCATTTTGCAAAAATGACCTTAGTGATTTGTAATTTATAAATATTCCAAAAGAAGGAAATTAGGTTAACACAAATCCGTTAACATGTGTTGTCTGTTTTGCATTAATGCGTTTAGTGCCTTAACTTATTGCAGTAATGGCCAGAACGCGTACTAAAATGTCAATAATGTCTTAAGAGAGGTTAACTCATTATTGCGGAAATCACATTCCATTAGTTCTGTTTCAGCAGAAGCGCTATGAAGGTAAATGTTGCTAAAAATGGCGTTTATAATAAGTAATTTTACGAATTTAGTGCACAAATATGTTAATTGTTGCGGGTTTAAAGAGCTAAATTATAAAGCGTAATCACATTAGTTTTTAAGGGTTTTATTTTTGAGGAAAGTTTGCCGAATTAAAATAAACAAAACGGCAAAGTGCTGTAGTTTTTCTAAGCAATTCATTTGAAATGCCAAATTCAACAATTTGAATGTATGTGTATTCGTAAAATAATGTTATGTTTATAATTATAATGATATTAAATAACTTGTTATACTTGAATCATTCTTGCCAATCGAAAAAAATATCATATCAATGCATTATGAGGCTTGATTGATTATTGTAAAACAACATTTATAGTATGTTAGTATTTAACCACAACAAGTTATGTGCATGTTGATTATAAGTTCAAAGGCAGATTTACACAATTAGCAAAACTGTGTTAAGTATAATGACACGTTCTTGAGAAAGTTTGACGTCATGATGCAATTCGCAATAAACAAAAGGGGATTATTGCAACAAATTTAAATTTATTACGAAAATTATGGTTTATGGTTTAAGAACTTTATTCTCAATAAGAATTTACAAAATTCGCTTACTTGAGAATACAATTTTTATAATTATATCTTAGGACTAACGTGCAGACAATGTAAAATAAATAAGTCATTATTAAGTACAAATACAAAACAGTAGTTATGGTTACAAAGTGGGTAGAAATACGTTACTACCGGCTCGGATAGCTTAACCCGTACAATTAAATATGATGCACAGTTTAATCAAAATCTTTAATTTTTAGAACAAACACTCAAAAACCGCGAAAAAATCTTTAGACGCCATTTTCTCAAAATGGTGCTTATGTGGGTAAACACATTATTGCTTATCAGCATCCAGATGTAGTTATAGAATATATATTGTAAGAGTGTATTTAGATGTGTAATTACTTACTTATTTGGCTGGCGCGATGAAATAATAAACTGATAAGTGCCACTTTATTCTTAACATTGTAACTCACTGCGTACTTGTTACTAATACAAATTCAATTTAAGTTTTAAACTCTTACTGAAATAAAAGATAGGTAATTCTAACTTTAAAAGCACCATATTCTTAATACGAGGGTAAAATACCTACGGTTTTAATAAAGTTAACGGATAACGTAAAAAGTTAAGAAATTTCTACCCAATCGCGTTGCCCCAATAGGTCAGAAAATTAAATTAAGTCTCGGTTTTTCCTGTGCCATTTATTTTAATTCTAGCGCGGAAAATATTGTAAGCAAATTGTGTTATTGTGCGAATTGCGTCTATTTAATGTTCCTAATTCGCGAAGAAAATTTCATTTTCGTAATATAAAATGGCGTTTCTGTTTTTTCTCTGTTATTTTTTTAGTGTAGGTACCACAGACAAGACATCCTCTAGATTAAGCATAGTAACGCTACCCCCTCTGCCACTATATACATTAGTTTTACTCCATCTTCGAGTTAAAGTGTCAGAATCCCGTGCCGTGATTGGTCCGTGTCTTTGAACGGACCAATCACGGCACGGGATTCGCTCACCTCGTCCCCCCGCACCCCCGTATTTTTGGCAGCATCGGTTTCATGAAATAATTGCTCTAAACTCGACGTACCGTAAAACGAGGTGACTTTAGGAAATTTTGGGGATACTTTGATAGTTTTAAAACTGCCACTAAATTATCATTATTCATTATTTTCTCGAACTGTTCATGTAACAAGTTAGATTATTATACATACTTGTTTACCTACTACTAAAAAATCCGAATAAAAATATGTAACGGCTGAAAAACTGAAATATCGAAGTCGCCCCTGCATTTGAAAGTCACCCCGGTTTACTGTACTGGCGCAACGTTGTCTAGTTCGTCAATTATGGTGGTTGCAACTTGCGGTTAAGCTATTTTTCTACTTCGTCGTTAAACTCTAAACTACTACATTTAGCGACAAACAGAAAGCCATCACAAGATTTTTTATCGTAGAGGCTTAATTGTATCGTATTGTCTCCGTGAAATGTAACACAACTTAATTAGAGAGGAAACGTAAGCTACAATATTTCTCGCGTGACACAAGGTGGCATTCAGACTTGAATAGTCTTAAACTGATTTAATATTAAATTGTGTTAATATTATAAGGGAAATATGAGCCAGATGCTCTGAAAATAGGTAGGGATATAGGTACGTAGGTGAATATCAAATCAGTATGGAATATTTAGAATTCGGATGCCTCTCCGGGAAACGGGGCATTTATTTAGCTGCTTGTTTTGTTGTCTTTCGTTATTAGAACTGTAAAGTATGTTAAGATACATTCGCTATTTAATTTTCTGCAATGAATTTTAGGCCTACAGGATGAAAGCTAGAATGGGCATAAATAAAAAAAAAACAACGGGTTGCACTCAGGGAGTACCGGCAGAACTGAAAACTCAATGACTAGTGCAGAATGCACTATGTATCATTGAGGTTAACGCCATCTAGCGTTAGCGTTAATTACTTGAAACCCCTAAGCACATCACTGTTAGTACTCGAGTTATATTAATACCAGTTAGAGCGAAACTCACTAGATGGCATTTAAATCAATAAAGAAAAACTCAATGACATTACATGTAACAGATTTTCATGTAATGTCATTGAGTTTTTCTTTATTGATTTAAATGCCATCTAAATGAGTGGCCATCTAAATCTTACGGTCACGTGATCGTCTTACGCTGTCTCGAGTTTAATATTTTTTCCCCACCTCAAAAAGTGCACTGCGCCGCTAAAGAAGTTTTCACTTCAAAAATGTTACATAGGTAGCGTAAAATAAGTAGTGTAATAACATAGAACCAGTCGAGTCCACAAACATCTTTACAAGCCAACATTCTAAAAATACATTAAATAATACGCCACTCACAATAAGGTCGTGTAAATATATTATTTCTGTTCTGAAGGCGTCATCTTTCGGCACACTGCGCTAAACGAAGTTGCGAACAGAAAAATAGTAAACACACCTCGGTCAGTAAATTAAGAAAACCTCAGATTTTTTTTGCTTGTATATATTTTACAGTACCTACTTTACCGCCCTTTTGCGGTAATTACTACAATACGTGCCTATGTCAAAAATTTAAAGGGCCATATATGTACTGTAAAACGTTGTACAATACACTTGCGAAAAGGTAATTCGCATTTCCTACTGTTCACACCTGTTTCGTAATGTAGTAATTCGGAAGAGTCCAAACAAAGAAGCGTAAACTTCACATTCCGAGGTAATGTATAATTTTACTCGTTATTGACTCCGTGAAATTCATTTGACTCAGTATCAATTTGGTGAATTCGCTAAGAAATTGTTTAATCTTGAAAGAACCGTGTCTTTACTTAATTAGCTTAATGGGATTAGTGTTTACTAAGTAATTAGTAGACACGTAAGCTAATTCTAAAAATGGCGGGCTTAAATTGGAAGGCAGGTAATGATGGAAGACAATGGGCTTTAATCACGGACATCCTAAATTAGGCCCTTGTTTAGATGTAGGCCCAAGACAAAAATAGAAATTAAAAGAATAAAACTAAGCATTAATTTCAAGGGTAGCAGAAGCTGTAACTAATAGTTCATTTAGAGCTTTACATTTTAAGATTACAATCTCATTTTTGAAAAAAAAAAGACTCTGGGCCCGATTCTGATTTTGAAATAGACATCTGTTAGATATCTTATAGACATCGCCAAGATACGATAACGATATGTTTAAGATCTAACCTGTCAAATTTGACATTTGCGCGATTCTGGAGATACTCTTGGACGATTTCCACAAGATATGGCTTAGATATCCAATTCACATCTAATAGATAGATAACTCTATCTAACGTAAAAGTGACATTGGTTGCTCGTATTGCGCTGCAAAAGAGAACTAGTTGAAATCTAAACTATAACGTATCTAGAATGGATCTAGTACGTGTGGTCTCTTGTGAATATCTTGAAGTTCGAATACGGCAGTATATAGACATGTTATTTCTGTGTACCCTTCATATAGTCAGATATACGTACTTCAATAGGAATTGCTCGAATCAGATTCACTCAGGGATTGGATACCGATATTTTTTGTATGGGAACGGAAACGGTATTTTTTCGTTCTTTGCTAATTACTTCATTTCTAATTGAGCAATCTAATAATACGAAGTCGTAACCTAAAAACACAACTGAGTCCTACCTTTCGAGTATAAAATAATTTGAAAAATATGGTTATTTCTAAGTTTTTGCAAAAAACCGGTTCCGATCCCTGGTTTCACTCTTGGATGTCAAATCAAATCAAATATACTTTATTCATATGATTGAATATAAGTATGTGTATCTGTGGATTCATCAAATATTTGAATATCATTTCTGTTTATTTCAATAAGTATGTAAATTGTTTTTACATTTCAAATCAGTCTGTATATGTAAAACACTTTTTTTTATGTTGTTTGCGCCGTATGTAGTTTTGAATTGTAAAATCCTTGACCTGTGCTATTTTTATTTTGGGTATATGTTTACAATCACAAGTTATACCTAAACATGGCTTGCTTGCGTCTGTTGGTATATTGTATTTATTTAAAAACTAGATTTTTCACGCGATAACATTTCCATTTTCACCACTTAGTATTTAGATGATGGTTGGCAGTCAGCTTCTCCAGATACTTTCTAGTTAAATACTTTTTTTCTGCCTGCCTGTGTGACTACTTTCCTTTTTGCCAAAACTTGTGTCATTAATGTCATTATTGCGACCTCTGACCCTTAAGTGCCATCTTGATGAGGCCTTTTATTGGGTCCATCGATGATTCGACACGCAATCACCCCGAGCCCATTTATCTGTCGAGTGAACACGAAAATAATACATTATGGTGATGGCCTGATCACGTTTCTTTTAGGGTTCTGTATTCTAAATGGCTAAACCGACACTTTAGTTCAGCATACGGCTGTTCGGCTGTGATTCGTCTGTTCATGTACAGTCGCATCAGAGCGGCCGAGGCGCTCACTAATATCTGAAGTAATTCTGAACACGCCTCTATTGTCAAGGCGCTAGAGTGCATGCTCAGATATTATTGAGGAACTCGGCCGCTACGATATATCTGATGGCGTAGGCACGCTACACGTCCGTCTATATATCACAAGCATTTTATATAGAACTTATAAAATATAATATTAGTAAATTTAATCAATTTATTTTTTAATCATTTCTTTCGCGGGCAGAAGCTTAGTTTATATTTGAGTTAGGTAATAAAAAACATGTAGGCCACTAAAGGCAAACGTGGCTCACTCCGCGATTTCTTCGCTTTGCACCAGATAGCTAAAAGTACATGCATCCGTTCCGCCCCAATTTTGGGGAAAGCCATTAAGCCGCGCGTGGCGCTGTCGCCACCTAGCGGCCATATTTGTGCTGATCGTAACAGACGCGTTTTATTAGAGAGTGAGTCTTCTGTACTTAGTACTATTATTTATTCTGTGCTAAAGGTAATATTTTTAAGCTAAAAAATACGCGGGCATGGCATATCATTGGACAGCTATTTAAAAATAGCTCAATTGTTTTACAACAACTTTTTAGGAGAATAATAATTTTCTCGTAATAAGGGTCTCCCCACAGCTATCGACGCGTAATCGGCAAAAGCCAATACCATAAAGCGTAATGTCTTAGCAATAAGAGCGAAAAAGACGTCGCCGTCGCGACATAAGGCGTCAGCACAGCTGAGCCTAGCCGAGCGACGTCTTTTCTTTTTCCACTGATTTAGCTTCAAACAGAACAGAACAGAACAGAGCCGTCCTGAACAGAGTGAATGAAAAGAGAAGTTTAATGAACATTATTAAAAATAGAAGAGGAAAAATGATCGGCCATCTGCTACGACACGACCACTTCATCAGAAACATCATAGAAGGGAAAATAAATGGAAGGAGAAGGAGGGGAAGACCAAGAAAAAGTTATATGAGCCAAGTGAAAGAGCATGTAGGGGCCGTGTCGTACACTAAGGGGCTGGCTTCGGATCGACCAAGGTGGAGACAACTTCATCACGCTGCACCGACAAGAGCCCAGCTCTTAAATTGAATGATGATGTAGCTTCAAATGTGAATATTCACTAAAATTGACTGGACTTCAAATTTCCGCTTTCCATCTATCACTCAGGCCATTGAATAAGTTAGAATAGTTGTAGGTAACTTGAGCAATTAGCGACATATGTCGCCATCTTGTCGTGAATCCTACGACGTACCTACAACATTCGTGTTCGTTAGCCATGAATCAGGGCTATTTGACATCAATATTAGGGATATAGTTTTACATTACGTAGAATTTACGTAGGCTCAAACAATAATACATTGTGTATTAAGGGCGGTAAACAAGAATTTACGAACAAGTGCTTAAGTGTTAATTAAGCCTGAAGCCGAAGGAAAGCTCGATATTATACCGAGAAGGAACGATACATGTTCATTACAGCATTGTTTTGATTAGGTAAATAAAATCCGACTTTATACTTATAATGTGTTATTGTATTTGGGTTAGCGTGAAGAGTATACCATCGTACATGAGAGAGGCCTGTGCCCAGCAGTGGCACGAATATAGGCTAAATAATTGTTTCCCATAAATGTGCCAAGTGCTGTTTATTTGTTTATTTCATTTAAGTCGGTATTTCGCGGCAATCGTTTCAAACGGGCAGCAAATGAAACCACAACAAATCAAAACAAAATGAAAAATAAACAACAATACAGAATCCAAACAAAAAAGCATCAAACAAATATATGTACGTACATTGAGCTGTATGTCGAATTGTCGATTCAAACTTATTTACATAACAATATCAAAACGATATTATTTTGTTATCATTCGCGCGTGCATTTCACTCGTACTTGTTCATAGATGTATTGGCACAAACGAAAATCAATATTTCGATTCGCCCAAATGATAACAAAATAATATCATTTTGACATCAAAATGTAAGTTCGAGTTGGCCTCCCGTTTTACTGAACATAAACTTTTAAATAAATTGAGTTAAATGAAATTCCGCTGGGAATAGGATGTTTAGATTCCAGTCTGGATAATTTCCGTCAAATTACTCGTAATCCAATGAGCCCAATATGACTTCTGACTTTTTTTTCCTCTCCTCTATTTGGTCCTCTCCGGCAAGGTCTTACCATAATAGGATAAAAATATAAAATTGATAAAACAAAAAGTTTTTAACCTTAAAGTCCTATAAGTTTTTTGTCAAAAATTTAATTAATGATACAAGCTTTTGTCACTACTTATCTTTCAACAGGCAAATAATATTAATCAAGACAGTTTTAGCAAATCCAAACACAGTTAGGTTGTGTTATTTTATCACAGAGTTCCTATGGCCACTTCCTAGCTAGTTAGCCGACGCGCACGAATGAGGGTAGACTGAGACTGCGGTCTACACTTTGACATCCCGGCGTCAATCCATGGATACGATAGAGAACTCTCTAAACTCCTACAAATAAACCAAAAAAAAAAAAACACTGACACCCACCCGCTATCTTCAGTTACGCGTTACGCGTGAACAAGATGCATGTAACTGCGTTGAAATATCGGGAGCTCGGAAACAATACAAAAGGTAACCACGGTCCATATCCCGATGGATATAAGTCTAGTCTACTAATCGTGAATCATTCAAAACTGTTATTGAAATAATACATTCTATAAGGTTAAGTTTCAGTGTAGTAATAAGTGTGACTTATTAAATATTCACAGAATCGTCTGGGAATCCCATTACCTTACCTCTGTTACTCGGTTGCGGAGGTGTGAGTGACGTGACGGCCTCATGCTAAATTCAGGCTAAATAATTTACGCTACTGGTTACAGACATATATTCAAATAGATACTGTACCTGTAGGTACTGTAGGTATCTATAAAATAGTTATTTGTACAACAAGAGATCAAAGTTTGATATTTCTTCGAGTGCTTATTTTGAGTCCCGTGCAAGCGAAAGATTCTATACTAATTTAGAAGCTTGAGCGTAGTAAGGGACTCAAAAGTCAAAAGCTCACGAGATGTAAATAACTTTGATCTCGTGTAGTTCACAAAACTTTTCACCTCAGCAGTGAGAACATATTAGAGAACCCGAAAAATGTATTCCTTCTTCATCACTTACCTCTATTCACTCATGTTTTCTTAAGATATACAAGCCATTAAATATTTCACCTCAGCAGCTCGAACAAGGGTACTTTGCTACTTAAAAACAGTGAGCAAAATCGCATTTTGTTCACTGAGTGAGGAACGCGATTTTGCTCACTGTTTTTAAGTAGCAAAGTACCCTTGTTCGAGCTGCTGAGGTGAAAATATTTTTTACAACCCAGCCATTTTCTACGAGATGTACCTTGGTAATTCTAAACAATTATTACTTCCTATGAGACCAAACCCGAAATCACGAGAAATATCTTTAAAAAATGCGAACCGATGATAATTTTTTAGAAGACGTAAATAGGTACGAGAAATGGCACAGTTGTTCAAAATATTTATTCTAACTAAATAAAACATTTAAAAAAACGAACATATCCAATAGGTATGCAGTTAGAGAAGAAAAACATCATATTTTGTACGTGGACAAGTTGGAAATAGGGTTTCTCAAAGTGCGTTTGCGTGGTCTAAATAAACTATTATAACTATTATAAGTCTGTGGTATTGTTTAGCAAATTAGGGAAACTAAATAACCTTGAACCCCGTTTGCTTAAAACTAATGATGCCTTTAACATGTGCGTAAATAATTAAGGTAACCAGTACAAATTCCTTGTATTTCTCTTGAGACCTAAAATATTAATAGAATATTTATTCTGTTACGAAAATAAAGGGGTAGACGATATAACTTAACACGTTTGTGTTTCATTAATTTTATAATTACGTAATTAACGAACAAATCCCTTCCTGGGCCTATGAAAATGTTATTAATTAAATAAAATATTAATTTGTACCTTTTATCTTTCCCATTTCGCCGTTAAACGTTGTTCTCAAGAATCTCAAGTTCTCATTATATTATACACACGCGTGTAAGACGGTAAAGCTTATAATAAAATAAGTATACCTTATAATACTGCTGATTTAAACTTTCATAATTTGTATCAACCAATATTTTTATAGGAATAGCTTTTAATATATATTTACAGATTACATTTGCCGTTTCGAACGCGTCGCACTCGTGGTTCCAAAATAAAGTAGAGATTCCAATTACTCGTATGTTATCTGAAATCACTTAAAAGGATAAGTTCGCCTGTGTACCTTGATTGTAACATAAAATGCTTTCTATTTAGTTTTTTTATTTTATTTATGAAGTAATAAATTAATAATATAATGAGAAATTGCACTTTGTCGTTGTCAAATCAGTGTACTTCGTAGACGGACTATACATATAGGTGCACAATTTTCATACACAGTAAAGTAACCCGTTTTGCTCTTGAGCGTAATATCTACACTTGTTTGTCGTCATCTTGAATTTTCTCCTCTTGTGCCAAAGTTTTCCTCTCCGTAACGCCCGAGTGCTTTTAACAAAGCCGGGCATGCTGAAAGTTAGCTCTGTCTTGCCTTGAGAAGTTAAGCAACAAAACGGGACATTATTTATTGGAGCTGCAATTGTTTTTACTTTCTGTAAATATTAACAGCCGTATTCGAACAATAAGAGACGTCAAATATTATATATTGAAACGATATGGTTCGGATATGTCAGTGTCAGTGTATGTTTGTTCAAACAAAAACGTCACTTTTGACACTTGTTTGACACTCCGATCCATATCGCTTCAATATCTAATAGTTGACTTATCTTATTGTTCGAATACGGCTGAAAGTATATAGAGAATGCCCCATGGCATCGTAAAGTGTCATTAGGTATATGGACTTATCTCCAGTGACATCCAATTCCGTAGCCACCTGGAAGGTAAGGCTAAGCTGGCATCGAGAAAACTCGGTGTGCTCAATAAAGCGAGGCGATACTTTACTCCGGGGCAAAGACTGCTGCTTTATAAATCGCAAGTCAGACCCCATATGGCGTACTGCTGTCACCTTTGGGCAGGAGCATCTGGATGCCAGCTTGGACCCTTCGACTCAATCCAAAAGCGCGCTGTACGAATCGTCGATGATCCCAAACTGACAAGCGGTATTGAACCTTTAAGTCTGAGGAGAGACCTTGCTTCCTTATGTGTGTTCTACCGCTTGTACAATGGGCTGTGCTCTGAAGAATTGTTTGACATGATGCCAACGGCCGCTTTCTATCACCGCACCGCACGCCATCGGCAGGGTGTTCATCCACACACCCTAGAACCTAAATGGTCGCGTACTGTGCGCTTTAAGAGGAATTTCCTCCCGCGGACGCTGCGGCTGTGGAATGAGCTCCCTTCCGAGGTTTTCCCGAGGGTCTACAGTATGGGGTTCTTCAAAAAAGGAGTGTACAGGTTTTTAAAAAGGTCGGCAACGCGCATGTAACACCACTGGAGTTGCAGGCGTCCATAGGCTACGGTGACTGCTTATCATCAGGCGGCCCGTATGCTTGTTTGCCACCGATGTGGTAAAAAAATAAATTAAAAAAAATTGCTAAATATGTCAACAAACCACCATCTTAAAATGGTCTCTGAATGTCAATTTACTAGTGTCTTTTGTTTACATAGTTAGCAAGTTCCATATCTATCTATCTATCTAATCTAATACCCTTAAACGAGCAATTCTTGTTTATTTATTTATATATATTTCGGGGATCTCGGAAACGGCTCTAACGATTTCGATGAAATTTGTTATATAGGGGTTTTCGGGGGCGAAAAATCAATCTAGCTAGGTCTTATCTCTGGGAAAACGCGCATTTTTGAGTTTTTATATGTTTTCCGAGCAAAGCTCGGTCGCCCAGACATTAGGTATAGAATGACACTAAACGTATATTTCAGAACTATGAAATTTTGCCTAGTAACATCGTCTTACACTAAAAGTAAAGGGAAAAATCTCAAAAAAAAAAGAAAAAAAAAATTTGTACGGAACCCTCGATGGACGAGCTCGACTCGCACTTGTCCGGTTTTTTATTTTTGCTCTTCTTGATTAGGTATATGCCAAGTATTTACAACTTTGCTTTTTATTTTTCAAGTTACCAACAATACCAACATTGATTTCTTCTTTATCCACTTCTTTAATCACCAGACCAGCCATATCAGTTTAGACATGAATAGTCTTATTCCCGGGTCTGACACATTTATAGTATGTACTTACTTATAACTTGTTCACGTCTTCGTGGCGTCTTCCCTGTAGGAATAGCAAAGTTAAGCGAATCTAAGGGTAATATTCCATTTCTGACCGCAGCTGCACTACTGGTACTGAACGCGTCGCCGTTACTGTCAATTTCCATAGTAAAATGAACAGTAGTGCAGCTGCGGTTGGAAATGGACTGTCACCTTAAAGCTCATTTTTATACTGCACCCTTACAGGTAATTTATTTCAGGACTAAGACTCAAATAAGAAAAACGGGACTTATATCGTACGTACAAGAGACGTTAACTTTTATTTCATTTTCTGCTATTTTAATATTCCTTTTGTAATAAAAAAATACCTGAATTAACTACTGCTTGACCATTATGTTTTATCTTATCCCAGTCAGATGGCCCTTCAGAAAGAACATTCAGCATAATTCGTAGGAATAATAAATTATAATAGCCTTAATATTACGGTAAAGGTCAACAGGATCGTTAACGTAAGTAAGGAATTTAACCGTTTTAATGAGACCTTTTAGGTTAAAAATATATAAATCTTTACTAAATATATTTAAACTTACGTATTTAGTTTCTGTTCCTGCTATTTACTAACTTACTAAGCCTTGCTTAGTGTGGAGCTTAGTCTGAAACTCTGAAATGACTAATGTGTTTGTTTGTTCTACAAGCATTTATAAGTATACTTTTGAAAAGGAAAAATGATAGATACAATCCTTTGGTATAGTTTATTGACAGATTGACAACGAATTGCACATTTTCCATTGACATTTAGTACAAGGCCTAGTTTCGTATCATTTACATTAACAATTAAAAAAATATCCTTAATTTAGGCAGCATTCGTTAACCTAAAACCTAAACATACAATACAAGTACTTAATAATAATTTACAAAGCTTATTAAAAAGTGTTTCAATCAATGGGCTCATAATTCCTTTAGGAATTAATTGACGTAAACACTTTTTTATCACAAATAAAGTATGTATGTACACGTAACTATTATAATCTATTTTATTTACAACGATCGTATATTATTACAGTATTTATCTAAAACAAAACAACATCGCAGTTTAACTACTAAGAAGCTTATAACTGTGTTTTAAATAATGATATAATGAAGATCACAATGAATGTTCAACGTACCTATGATGTTTCATACGGTCTTTCTGTGAGGTAATTTTATTAGATAAAGTTTTTTTTAATCATTTAAAGCGTGGAAATCGTGGGATTAAAGTCGGATCAAGCATGCTGATGCATGCCATTTGCAATGACAAAGTGTCATCATTAATGTCCAATTTGTATGAAAATATGACGTTAATAATGAAACTCCCTCACTTTGTGCTGTTCAAGTCGGTGCAAAGTTAGATAGACGGACTCTAACCGAAAAATATATAAACAAAATCAACATAGAAAATATTGACATCGGTTCGCCGAAATGAAACAGCCAATTTTTTAAGCGGTTTGGGGTTGTTTCCATATCGAGTAAAACTAGTTTAGTATGTCTTACAAATATAGTCTACGCTGAGTAGCTATCTCATTACAAAAAGATCTGAGATGCATAATGACTGTTGCATAACCAATGATTGGTGTCATTCCCTAAAATAAGGCAATATCGTTGAGTTCTACAGCAACATCAGCTTTCATTATGATTTAAAAAAGAATAGGTCACATCAAATTAACTACATACTTAATTATATATATTAAAACTATGGAAACGATGGATGATTTTGCGGTGGAAACGGCGGGCTGCTGGGGTGCTGACGCGAAACAATTTGTGCGTGACATAGGCCGTCGACATAGGAAAAAGGGAGAGGATCCCCGCTCCGAATCGTTTCTGGTGCAGAGGCTGTCCATAGCCATCCAGCGGGGTAATGCCGTGAGCATTATGGGCACTTTTGCACCGGAAGCGATAAGGAACGGGTTTGACTAGTAGTTACGTATGTAATTATGTATGTTAATATTTGTAAGTTTTGACTGATTCCATTGTCGACTCATTATAAATATTTAAAACGATTGAAGTCGAATATGAGACTTTAAAAAAAAAAACAGTATGACACTTAAAATATGGATTTACTTATAACTGCAGAAATCACTCAACGAATTCAAATTGTTCCACTGGCCTTGAAATTTAATTCGATTTTATTTTTCTACAATTGTCTATTTTTTCATTACATATGTACATCGATTACGAAAATTCTAGACGACACTTCCTTAGAGCACTTTTACAATTAACGAAAACTACACGAATCACGGGCCCAGAAATAGTACCTGAAACAGAAAAAAGGTGAATTAGGCATCATCATCTTCATCATCATAATAACTTAAGAGCTTTGCTCTTGTCGGTGGAGTAATCGTCAATCATTTATTTCGTGTGCTAGTCTTTTAATTTCCTTAAAAGAATTAGGCAACAAGTAGCAAATTCGTACAGTCAACGTCAATAGTAGGGGGCTGAATCTGATTTAACTGTTTAATCTGTTATTGACGTCATTAGGCATCTTACGCTCACCAATTAGTGCGAGTGAGATGCCCAATGAGACGACTCAAGATCTTTTATCAAAACAAGATGAAATCTCATGGAATTAATAAAACAGAATCGGCATTCACGTTACATATAAAATTACAAGTATTTATATTTCTATAATAACTTGATCTTAAGAGTTACTTTGCTATATTTAAAAAAAAAACTATTGCTTAGAGCAGCGGTCGGCAACCTTTTAGCAGCCAAGGGCCACATAGTAGTTAACGAAGTTGACGCGGGCCGCACTCTGTTAATATTTATGACTTTATCAGACATTGTCGTTTGTCAATACATACAAACAAAATAGCCAGGGAGGCTCGCGGGCCGCAAATGACAAGTTCACGGGCCGCATGCGGCCCGCGGGCCTCGGGTTGCCGACCGCTGGCTTAGAGTGTGGCAGATTCTTTTAAATGCGAACTGTAGAGATATACGTATGTTTATAATTTATTATATTGTTTGTATTGCTACTAATGCTACCATATGTCAATACCTATCATGATTTGAATATCTAAATTGTACAATAAGCAATTTATAGTTCTTTGTTTTAATTGATACATTATTTACTTTAGTTAGTCACTAAGTTTAATTAACCTTCAAATGATTGTCTCTACGGCACATCTAGTTTATTTTAAAATCTTACATGTATCATATTTATAAATGAATATACTCGTAGCCCAAATTACATTCAATTGTATTCCATGTGCGAATAACGTCGCCTTGGCGTCTAATGAAATGGAAATGAACGCGCTTATTTGGTCGGGTGAATATTTCAATAAAAGTGTCAGTACCTACATACATATGATATATGTATACAAATTAAACTTGGTCTTATTTCGCATATTTTTTATATGGTGTATATATTATTATCTTGTAGGTAAACACATGCCATTATATACAGAGGTTGCTTCCTGTAACAGGAGCAATAAATTAAACTAAAGGCTGTACTCCTCAAACTGACCAACATTTGTTCAGCAACTTTTAAAAGTTATGAATTCGTTAGAGTTCCTCTTTTTCATACAAAATAAATATTGCCTTCAATGTACGCTGACATCAGTGTGTCACGCTTGCCACGCTTTAAACATAACAAAATTTGTAATACATTGCGTCTTAGAATAAACTTTAAAGTGTAATAAAAATCAAAACATGAGTTATTTTCAAAAGTTGCTGAACAAATGTTGGTCAGTTTGAGGAGTACAGCCTACAGTTTAATTTATTGCTCCTGTTACAGGAAACACTCTGTATATGGTAGGGATAATAATAAAAGAGAACTCAGAAACTGATAATGAAACTACCCAGCTGTCTTGTACAAAACCTATATCCGCACTAGTGAGCATTTGATTGCCTCACTATATCTCTATTGACGCGAAGAAGATTGCCTTAATGGATACGTACGACTGAAATCAACTCTAGGAAGTTTTCGAACCTCAGTAATCTGATATTGATGTGATTTTAGTGGCGCTTTTTGGTCTGGTATCTAATAAAGTTATGTATAGTAACAAATTTAACGCTTCACCACGCAGTGCATCTCGCTTGCACCAATGTCAGTACGAGTAAGATGCATTGTGAGTTAGTTTACGCAGTCGCTAGCGAACATGTCAGTGTCAAACTTGTGGTAAGGATACTTATGCCAAATCAACGTCAAATCTCCAAAAAGTCGAATGCCACTCCGGTAGGTCTGCGTGTGTCGGTACACTTCAAAAATGTTTATGAAGTGTACCGACACAGAATTTCATTACGCAAATATAAATGTATACAGGAATTTTAAATACATATGAAGCTTTGTAAAGCTTCATATCTGAGGTAATAAAGCTAAACAAACTCCACGGATAGAATTCGAGGTGCTTGCGGTAGATTTGTACATTTAGTTAAGACAGTGATGAAAATGTACCTTTTTAACTTACATATTCTTAGGATATTTTTATTAAAATATATTTACATCGGGCCACCCACGCAGTAAAACTCGAACGTTTTATTAGTAGTAAGAAATTGACACCACCTACAGTAACATGGTAGTAGTATTAATGTAAGAATGAATTATTTTTGAAGTGAAAACTTCTTTAGCGGCGCTGTGTACTTTTTGAGGTGGGGAAAAAATGTTAAACTCGCGACAGATCACGTGACCGTAAGACGGACACGTGACCTGATCGAAAAACTTACAATGTCATTGAGTTTTTCTTTATTGATTTAAATGCCATCTAGTGAGTTTCGCTCTAACTGGTATTAATATAACTCGAGTACTAACAGTGATGTGCTTAGGGGTTTCAAGTAATTAACGCTAACGCTAGATGGCGTTAACCTCAATTATACATAGTGCTGCAGACATTTTGCAATAGTGATTGAGTTTTCACTTCTGCCAGCATTCCCGGAGTGCAACCCGTTGTTTTTTTATTTCCATTAAGAATCTCTCTCTTCCTATAGCTATTCATCCTACATGGTGGTGGGGTCAGCTTTCCTGCTTAACCTTCTCCACTTCGCCCTGTCCACGACATCCATACAGATACAGATACAGATACAGATTTTTATTGGTAAAAATAAAAAATACATTTTACACGTCAAAATAAAATACAAATTATACAAGTAATAAAATAATTATAGTTCAATTGTAGTTCATATTTCCATTAAGAATATTAACAAGTTATAAATTGACTCGTTTATAGGGAGGAGGATTTATTTACGGTTACCTATTATAAACAGATTTTAATAAACCATTTATTTTATTTATAAAACTAAGGTTTTGCTAGCATTTTTATTATTATTATTTCCTTTATTCATTTAATTTCTCAGATTAGGTTATTCATAATATGGATATAAAAATAAAATACAAAAACACTTACAAAAACAATACAAAATACTTATAAACATATTATAAAAAACCTAACCTAGGGTGCCGCCAGCAGCGGGGCAAGGCCCAAGCTGCCGGTGGTCAGGGCCGCAGAGAGAGGAACCGGCGGACTATCCGCGCCGTGTCCAAGATCACCGCCTTCTGCATCTGGCCCTTGATCCAACCACCTAGCGAGAGTCTCTCAAGATGTTGGCCGAGACTCTTCGCTATTAGACCGTTCGCTGAAACAACTATCGGGACAATGATCGTCGAATCAACATCCCACATGGCGGTTATCTCGTGAGCCAAGTCTAGGTACTTACTGGACTTGTCCTTCTCGGCTTTCACGAGATTCTCATCATGGGGGATGGTGATGTCAACGAGCACGGCCCGGCGTTGCGATCGATCTATTATCACAATGTCAGGCTTATTGGCTACAATAGTCCTGTCAGTAATGATAGATCGATCCCAATAGAGCGTGGCACGACCATTCTCGAGAACTGGCGCAGGTGAATACTTGTAGTACGGTACTTCGCGGTCCACAAGGCCGTATAGAAGAGCAAGCTGCTGGTGAATAATCCTGGCTACGAGATTATGTCTGTGCAAGTACTCGCCGTTAGCAAGATGAGAGCAACCGGAAATAATATGCCTGAGTGACTCTCCGGGACGGCGGCATGCCCGACAAATGTCGACCGTACCGTCCTTCAGGATATATTTCCGATAGTTGTTCGTCATCATTACTTCGTCCGCAATTGCACAGGCAAAACCCTCGGTTTCTCCGAAGAGGTCCCCGAATCGTAACCAGTTCACCGACGCGAGCAGGTCCACATCGGGTCCCGTGAGGGCCTTGTAGAACCGCCCGTGTAGCACCTTACTCTCCCATGCCGCCTTGCGATCCGCAGTACTTAGTACCACAGGTTTGCGCCAGTTCTCGTTTGCCAAGGAGAGCGGCGTGAGGTTCCTGTCTACTGCCACCACATCACGATGCATCCCACACTGGTTGTTATTATTATTATTATTTAAACTTTATTGCACAGTAAAAATATACAGTGACAAAAGGCGGACTTAATGCTACACGGCATTCTCTACCAGTCAACCTTTAGGCCAAACAGAGAAACATAGTTGGTGCGGGGTATGTAAAGAACACTAAAACTTGATGCTTAAAATTAATAGGCACAAATATAAATGTAATGTGAAGATATAATAAATATATATACAACAATAATATATACGTATATGTATACAATAATTATATATATATATATATATACAGGGTGTTTGGCACATGTACTGACACAATTTTTTGGAGGGTTTGTGGTGTCATTTCCTTCCCTTTCTTCCTTGGAACCTTGGTCCTAGGAGCCACGGATCTGGAATACGATTTTTTTATTTTTTTCATAAATCAGCTAATATCTGATTTTCGAAGCCCCATAACTTTGTTTGTTAGTCTTACATTAGGCCTGTCTGCTTTCAAATACTAGTTTTTTGTTACAAATGTCAGCATAAAACGAACTATGGGCTTTTTTTTATTACAAATAAACTGAATTTAAATTTAAACTAATTTTAATTTAGCTGATACTGGTAGCTTCGTCGTGTACCTAATTGTGTTTCGTTAAAAATTTAGTTTGAAATCTGAGGGTAGTCAAATTTTAGGTGGCGTCACGGAAGTGCATGTGGTTGTGCTGCGTCGGTCAATTGTTAACTACGTACGTTGTGTTTGCTACGTTGCTATTATTGACTTTTGTTACCGTTGTTTTAACTTTGCTATTGTCATGCCTAACTACACTAACGAAGAGTACTATGAAAAAAAATAAAAAAATCGTATCTCTAGATCCGTGGCTCCTAGGACCAAGGTTCCAAGGAAGAAAGGGAAGGAAATGACACCACAAACCCCCCAAAAAAATTTGTCGGTACATGTGCCAAACACCCTGTATAAACCTGCTACTAAATTTACTATGAAGATACTTAATCTTTAGACTTTTCAAAAAGATACTTGCGCAGCTTGCGCTTGAACGTCAACTTAGTCTCGGCTTGTCGTAAGCTGAGAGGCAAATCATTCCAGAGACGGATGGCTTGCACGGTGAATGAATTGGACATAGCACTAGAACGATGATGCGGAACAGCTAAAACAATATTTGATAATTTATTTTCAAACGTGGATTAAGTCTCTAGCCTTAAAATACTCGTCAGCATAAGATTATAATATAATTAAGCAATTCTACTTAAGTTGTAATATCTAATGTAGCTTTTGATCCTTGACACAATTACATAGGTACTTAATTTTAATTAAGTCAGGGGCTTAATTTTCTGTTAGGAACGCCTGTTTGCTTAAAAGTACGCTCTTTGGTTTTTACGCGATAACATTATAAAATATGTATTAAGTAAGTATGATCGTATAAAGTTACGGAAAAGCTTAAGAAATATTTAATTTTTAGCAACATCACTATTTTAAACTCATGATACGTTGGAATTAGTTTTGCTCGTCTGATTTATTACGATATTGTTAATAAGTAAACATAAATTTTATTAAAAAACACCACGCTGCGCTCTAAAACCCACATTGCTGACGTAGGCGAGAAAACCGCTAGGCTCTGACTGGACAAGTCACGTCTACCGCATGCATCCGGAGAGGGACGTGGACGGGGCAGACCCAAACGGAGATGGCGGGACGACCTGGACAACTTCCTGAACAACTGGCCGGAGGAAACACCAAATCGGGAGTCGTGGAAATCAAGGGGAGAGGCCTTTGGCCAGCAGTGGGACACTCATATAGGCTAATAAAAAAAAAATTATAAACTTGAAGTACCATCGCGCACACTGTTAACGGACAGTTCGTAAACCTTATTACAAAAGGCATAAGGTCCACCGATGGACAGTTAAGAGTGTTCCTGTTTATACTCAATTCGAGCTTTTAGTTATTTGGCCAAATTGTAACGGAATAAAAAAAACTTAAAATAAAACTTAAAATCTAGACCCTTTTTCTAGAATTTTGATCATACTTTTGACTTGAATACCGCTAAAATGCTGATATCACCGCTTCAAGCCGTTAAACTCTTTTACGTTTTCTGACTTCATGTTTTAAAATATCGTGATAAGACGTTGTTTCCTCTTTAAGAACATTTTTGTTCCAGCTCTTGTGCGATAAGTCCGCTTTAATAAATAAAACCGGTGTATCTTCCTCGTAAATAGCATTATTGCGCTCGTAACACATTTTATTGCTATCTGTACGTAGATTTCGTCCAATAGATTCTACGACCGGTTTTTCGGGAGCAAAAACGTACCAGTGCTAGTGATTAATTAAATATCGACTCAAATAAGAACTATTACATATATTCTGTGCTCAAGTGTCATGGATGTAGCAAGCAATTTCCAAATGACTCATCCTTGAAGTAAACGTTATGAAAGCCTTTTGCAAACCTCTTTGGGTTATTCGCGTTGCAACTGAAATTATCTGACATTGACTCATGGACACCGCAGTCCGCAATGCACGAAATGCTGTTGAATACGTTGAATGCTGCGGACATACATTTTTATTTTGGTACTCAATTTTTTTGTCAATATTTGTACGTGCTCAGAACCGCCTAAGTCTGATGACTGTGTGTTTACTTAAATGCACTATGTAGTGGATGGCAATCTGAGTATCCACAAGATTTGTGCTTGAAGCGGATTGCGAAAAAGTGGAAATTGGCTGGAAATGGTTGTTACGTGGTTCAGGATTATTGTAAATGTCCTTTTTATGATCAAAAAGTCTCGCGAGGATAATTTTTGTGACAAATAGAGGACCGGGTGTTTTGTTAACCATATGGTGGATACAATTTACAGATTTTATTTCCTGTCTCCTACCTAACCATATTTGCGTACCCGTGTTTGCGTAGGTAGCCGATAAGGACACGTATGGTGCTGATTTGAAATGGTAGAAAACAATAAAATTAGCAGCAGAACAGAAGTAAGACCAATGTAGACATGGCCGTTTAGGCTGTTTTCTACACACTAGCCTGCCACTCAGTGTGTAAGTGATAGTCCCGTTGAACGCACGTCGACGAGAATGGCTCCTGTGTTATCAAAGCAGTCGGTAGTCGCCAATAAACTGACTGGAATTGCCCCAATCGTACTACACATGTAACAACCTAGCAGGGCGGTAGATAGCTAGGGAGCTAGGAAGGTCTTGCGTCCCTGCCGCCCTGCTGCAGGCCCAATCTAAAAATTGCCTCTGCTTCTCTACACACATCACAATTAAGGAGGCAATTAAGCGTCCAATTCCAATATTGCCCCTGCGGCAGGTGTGTGAGTGGCCCGCTTTACAAGCTCTTTCGTCACTTTCAATGCTTGCGTTTGTACACGTACAGGTAGGTACACATATTAGAGCGTAGTCAGAATTCGACTTACAGAAAGAAGGTCGGTAAAACAGGTGTAGCTCTTCCTTTCTGGCTGTGTCTGCGCCTCCTGCGCAACTTACGTAAGTATACAATTCTAGAGTTGAGTTCGTGCCCTGCTATGATGGACTTCTGCTTTAAATTTATTATGCGGGGTAATATTTAACCATAAAGTAAAATTTGCGGTTTCTCGATTGCTCAGAAAAAAATAAACACGCGAGACTTTTGAAATACAAATAGTGAGCACTGACTTTTTCCGTTTCTCGTTTAATTTTTTAACCCCAGAAGTAAAACAACAAGTGTACGTGTTACGGATTTGTAAATGGCAAAAAAAATTGAGCATTTCTGATTTAACTTTGCATTGGTGATTTTTCCATACTTAGATTTTTTCGTACCTTTTTTAATTGTTAGAGTTTAAAACTCAATTTTAATTTATGCTTGTGCATGACGTGAACATTTACAAGTTTTGTTTCTACTTGGCCGGTAAAGGGAAAAAATTAGTTAAAAAGCTTTTGAAAGAGCATTGAGTTTTTTTTTTATTTCAGGGTAAAGTTGTAATAGTTTAGGCTGTGCGCAGTCTTAGCCTCACGGCAGTTTAGTATTTAAAGTTGTTTTAATGTTACATATGCAAATAGGTTATGTTTAACTTTTATTTATTTATTTGATAAATCTTACAACTATCTTTACAGTTTCCCAATGCGATGGAATAGGTAGACTATTATTAAGAAATTACCTCGGGGATACCGAGGTGAGTTAAAACCTCGTTAAAACAGAGGAAAGTTGAGACAACGTCAATTTTGCGGTAGGTATTTATAATCTTCTTGAGACAAGGGGGCACATTGAGGGATAATATGTCTCAAAATTACCATAATTGTTTGAACCTACCTCTGTTTTAACTCACTTCGGTCTCCCCAACTCCATCATCATCATCATCATCATCCTGTCCTAGCCGATTTCGGCCTCGGCGACTGGATATTCACTGGCTATTGAGAGCGACGATCGTGAGCTCTCAGGTGGCTGACGTAGCCTATTTTTGCGCCCCAACCCCAACCCACCCACCCAACTAACTAAGGTTGTAAGAAATACACAAGACTCACCATTGAACCTACAACGCGGACACGATGGGCTCCTTATCCGACGTAGTTACGGTTTTATCTACAAACATGTACATATTAACACAGTCTTCACTCGGACTCGGATTTTCCACCGGTTTCTCATCTGGGCTTATATTTTCATCGTCCTCATACACTTTCATCTTATCTTCAAACTCCATTTTATATCTAACTGAAGGCATTTTATTTACTGTTGACAGCAAAGATTCTTGTATCGTGTTCTCATTACCGTTGCAAGTCTTATCCGATCGAAACATATCCGTTCTCTCAGATGCGTTGCACTTTCTTTTAGGCTTCTTAACTAATACTCCCAAACAGGGAAGAATTTGCTTAAACTCTTTCCGGAAGTTATCATTCAACCATGCGTAAAGAAAAGGGTTATAGCACGTGGAAGACATTGCTATGAAATGTGCAAAGAAGAATAATACCATGTAGTATCTCCAATGCTCTGTCAATGAGTAGAAATCACTGCTTATATTAGTTAGATTCAACGGCAGCCAAGACAGACCGAAGATAGCTACCATTGCTATTAACATTCTATTAGTTCTTCTTTTTCTTTCTCTCTCTGCATCTTCCTTCTTACTATTCTTACTCCCTGGTCTTGATTTTAATCTATCATTTAATTTAACACTAACGCATGTATAACAAAACGCCATGATGGTAAAAGGTAACACAAATTGCATTATAGTCGTTATGGCGCCAAATGCTTTCCGAATTTGATCTGAAGGCCATTTCTCTACGCAATAAGCATTATCTTTCTCGCTTTCTTCGGCATCTGGATTATATTCTAAACCCATATAGTAGCCATATGGGAATGTTACTGTTAAAGCGAAAACCCATATCCCAATGATCAATGCAATACAGGTGTTAATCTTCATTCGCGGTTTAAACGGGTATATTATCACGAAGAATCTATCTATGGCTATGGAAGTTAAAGTTAGAGTGGAAATATAAACGCTACAGCCTTGCGCGTAAGGCATGATATGGCATAGCAGACCACCAAACACCCATCTGCCTAGGAAGGTGTAGAGGGGAGTAAATGGTACAGCAAATACGCATAGTAATATATCTGACAAAGCTAGGTTCGTGATGAATAGATTAGTGACCGTTTGCATGGCTCGGTTTCTAATGACAGCATAGCACACGAGAGCATTTCCGAAGATTCCTATGATGAAGATAAGAGTGTACGCCGTGCAGAAAACTGCCTGGATAGCTTTATCTTCGATAGGGTCTGGTGGACGTGAAGCGTTTGCGCTTTCCGTGAAATTGTCATTGTAAGACGGTTCAGTACTCCATTCGGTCATTATGAAATCTTTTTAACTGGGCATCACAAACCTTTTAGGTTTGTCGCTATCATTTCTAGTTTTGCTGTATTTTAGTACAGTTCGTTTCATAGTGTTTATATTTGGTTTATCAACTTCTTCGTTCTGGTTTGAAGTGCTTCATGTTGCCTTGTATCTATGACGCCATTTTGTCTAAGCGCCCATAATCTGAAACAAAACAGTAGTAACTATTAAAAGGATGTTTTTATCACTCAGTTTGCATAATAATCTAGGCTTAGTGATATCAAGGGTAATATGAGATAAATATTTGATTTGCCTTTATTTTCAAGTGTGCTTTTAAAGTAGGTACCAAAATAAAATCGAGAGTGTTTTGATACCGTGCACTCACTGGATATATTTAAAGCGGTAGGTATATTTTGCGTTTGTCAGTTTTCTATAGGATGACAGCTGGCGCCGGCATATTTAATTTTGATCAGTATAATTAAGCCACTATCTACCTATAACTAACCGCTTAACAGCAGTCAGTAGCCAACCTTAATAATTTCCCAGGAACTGTCTCAGCTACGCGATATACCTGTCATGACACTCATGACAACCTGTATATGAAATGCGCCGTGATTTATTAATATTTGATTATCCTGTTACTCGGGGCAACTACCTTAGTTCAGTTAAGGCGAATTATTCTGATGAATATCCATACCTAAATAAAATTCATAGCTGTAACACGAACTAGTAAAAAAATAAAAAAAAAGGCCTGGTCTCTAATAATAAGAATTTTAATAATATATAACGGAGCTGTTTTGGGGTACATACTTTTGTTAAAGGTGTCTTAGCTAAAATGTATATTATCCTTCGGTGAAACAACAGTCTTTGTCATATTTAAATTGACTCATTTAATTTTAGAAATGTTTACTTGTTTCATTTTATTTAAAAAAATGCTCACCCGGAGCGGGCAACTTGCCACATGAGCATGTACATTATACAAATATTCTTATTAAAAGAAAACTACCTATCGCCGGCTGAGAATACGTTTGTGCCATATTCATTTTTGAGCAAAATCGTTTTTTAATGATTTCTAAAATAACAAAAAATATGCTATAAGTAATTGACACTAATCGCGGTTTTTGGAAAAACATATTTTTCAAAAATTTTGTGCCATATCCGCATTTTACTATAGTACCTATACTCGTAATTCGCTCTGTTAACAGAAAATTATCACAAAAGTGTGACATATCCAAAACTTTTGTGTCATATCATATACATTGTACGTTAAAACGGATATGGCAATAATAAAAGTGCTGTTATTTCATGATTACCACTATATTCACAATATTTGTATAGTACTATAAATAGTAAACATATGTTTTAATAACAAAACTTCAAACAAACAAACAAAACAAAACAAATTTAATAGTAAACATATGTGCCTAAATGAAAATAAGTTCAATATTTCCTAAACGTAAAAGAATTCGAGAATTATTTTGTTTTGCTTCTTTTCGCTCTCCTGTAAACCAATGTAAGTGGCGTATGGCACAAACGTATTCTCACCCAGCGCTATATAAAAGATCTGCGAATATCGAACATTGAAATTTAGTTACCCCTCTTTTTTGTGAGTAAAAGAGATACAGATATCGAAGTATTGGCTTTCGAAATTCGCGTAATACGCTGCGGAACAATTACACAAATTAATTGCGTTATTCATAAACATCTGGCAAATCTCAAATCTGACAAACCTTTAACAAACCGTAATTTTGAAATTTCTGATCATTAGAAAGATACATTTTAATAAGGGTTTTTAAAAGGTTCGTACTGAGAATATGGGCAGACTACAAGCGATTATTATTTATTTTTAGGTGTTCAATAATGGTCAAGGTCGTTTAGGTTACCAGTCCCCTTAATGTAGGCGAATTAATTTAGATGGCAACTGACGTAATTTACTGACTAATAAGTAACAGAAGCCGCTCGGTACATACATATAGCCTCAGGAGATACACTTACGTGTAGTAATTATGTACAGACGCGTTTATACTCGTATGCATAATATGTTTAGGTAATAATTAGGTATTAACAAGCTCAAAGTTGTACGACGACGTACCGAGGTCACCGAGGTATTAATAGGGCAGTTAGTGGTCCATACATAAATACCTAAAACTAGCATACATTTAATAAAAATATATTATATCATAAAAGTTTTAAGTTCAAGTTAAAACTAAATTCTACAAAACACGTTATAGTTGCGATGCATTACAATTATTTGTTTTGTATATGTTGGAATACCTAACTATTTCAAAGACACAACATTTTCAATCATTATCTGTTTTCTTTTCTTCCTATCAGTACGCGTTTACGCGTGTGACATAAAAACTAATGAGTTAGTTATTCATAAACGATTGTCATGCCTAACAAGTTCTTGATAATCGTTTATCCTCATTTTGACATTTGTGTTGTGTGTTTGTGTTAGAAGGGGACAAAGTTTAACAAGGGTTTGCTAAGTTTTATGAACAAGTGTATAATTATGTACTAATATAATTACATGTAATATAAATCCCTACTTATGTGTTTCTTACCCTTGACATCGGAATTATGAGCGTCGTCAGGCGCATTTATTCTCTGAATGAGAGACTTGATGACGTCATTACTTAGCATAACCACTCGCACCACGCGTTTGCACGAAATGTAAAATGATAAAGCAAAATATAAACGTGACGTGTATTTGGGTGTTTTAGACAAAACATAAACCAGGGGTCCGATTCAGGTTTTACAACTTGTTACGGTTGTGAACTGGTTTCAACATGTTGGTGATTGGGGCGCATCTCACGCACCACTATCACATCATTTCGCATGCACCATTCAGCACGAGCGATGTTCGAATTTCAAAATTAGACCAAAACCTAAACAAGTTGAAAAATCTGAATCATGGCTCCTGGAGCGGCATTTGGTTTTTTTTTAAATACGTTGTAGATTTGATATTGATATCGAAAGGTACCTATGAAAATACTTTCAGAATATCTCACGCTTTTAATATCAAATCAATATCCGATTTCAAATTTGAATGCCACTCTAACCTTATCCAATAAAATACTATATAGTAGATATAGCGCGATTTAAAAATTATGTTCCCTCAATTTAAAATATAGGTAGGTATTTGTGACAACAGCAACAATTTCGATGAATGTAAAACCTAAAAACGGAAGCACGGAATGCGTTAGCAAAATAGTTATTTGTACAACAAGAGATCAAAGTTTGATATTTCTTCGAGTGCTTATTTTGAGTCCCGTGCAAGCGAAAGATTCTATACTAGATTCACGAGCGTAGCGAGTGAATCTAATTTAGAATCTTGAGCGTAGTAAGGGACTCAAAAGCGCACGAGATGTAAATAACTTTGATCTCGTGTAGTTCACATAACTTTTCACCTCAGCAGTGAGAACATATTAGAGAACCCGAAAAATGTATTCCTTCTTCATCACTTACCTATTCACTCATGTTTTCTTAAGATATACCAACAATTAAGTTTTCACCTCAGCAGCTCGAACAAGGGTAATTTGCTACTTAAAAACAGTGAGCAAAATCGCATTTTGTTCACTGAGTGAGCAAAATCGCATTTTGCTCATTTTGTCTCAGTCAGTGAGCAAAATGCGATTTTGCTCACTGTTTTTAAGTAGCAAAGTACCCTTGTTCGAGCTGCTGAGGTGAAAAATAAATGTTCAACTCCATTTATGAAATAGCTTTTCGTACGTAACATAGTTTGTAAATATACGAAGCGATAAAATGGTTTATCTACGCGTACACTAGGGTGCAAAAAATACACCTTTGCAATATCCGCGTTAATGTGATTTCTGCGCAAACTGTACGGCTATGGCTACCATGCATGGCATGGCTTGTTTTAATGTTGTTTTATATGTATAAATTAGTCTTAATTTAATTTAATATAGTCGTTATGTTGTATCTTCCTTCTGTGTAACTTTTATTTTACTATTTGTTCACTTTACGTTATTTGATGTCTTTTTCTTCTTGTCTGTTACCCTCCGTGATTCTTCTCACTTGATGGTCTCATCGGAAGACCAGCGCTGGAAGCCACCAGCAACATGCTGAGATGAGGCCATTTCGTGGCACTTTAATCTTATTTTGTGTTTCTTTTATATTATGTATTGTCTGTGCTTACGAATAAATTATATTCTATTCTATTCTATTCTATTCTATCAGTTTGGCACTGACATAAACGCCATCGAGAACGTAATTTACTTTTTATACATCTCGCTTGCACTAATATACGAGTACGAACGAGATGCATAGAAAGTAAATTACGTTCTCGATGACGTTTATGTCAGTGCCAAACTGGTGGTAGTGGTACTGCACGTTGAAAATAGAAATTTTTCTATAGAATCAGATTACTTTTATGATCGAAAATTTTATGAAATTGTAGGCGGTAAAAGCACCGGCCAGGATGTTTTACAAAATTGCAAGTGCAACTCGATTGCACTCAAGGGTATAAAAGTTATAATAAAATGCATTGGAAAACTGTTTATGTGTAGAGTGCCCATGAAAGCTAAGTGCCAACAGTTAGACGTGTTATTTTAAGGCGCAATCTATATATATAAAGTATAAACGTGAAAGACCTGACTGACTGACTGACTGACTTAAATCAACACACAGCCCAAACCGCTGGGACTAGAAAGTCCAAATTTGGATTTTGGATTTTGGATTTTGGACTAAGAAAGGATTTTTCAAAATTCATCCCCTAAAGGAGTGAAATGGGGGTCCAAAGTTTGTATGGGGTTCAAGTTTTATTTTGAGCTAGGAAATTGAAACTTCGTTAAAAGATATATTATTAAAATACAAGAAAACTGATTTCAGCGTTTTTGAAAATTCATCCCCTAAGGTGGTGAAAAAGGGGTAGAAAGTTTGTATGGAGATCGAAATTTTTTTCGAATGCGAGACTTGAAACTTTGTATATGGGCATATTATTAGAATACAAGAAAAGTAATTTCAGCGTTTTCAAAAATGTATCCCCTAACAGGGTTAAAACGGGGTTGAAAGATGGAATCCATTACGAATTCTTTGAAACATCTTATAAACGCGTAACATAAAAAAAAATTACATTAATTGAACATTATTAAAAATTCAACCCCTAAGGGGGTTAAAAAGAGGATGAAGGTTTGTCTTGGGGTTCACATTTTATTGTAAGCTAGGAATTTGAAACTTCGTAAAAAGGTATTATAATAAAAGAGAAGAAAACTGATTTCAGCGTTTTTGAAAATTCATCCCCCAAGGTGGTGTAAAAGAGGTTGAAAGTTTGTGTGCACATCAAATATTTTTTTGAGTGCGGAACTTGAATCTTTGTATAAGGGCATATTATAAGAATAAAAGAAAAGTGATTTCAGCGTTTTTAAAAATTCATCCCTTAAAAGGGTTAAATAGGGGTTGAAATTTTGTACGGAGATCAAACATTTTTTTGAGTGCGGGACTTGAATCTTTGTATAAAAGCATATTATTAGAATACAAGAAAAAATATTTCAGCGTTCTTGAAAATTCATCCCCCAAGGTAGTGAAAAAGGAGTTGAAAGTTTGTATGCACATGAAATATTTTTTTGAGTGCGGGACTTGAATCTTTGTATAAGAGTATATTATAAAAATACAGGAAAAGTAATTTCAGTGTTTTTAAAAATTCATCCCTGAAAAAGGTTAAATAGGGGTTGAAAGTTTGTATGGAGATCAAACATTTTTTTTGAGTGCGGGACTTGAATCTTTGTATAAAGGCATATTATAAGAATACAAGAAAAGTTCTTTCAGCGTTTTTGAAAATTCATCCTCCAAGGCGGTGAAAAAGGGGTTGAAAGTTTGTATGCACATCAAATATTTTTTTGAGTGTGGGACTTAAATCTTTGTCATCATCATTTTCCTCGCGTTGTCCCGGCATTTTGCCACGGCTCATGGGAGCCTGGGGTCCGCTTGGCAACTAATCCCAGTAATTGGCGTGGGCACTAGTTTTACGAAAGCGACTGCCATCTGACCTTCCAACCCAGAGGGTAAACTAGGCCCGTATTGGGATTAGTCCGGTTTCCTCACGATGTTTTCCTTCACCGAAAAGCGACTGGTAAATATCAAATGATATTTCGTACATAAGTTCCGAAAAACTCATTGGTACGAGCCGGGGTTCGAACCCGCGACCTCCGGATTGCAAGTCGCACGCTCTTACCGCTAGGCCACCAGCGCTTAAACCTTTAAATCTTTGTATAAAAGCATATTATAAGAATACAAAAAAGTGATTTCAGCGTTTTTAAAAATTCATCCCTTAAAAGGGTTAAATAGGGGTTGAAAGTTTGTATGGAGATCAAACATTTTTTTGTGTGCGGGACTAGAAAGTTTGTATAAAGGCATATTATTAGAATACAAGAAAAGTAATTTCGGCATTTTTGAAAATTCATCCCTCAAGCTGGTAAAAAAGGGGTTAAAAATTTGTATAGAGGTCAAACATTTATTTGAGTGCGGCACAATTCAAATCGTTGTATAAAGGCATATTATTAGAATACATGAAAAGTAATTTCAGCTTTTTTAAAAACACATCCCCTAAAAGGTTTAAGAAGGGGTTGAAAGTTGGTAGAGAGATCAAATTTTATTTAAAACTAGGAACTTCAAACTTCGTAAATAGGTAGTTAGGTAGTAGGTTTTACTAAATAGTGGACTTGAAAATATGCTGAAGGTTGAGAGGGATTATATCGAGAACAATTTTATTCAGTTAGGGGTTCGAAACTTCGTAGTCAGGTTGTGTATAATAATTAACAAATGATTAACAGTCCCTACTGATATCTTTTGCTGCATAATGTTCTAAGCTAATGTAGAATATGTAACTACCAATGTACAAATCAACAGCTAGTTATATATAAGTATCAACTATTTGTTCTAATTGAATAGATACGAATATTCCGTGGCCGTTTTACGTATAAAAAATCTGTTCAAGCCGCGCAACTCTAAATTGTTTTTGTCGAATGCCACAAAGCATGACAGATAGTCACTGGGCTAGAAAATTGCATGAGTTGCAACCACGTCCTGAACCGCTTCGTACACTAAATAGATGGACTTTATAAAAAAAAAGGTTTATTTCTGACCATAATACATTTCCATAGATGAAGATGAACAATCTGTATCACGTTCACGAACCTAGAGTTAGACCAAGAAAAGTCTGCAGCGATTGTGATAGCATACGCAGTGCAAATGTTTTTTATTATTATTAAAAATGGGCTTACTCATGGCCACAGACTAGCCGAGGCGAAGACGTGGCCTACGATGGAGCGAGTCTGCCCAGAAGGTGCCTGTTCACCCTTGATTTGAAGGTTGCCGGGTTATATGAGCTCGGAAATATAGACGCCGGCAAGGAATTCCAATACGAAGGAAGGAAGGAATACGTCATAATTTCATAGAAGTTTGACGTGTAAAATAACACTTGCACTGCGTGTGCTACCAAATCGTTGCAAACTTTCCTTGGTCTATCTCTACATATACTTATACTATTTTTATTTAGGCAACAGATGCTTGAACGAAACGTTGCTCAAATAAAAAGTAATAAAATGCGTAGCTCTATATTATCATTTTATTTTGATATTAGGTATTATGTTTGGGACATCTGTCGCTTCTCCCATTTTTATTGGATTAAGGCAATAAGACTTGTCCAGTGAATTGGTCTTAAAAGATCTTTTTATGACTTTGACCTTCATAGCAATTTCATATTAAAGTTGAAATCTTTTTACTGTTACTCAGAAAATAATAGTTTCACCTTCTAACCTAGGGTTGCCATATGTGTGGGGACTCAGACCGGGACATTTAAAGAAAACCGGCCAAGTGCGAGTCGGACTCGCGTTCTAACGGTTCTAAGGGATTTTTAACAATGTATTTTTTCATGTGAAACGTGAGTGAAATGTCTATAAAAACCCGTAGGGGTAGCATCAATAAGTAAGTAATTAAGTCCGACTCACGCTTGACTGCACATTTCTAATAGGTTTTCCTGTCATCGATAGGTAAAGAACTATTTTGTGTTTTTTTTTTCAAAATTTTAGCACAGTAGTTTCGGAGAAAAAAATTTCATGTGTTTAGATGACTACTCATTGACGAGTCAAGCTATCATGTAGATTCACAAGGTCAACCAGCAAAAAACGCGAGCGTAGCGAGCGCGAAATTTTTTGTGACAAAATTGTGAAAGCGTGTTAAAAAGGCCGCCGGGCCGGGCCTAAAAATCCGAAGTTCCCCAGTGAGGCGAGCTTTCATGCGAGGTCGAAGCCGTACTTCAGGATAAGCTCAGCTAGAGCATAGACGCCAACCAATGGCCATTGTATTAAAAAGCGAGACCGCAGGCCAAGCTTGGCGCAGCGAGGTCAAAGGCTAAGCTGAAGAAGAGGAGATTTGGAAGACAAACCAAAAATTTAGGTAAAAAGTGAGGCTGAAGGTCGAGCTCAGAAATCTTCACATTACTTAATAAGCCCGAAGCGTACTTATAACCAGCGCGGTGAGCTTTCATGCGAGGCAAATGCCAAGCTTCTGAAACAAATGTTTATAATTGTTAAAATTTAAGTGACGCCGAAGGTCTAGCTGTAAGAAAGCAGCGCTCTAAGCTCTAACACGAACCAATCGTCAAATGTTACTCAACAATAATATAATATGTGTCATATGTACAAGAATTACTTAGAGGGCCGAAGTTCCATTGATGAGATTTTAGGCCCTCGGGAGCCTGAAATTCGAACTCTACATTACAGACTTTAAATGCTATTATTTACATAATCATCTAATGATTGTGTGTCTGAGAAACTGATATTGGACATTAGGTAAAAGTAGGTACCATAAATCATTTTTTTTTATTTTGGCCATATTAAACGTAGAAATGTAGGTATATTATTATTTACCAAGTCCAGCCCCCTACTAAATAACTATGATTTTTAAACTGGGACAATTTCCTTATCGGCCGGGACGCCGGGACACCGTGCTTCAAACCGGGACATGTCCCGGCGAACCGGGACGTATGGCAACCCTATTCTAGCCTAGTCAGTCAAATTCATTTTTCAAACATAATTTTAGATTATTTTAAATATTTGAGTAACGAACTTTCGTCAGAAATTCTAAAATTCTAGTGGTGGTGAAAAAACTTTTTAAAGTCACTTCGAGAAGGCGCATATACAGCATGTGGCCTGTAACACGGGCGAATAATTAAAACGTCGATTCTACTCCTCAAACAATAACACTTTTGTTCAACAAGTCTAATTGACATTGCCTGACAGTCTTGTCACCGTACAGGCATAATCAATTTCGTAATACGTTGCGTGTTTGAATAAATTTTAAAGTGTTTTAAAATCCAAACCACAAGTTATTTTTAAAAGTCGCTGAACAAACATTGTCTAGTTTGAGGAGTAGAATCTACGTTTTAATTTTTCGCCCGTGTTACAGGCCACACGCTGTATTATGGTAGAAATATTCGCTGTCATCGAGTGAAGTCTCGGTAGCTCAGTTGGCAGAGCGATGGGCTAGTGATCCCGAGTCGCGAGGTAGAGCCTCACCCGGAACAGTGCTTTTTTCCACTTTTAATTTATTTCTCGACCCTGTCATCGGCATTTTCCCACCATTTGGGGTAAGTAGAATGCGTCCAAGCCGTCCCGCCGGAGAAAACAAGGGGCGGAGGCCTTTACCCAGCAGTGGGACATGAAATTAAGCTTATAAAAAAAAAACTAAGCTCGAAAAGTCACCTTTGCAGACAACGATCGGTAGGTAACGTCAGGAACATGTGCAGGATGGCGTTTAAAGTTACATTTGCCCCATGGTGACTGCCCTGCCCTTGAAAGGGGGTATCCTAATACTTAAAAAGCGGCCAAGTGCGAGTCGGACTCGCCCATGAAGGGTTCCGTATTTAGGGGATATATGACGTATTAAAAAAAAACTACTAACTAGATCTCGTTCAAACCAATTTTCGGTGGAAGTTTGTATGGTAATGTACATTATATATTTTTTTTAGTTTTATCATTCTCTTATTTTAGAAGTTACAGGGGGGGGGGACACACACACACATTTTACCACTTTGGAAGTGTCTCTCGCGCAAACTATTCAGTTTAGAAAAAAATGATATTAGAAACCTCAATATCATTTTTAAAGAGCTATCCATAGATACCCCACACTTATGGGTTTGATGAAAAAAATTTTTTTGAGTTTCAGGTCTAAGTATGGGGCACCCCCAAAATTTATTGTTTTTTTTTTCTATTTTTGTGTGAAAATCTTAATATGGTTCACAGAATACATCTACTTACCAAGTTTCAACAGTATAGTTCTTATAGTTTCGGAAAAAAGTGGCTGTGACTCGGACAGACAGACAGACATGACGAATCCATAAGGGTTCCGTTTTTTGCCATTTGGCTACGGAACCCTAAAAAGGATCAGCGACGTGGTTTTGACTTTGACGTTGTTTTGACACCACCGCTTCAAGTACGGTCATCCTTATAGTCCGATTACTCTCGGGTGGACCTTGTGCTTGTTTGCCACTGCCGTTGTATAAAGCAACTGTATCATAAATTGGCATCAAGTTATCAGTACACAGTATAAAGGTTTTAAATGTATTAAGAGCTTCGTACACAAAAAAGGTGATAAGATAAACGGGCAGACAAAAAATGGTTAGTTACCTACTGGTTTATCCCTTGATTGAGATTGAGAGTCACAATATACCTGTTGCAACTCTATTGCAAGAACTCTAGAAACTAAAACAATTTTACAGTACACATAGTGCTAATTTACCGCCCTCTTGCGGTAACTGGCACATTACGTGCATATGCCGAAAATTGAAATCATATTTACTGTAAAATGTTGTACAATACACGTGAAATTCGCACTTGTATCGTAATGTACTACTGCACAGACTGATGATTAGTGATGATCTCATGATATTTGGTAGGTTAATTTGTTTATGCCAAATTTTATCCTACTTATAATCTAAGTAACCATAGTTTTCACAAGTGACCATAGATGGCGCTAGATGTACACAGTAACGTTTGCAGCTCGTAAAAAGGGTAAGTAATAGAACGTATACAAACCTATAATATATTGCTCAGAATACATAAATTCAATTAGTATAATTTTGAATGGCATAACGTGCAATAAGTATAACGTGCGATACGTATAACAATGAATTCTATAATTTTATGATGTATAATGAACTTTACATATAATATCGTTTATGATAAGTATAAAAAGGTATAACGTTGAAATAATATAATGTACAAAACAAATACCACGCAATAAACCTAACCTTTTATTTTTCTGGAGGGTAACAGTTCTAACCTAACCTAACCTACTTTTCTGGTAGCAGTTTCTTTCTCTGAGGGGTCACAGTTCTAACCTAACCTAACCTACTTTTCTGTTAGCAGATTATTTGTCTGGGGAGTCACAGTTCTAACCTAACCTAACCTACTTTTCTGGTAGCAGTTTCTTTTTCTGGAGAGTCACAGTTCTAACCTAACCTAACCTACTTTTCTGGTAGCAGTTTCTTTTTCTGGGGAGTCACAGTTCTAACCTAACCTAACCTACTTTTCTGACAGTAATTAGTTTCGATGACCTATGAAATACTGAGCTATCCAAATAATTTTACTGATGTTTTGTTCAGATACTTATATGAGATGTTATTAATTATTTTAATTTATATGCATAATGAAATTAGTTTACTTGTATGTTATACCAAACAGCGGTATGTATACTGTATGTTATATTATTTTTATGTTATACTTATTGAAAATATAGATTTAGTGCATTATACATAAAATTAGTATACGTTTTGAACGTTTATAAACTGAAATTATATCAAAAGTGCGTATTCATTATGATACGCACCCCATCACATCAGCCTTTTATCGCCCAATGCTAAGTATATGACATGTCTATTTTCGAGTACGCCTCTTATCCCTTGTGGCTACCACCAGTTTGGCACTGACATAAACGCTATCGAGAACGAAACTTACTTTCTATGTATCTCGCTCGTACTGGCATATTAGTGGGAGCGAGATGTATAGAGAGTAAATTACGTAGACTTAGCGTATATGACAGTTTTGACACTATCAGTGACTCATGGTACGGGTACCGGTCCTGAGCCATCTCATCAGAAGTGACCCGCAATCTTCCGAAAGTTCCGAATGAATATTTACGAGATTAGGTATATAGATAGGTACGTAATATTTGTATAAGCAATTGCAACTCTAAAATCAACAAAGCACCCAAAATAAGCAAACAACGCCATAAAACCACATTAGTATTCGATAAATGTGATTATAACATGTTTGCACAAAATTTAACATCGGCGTGTTATACCACCGTATAGTTTTGACTAATTGTATACCTTATTTCAAAGATACAAGGTCTATCGATGGTCAGTGTTGGTACGTCGTTGAAAAACTTGAAAATGCTGTAGATGACGACCTTAGAACGTTCTACTTTACGTTGTGACGATATTTACGTCATATTTTATGACTGATTGCGATTTGCGTATTTATTATGTACCTATTAATGCGTTATCATGTCAGACTTAATGGCTATTTTACATTTGTATTGAAAATAAAGCCGTTGATTACTTTTCATACGATTATATGTAATATAATATATTTATAAATATATTATATGTTATAGATTATATGTATATATATGCCGTGTGGTGGCCGGCGCCAACCCTCACATGGGATAAGGGCGTACGAGGCGACTAAGTCCACAAACGAAGCAAAAAGCTGTTTCGTCACAGGGGAGATGGACATCTTAGTATTGGCTTGCAATCCATTTAGGAGAAGGATACTCCAAAATTATATCCCGGAATGGAGTTAAGTACCGTAAGGCGCGAGTAGGGTCCAACCTGAAATAAGCGGCAGATTCCTGCAGCCGACCTGCCTCCACACGTATTGGCTCGCCTTTCCTGTGGATTAAGACAGTGAAGCCGAGAGGGTAATGCAGGTGCTGGGCATCCCTGCGTTTCCTTAATTCCGTCCCAGGCGGTGTTAAGTCTGGAGAGGTCATTGTCTCTCCGATTTGCACCATAAATCCTCTGCAATAGACGCAAAGGCCAATAGATGGATATGTAATATTCACAACTGATGATCCAATGAAATAGGTAGACTAGATTACAATTATTACTTTCTTGTGCACAATATTACTTGACAATAGATGTAGCAGTACTGATAGTTCCGCTACTCGATGCTAAATGTAGACACTGAAATTAATAGTCTGAACTGATGTATGGAGTGAGCACTCTTGTCTTACTATATTTCTCTATGATTACAACCAATAACAGAACTCTTTGCTACAGCTTGTAAGTAGAAGATGGAGTTTGCCTATAAGGGTCCAGAGCTATAACCACGAAAATCGAAGTTCGAAAATTGCGGGCATTTTTCTGTGTCACTCTAATTACGCCTTCATTGGAGTAAAAGAGAAAGAACTCCGCAATTAGTGAATTTCAGTTTTCGAGGTAGCCCCTCAGCAATAAATAGCATTTAACACATTCAGTGCCAGCGCCAGCTGTAAATGTATGTTTTTTTTATAATATTGCTGTGGTCTTAGGGGGTACCTATTTGCTCCTGAAATGACACTTTACTCTGTCCTATATCTATACATTGAACTAAACTATAAAAGGGTTATTGAACCGGCTTCACCTCAGTCAAGAGTACATAAAGTACTTGTTGTAATCTTGCCAAACTTCAGCGTGTCGTGAAAGAAATCCGTTTTCTTACGAAGTTCTATACAACTAAACTAAATAATTATGTTCTCGAGAATTATTCACAACTACCTAACTAATAGGTAAGGAGCTTGTTAAGCGGTTAAGGGAGGCAACAGGGGACTCTCGCGCAGGTAGCTTTCTCGCGCAAAGGATTGCCATCGCTATACAGCGCGGGAATGCTGCGTCCGTGATGGGCGCTTTGCTGAGGGGCCTAGGCTTAGAAGGTATTAGGTTTTAGGGATTTTTATTTTTTTGTTAGGTTTAGTATTAGTTATTTTTAATTTGATGTATTGTTTATGACATGTTTTTATACGAATAAATAAAATTTAGTTATTTTATTTTATAAGGTACTTAAGTATTAAGTTTGTATTATTTACGTTAAATAAACACGTTTTATACCTAACTACTTCAATATTTTTATGTTACGAAACTTTTTCCTCGCTATTATTATTGTATTAAGTAAAAAAATAATACAATGTAGGCACAGTAGCCGTGGCGCGTTGTATAATGTTTGTTATTTGTTTGAGCAATTTTCACGCGCCTACAAACGTGACCCGCTAAAGGAAAATATTTAAATACGATTGAAGTGCCCGTTCGACAATAATTCATACTATTTTTAAGTTATTTCTCCTTATTAAGACTATTAATCACATTATTAATAATATGTACAAATTGGCTTGCATTATAATTGGCACTTGGCAAAACAATAATTTTTTTCTCAATATACCTAGGCATAAAAAGCAAAATCTCTACGTATTGAGAAGCCCCCACTTTGTGAAGTCTGTTGAAAATTATACAAATGTTCTATTATTAGCCATCAAGTCGATCTCGTCAAGAGGTGCCCTCGGGGTATTAGCTGCCATTAAGTCGCCGAGGCCGTAGGAGGATGTCCGCCCTATGTCACTTGCAGTGCTGACCGTTCCCATTGCCAAAGCGGATGAATGTTTAAGGCTACCAGTGTGACTAGGTATTTGTAAGAACAACCATGTCTCCCACTTTTATTTCATCATCATCATCATATCAGCCTTTTATCGCCCATTACTGAACATAAGGCCTCATCGAATACGCCATTTATCCCGGTCCTGAGCCAATCTCATCCAGAAGTGACCCGCAATCTTCCGAATATCGTCCACCAAACCAGCCAACGGACACCAGGCACTCCTTTGGTCTGAAAGCGGCCACTATTCCGTTACCATTTAGGCCCATCTGCTATCACTCTGCCTGGCAACATGTCCCACCCAGCTCCATTTAAGTTTGGTAATGACGTATCCGTCATCTTGCACCTTGGTGCGGCGTCGGATCTAGAAATTCCTCACTCGGTCTTGAAGTGACTTGACTTTTATTTAGATTTTGATATGAATAGGGACTTTTGACGGTGATAGAAGAAAAAGTGTCTCTAGATATTTATTTACCTATATGGGCTATATGATGTTATCATTCTTACCAACTTGACGTTAAGTCGATTTCGTCAAGAGGTGCCCTCAGGGTATTGGCACAGCATAAGTAATCCCACCAAAAACATTTTCATGTAAAATGTTGCCAAGACGAAACCATAAGGCTCGCACTGACAAAAAGTTATCAGATCTCTTGTAGAGCCAAGCTTCTAACTCTACGAGTACAAGCCCTAACTTCACAAACTCTACACCTTAGTCAAAATATGTGGCTTGACCGTTTCGCTACTGTCACATGGACGTAAGGTGAAAAATGTATTCACTATTCATTATTTTTTATAATACAATAGTTCTTGGAGTAACGAAACGGCCAAGCCACATATTTTGACTAAGGTGTAGAGTTTGTGAAGTTAGGGCTTGTACTCGGTAAAGGTAATTTAAAGGGTTACGCGTGTGATTTAAGGACCTACTATTAAGAATCCTGAAATACGTACCTCGGGGCATCTTTTATACAATCTGCTTTTTGCTGATTCCCCATACAACCTTCAACCCTCTTTTTCCCCTAACGCCCTTTTCCACCCCCTTTTCACCCTTACGGGGTGATTTTGGGGTTAAAAACTATTCTATGCCATTCCCCATTACAAAAAATATCTACATACCAAATTTCAACTAAATCGGTTCAGCGGTTATTGATTTCCCATACAAAATTCCACCCCCCTTTTCCCCCCCTTAGGAAAAAAAATTTCAAGTTTTTGAATATTTTTGTTGTTTGTGTACTAATATTATCTTACATACCAAATTTCAGCTTCCTAGGACTTCAGGAAGTACCCTAGAGGTTTTGATGATCAACAGTGAGTGAGTGAGTCAGTGACGAAATCGGGGTTTTTTAGTTATGAATAAAATCTTAAGTATAAGAGCTATGCAATTGAAATTTTTTATGTTTAATAAGTCCACTATTGACATCATATCCCGAGAATTTTGTTTATCTGGTATAATCCAAACCCAAGTTATGAGGGTTCAAAAAAACGACGAAGCGCTTCGAGAAAAGGTAGTAGTGCCCTTGCGCTTCGCTTTGCTCGTCTTGGCGGGGGCACTACCGTGCCCCCAGATAGTACTACCGTACAGAAAGGACACTTCCTGCAAAACCGCAGTTTCTCCTATTTATTATCTTATCTGTGGCCGTGCACGCAAAGGGACGTCAAGTTGTGTCAACCCTAATAATTGCTCGGAGCAATGCTGAGCCGAACGGAGCCGAGTTTGCTCGAAATCAGGAGTGTCTCCCCACTGGTATTGGCTGATATTACCTATTTACTCATATCCTTGCCTTCTGTTGGTAAGTAATGTAGTCAGGAGACATGAAGCGGCTTAAAGTAGGTACTTTGTATCATTAATCAGTGAGCTAGAGTTCCACAGATTTTTAATCTCATGCCTATCAGCATTCTTAATAAATATCCTGAGGTGGTGCGCTGAGTGTGAAATTAAGTAATACTTACATAAAATCTTCGTGCAAACGTATATTCACAGCACTGTCTTAGACATTTTTAAGGTAAGCATGCTCCATCCTAGACCGTAGGTGCACTTACCATCAGATGAGAATGTGATTCATCACATTGCTTGTTTTTTAATGGTAAGCATTTCAATGCTTACCATTAAAAAACAAGCAACAACGGTTGCACTCCGGGAGTGCCGATAGAAGTGAAAACTCACCTCACTATGTTACCGACGCCCGGTAACACGATACATACGTTTAGCGAAGGTATTCTATTTATTTATTATATATTATTATCATTCTCAAATAAGATCACGCTTTTTCACTGACATGTTTATTTACATACTGCTATGACAACGTTATCATTTTTTCCCCACCTCAAAGCGCCGCTAAAGAAGTTTTTACTTCAAAAAAACTACTGGTTTTGAATTGAGTTCCCTCAGAGAACGATTGGAATAACGCTGGCCGTTAGTAGTAGGAATGACGTTAGCGGTCGTACATAAATCGTAGCCAGATCGTCTCAGGGGATACTTCTCGGTTCCATTAGCAATTTTTTGGCTGAAACCCTTTAAATTTAAATATTCAGAATTTGAATTTGATTCTTCAACAGCTACCAGATGGCTAATCGTACTTTTTAGGGTTCCGTAGCCAAATGGCAAAAAACGGAACCCTTATAGATTCGTCATGTCTGTCTGTCTGTCCGTCTGTCTGTCCGTCCGTATGTCACAGCCACTTTTCTCCGAAACTATAGGAACTATACTGACCTATTGACGACCGGTCTGGCCTAGTGGGTAGTGACCCTGCCTTTGAAGCCGCGGTCCTGGGTTCGAATCCCAGTAAGGGCATTTATTTGTGTGATGAGCACAGATATTTGTTCCTGAGTCATGGTTGTTTTCTATGTATTTAAGTATTTGTATATTATATCTATCGTTGTCTGAGTGCCCATAACACTTGCCTTCTTGAGCTTACTGTGGGGCTTAGTCAATTTGTGTAAAAATGTCCTATAATATTTATTTTATTTATTATTTATTTATTTATTTTATACTGTTGAAACTTGGTAAGTAGATGTATTCTGTGAACCGCATTAAGATTTTCACACAAAAATAGAAAAAAAAACAATAAATTTTTGGGGTTCCCCATACTTCGAACTGAAACTCAAAAATTTTTTTTTCATCAAACCCATACGTGTGGGGTATCTATGGATAGGTCTTCAAAAATGATATTGAGGTTTCTAATATAATTTTATTCTAAACTGAATAGTTTGCGCGAGAGACACTTCCAAAGTGGTAAAATGTGTCCCCCCCCCCCCCCTGTAACTTCTAAAATAAGAGAATGATAATACTAAAAAAAATATATGATGTACATTACCATGTAAACTTCCACGGGAAATTGGTTTGAACGAGATCTAGTAAGTAGTTTTTTTTTATACGTCATAAATCGCCTAAATACGGAACCCTTCATGGGCGAGTCCGACTCGCACTTGGCCGCTTTTTAATAATTATCTGACATAAGAATGGATGGTGGAAAAAATCACAGTTACTAGTTATCTTAGGGTCCATTGCACCAAATCGTTATCACCGTTAAAATTTTTATTTTAGGGGGGTGGATAAGTTCAGTGCTGAGTGACGTTTAAAATCAGTCCGTAAAAAGATTTGTGGAACTGGCCCTCAATTGTTCCTTACTTCACAAATGGTGGGGCAGAATACTAACCTATCAACAGAAAAACTAAAAACAGCACCTAAAAGTAAGCTAAAATAAGAAAATCATACTTTAAGTAGACACATTCCAAAGGAGAAATTCGTATAAGTAAATACGTACGATTGAAGAAATATGAAAACATTTGTCAATGTAATACATTGATGGATCTATAAATCAATCCTAGTAATGGAACTGTCAAAAAGTAATAAATAATAATAACAGATACCACTGCTGACATCACTCATATGGTTTTCTACGTCATTATTCTTGCTCACAAAATATTTATTGTATGATAAGAAGCAAATGTAATGTTAGTGTTAAGTGCGAGTTCTTAGAGTAGCTACTTGCGTTTAGAGTCTGTGCGGAAAAAGAAGAGTCGTGGAATGTATGGGGCCCAATACAATCCACGACTCTTCTCTTTCCGCACAGACTCTAGTAGAAAATCTACTCGCACAATAAATGTGTAAATTGGGCCGAAGTGCCAAACTGAGTTTTAAAAATTAAGTTTTTTTGAGGATAACAATTTATTTACATAAAACTGGTACTAATAAGCTAAATTAATAACTAACTTAATCTAAAATAGGCCTTTGAGGCATTGTACCAAGGATGCTGGCCGCATTTCTTCACTGTATTAAGACTTTAATTTTTCAATGTCCTACCAGTACTTACGTACGGAGCGGAAACTTGGGTCTTTACAAAAGAAATCTTGCACAGATTACAAGTAACCCAAAGAGCGATGAAAAGAAGAATGGTAGGAATCTCACTTAGGGACAGGAAAACAAATAAGTGGTTTCGGGAACATAGTAAAGTCACTGATGTAACCAGACGAATAGTGAAACTGAAGTGGGAGTGGGCTGGACATGTGGCCCGTAAAGACGGCTCGTGGTGTAAGGCTGGTAGAGTGGAGACCTTGGGGAGAGTCACGCCCAGGAAAACCAAAAATGCGTGGGTATGACGACATCAAAAGAACAGCTGGATCAAAATGGGTACAAAGAACACAAAATAGAACAGAATGGCAAACATTGAAGGAGGCCTACATCTTAGCGCCACTTGCACCAATCCACTAACCCATTGTTAACCAGTTAAACCGTTAACCCAATGTCAAATTGTACTGGTAACCATGGTAACTCCAGGTTTAACCGGTTAACCCCGTGTTAGTCTGATGGTGCAAGTGGCCCTTAAAGATTGTAAAAGGGCTAAAAAGAAGAGGAGAGAAGAGAATTTTTCAAAGTAAGGAATATCTTATCAAATACTTTTTCGTGTATACTTTACATTTACTTCTGTAAGTAACTATGCACGGAAATCTATGGTTAATGTTAATACAGGCATTCTGGCTCCGTATAAGCATGTCAGTATTTAGAAACGTAAAGACGCGATTACACGATGTTTACACGATTGCTATTTTATTGCCTGTTGATATGCGACTTGTCCGATAACGAGAAAGGTTAGTGTGTTATTGTCGTTATTGAGTATCGCGTGACTAACGTCTAACGTAATCCTATCAGTAATTTATTTAGTACCTATTAATAGGTATCTATAACATTGCTTGACTGACAGATAAAGAAAAACCGGCCAAGTGCGAGTCGGACTCGCGTACGGAGAGTTCCGTACCATCAATAAAAAATAGAGCAAAACAAGCAAAAAAACGGTCACCCATCCAAGTACTGACCCCGCCCGACGTTGCTTAACTTCGGTCAAAAATCACGTTTGTTGTATGGGAGCCCCACTTAAATCTTTATTTTATTCTGTTTTTAGTATTTGTTGTTATAGCGGCAACAGAAATACGTCATCTGTGAAAATTTCAACTGTCTATTAGCTACGTATCACGGTTCGTGAGATACAGCCTGGTGACAGACGGAAGGACGGACGGACGGACGGACGGACGGACAGCGGAGTCTTAGTAATAGGGTCCCGTTTTTACCCTTTGGGTACGGAACCCTAAAAAGAAGGACATATATGACTTCTTAAATCCGACATATTCTCATAAACAGAACCGAAATTCCTAGCCAACTAGAGTCAATATAAATGCTCACAACTGTTAATTTTAATTCAATTTAGTGATAAACTGAAGAGCGCTGGTGGCCTAGCGGTAAGAGCGTGCGGACTTGCAATCCGGAGGTCGCGGGTTCGAACCCCGGCTCGTACTAATGAGTTTTTCGGAACTTATGTAATATCGTTTGATATTTACCAGTCGCTTTTCGGTGAAGGAAAACATCGTGAGGAAACCGGACTAATCCCAATACGGGCCTAGTTTCCCCTCTGGGTTGGAAGGTCAGATGGCAGGCGTTCGTAAAAACTAGTGCCCACGCCAATTACTGGGATTAGTTGCCAAGCGGACCCCAGGCTCTCATGAGCCGTGGCAAAATGCCGGGACAACGCGATGAAGAAGAAGAATTTAGTGATAAACTCATTTTAATTCTTTAGATGTCTGCTAATATTTCTAGGTAGGTATCAATCAATCAATCATGTAATATAAAAGACATTAAAACTAAAACAATTGGTAGTTTAAAGCCAAAATTTATAGCACTTGTCCAATTATAAATACGGATATGGCGTAACCCATAAAAATGCTATAAAATTATATTCGGTTAACTACTGTTAGTATATTGGGAGTAAAGGTCTGTAAGACCGGCGAAGGTCATATCATTGTTGGACAATTTAGAGACTCAGTTACGTTAAGAGGATAGTGGACGACCTCTTCTTTAATACAAACGTAGTCCCCATTTTCCTCTTTGAACATTAACATCACAGAACATTTATACAATTTGATGTGTGGCGTCTCCTCCAGCTGTCACTGTCGACGACTTGCCACATGATTCTAACAGATGGCGTTAGTGAGGTAGACACCTACATCGCACTTACGGAGTTTCAAATGTCACTTACTATATATACTCCTTCTGACTATCTCTCAGTGGACTTCGGTCCCCAGGCATAACACTCGCCTGGAGAGAACTCTCTATTGTACTCTCTAGTACAGTGGTTCCTAACCTTTTCAGTCCGGTCACCCCTATGACTAACTAGGGAACCTGATTTTACCCCTCCTCCCAATGGTAATAAAAATAAAACGTGTACGTTTGTTGTATTTGTTATATTAGGTTAGCTTATTACCACCGTAAAATACCAGTTTTACCCCCACGGGGGTAATTACCCCCAGGTTAGGAACCACTGCTCTAGTACCTTCACTAAAGATGTATAAGAAACTCAGCTTAATTTTTGTAACACTACGGAATTTATTAGTTTTTAAGCAGACAAACAACAAAATCAAAATCGGGCCAGCTATTTACGTGCTACAATTTTTTTTATGTTCCCATTTAATTTATACATTACGTAATGACAAATATTAGAAAACATTTCTATTTACCGATAAAAAGACGACCATACGATCTGTTGTTAGTGAAATCGCTGCCAGATATCAGATTGTTGATAAAAAACTACTATTGGTTTTTCCTATTCCGTACAAAGTTATTTTTGTTCAGCGATGAAAGTGGGACATTTCTTATCAAAACTGTTGACGTGACATTATTCGCCTCAAGATTTATCATAACTATTGATTATCATAAAACTCAACAAGGTGTAGGGTTTGCACGAGTGCACCGCGACAGTATCTCGCGCGCGATAAATATTACCCGTCCTTTTCTAACTGTATTAATTAGAAAGGGGACGAATAGGCTATCTTACGCACGAAATACTGTCGCGTCATCCTGATCCTATCCTGTCCCTATGTATGCTTAGATCTTTAAAACTACGCAACGGATTTTGATGGGGTTTTTTTAATAGACAGCATGATTCAAGAGGAAGGTTTATGTATATCTTGTTAACCCGTGCGAAGCCGGGGCGGGTCTCTAGTGCAATTGTAAATATCTTACAGTCCTTTAACTTTAAAGGCCTGAATAAACAGATCCTCACGAGAGACGGTGCACCACTTGCGTGATGCGTGCGTGCACGCGGCTCCAGCATTTGAGCGCACGTGCACGTCTACGCACGCGTACGCACACGCAGCCGGCATGCTCTCGCTGGCCTTTTTAGGGTTCCGTACCCAAAGGGTAAAAACGGGACCCTATTACTAAGACTCCGCTGTCCGTCCGTCCGTCCGTCTGTCACCAGGCTGTATCTCACGAATCGTGATAGCTAGACAGTTGACATTTTCACAGATGATGTATTTCGGTTGCCGCTATAACAACAAATACTAAAAACAGAATAAAATAAAGATTTAAGTGGGGCTCCCATACAACAAACGTGATTTTTGACCGAAGTTAAGCAACGTCGGGCGGGGTCAGTACTTGGATGGGTGACCGTTTTTTTTGCTTGTTTTTTTTGGTTGTTTTGGTTTATTTTTTGTTGATGGTGCGGAATCCTCCGTGCGCGAGTCCGACTCGCACTTGGCCGGTTTTTATTTAATACTTAATTTGAGTTCATATGATATGTTGATAGTAGTATTTGTCTACGTGACAGTGATAATGACAACGTTTGTCATTTTAAATCGACAAATGTTAAAGAGTGACATTTTAACATGTGGATAAAGCCAATCACGAGTCACAACACGCCGGCAGAGGCGAAAGCGCGTGCACGCGTGCAAATCAATCAGAATAAACCCTTTCGGGCCAACAATCAAAGATAACACATTATTGAACAGCAAAAACAACTTTGCTAATGGCCATGTGCTGTCATGAGTGGTCTTACGTCATATGTCTGGTCAATGGCAAGGCCACAGTATTTATGGATGGTCTCAAGGGTTAGGTTATATTTTACTAATAAAGGGCAATACCTACTTATTTATTTGAATTGAATTGACTTTTTAATGTTCTTTAGTGCGGGTGTTCAGTATACTGTAGTTACCAACTACCTAATAGTTACTACTATAATCATAGTTCACAAATTCAACACGTTATTCAAGTTATTGTAATTAAATCACGTGTAAGCGGAATAAACTTGCTTTTTATGCTCTCGAGCATAAAGTAAAATCAACTATTATGACCCTTATAGACTTATCAATAAAGTCGTAATTCATTTGGGTATATACCTACTAACTACCCTTGGACCCTTGGAAGATGTGCTCGTATCAAAAATAGGCGCTGTACCTATACAATATCGTTATACTATTACTAACATTAAAAAATCAATTACTAGGTTTATCATACACACGAAAACTTTGCACTCCTTTAATATAAGTAAAGTCGATTAAACAAGAAACTTCACATGATATTCATTATAAAGTCCACAGACTTTATAATGAATATCATGTGAAGTTTCTTGTTATTAATACGCGAAACTTTTCGGGTAACGTTACTCGCAGGTGCTGTACCCACAGTGATGATTATACAGGATAGGATTTTTTCTGCCTCGCTCAGCTAAACTGTGGAATGAACTAGTCGCCCGCGGTATTTCCGGACCGATACGACCTTCAAACCTTCAATAGGTGGTACTCTCATCGTAAAGGCCGGCAAGGCACTTCTTTTTGATATTGCAGGTGTCCATGGGCAACGGTAATTGCTTACCATCGGGTGATTTGTTTGCTCGTTCACCTCTTAAGAGTGTATTTAAAAAAATAAAATTCATTTTTTTAATTTATGTATTCCATGAATGCACTTACGCCGTAGAAAATATAATAGACAACATAATTTGAAATAATTAAAACCTTTTAACGGGTATCGAAAGTTGATTTCAAAATGTTGGTACCTATGGTATTTAATCAATATACAACTGATGAACTGGTTTGATTTTAATACGATTTATATAAATCTATCAATCCGTCTGAATTGTACTGTACCTGAATAGATTCAAAATTAAATTATTTTATTGTCATGCATACTCGTATATTAGGTCATGTGGGGTAAGTTAGAGAAACTATTTATTTTGCTCGGGCCAACAGAAACAGAGGGCCTACCGCGAACCACGTTCGACGTGTTGTCTCCCTGTCTCACTTACGTACAAATTTACAAGTGCGACAGAGATGCAATACGTCGAACGTGGTTCGCGGTAGGCCCTCTGTATGACAAGTGTTTTTCTTGCCCCATCTAACCTGATACACACTAATAACAACATTATTCAGACCAGAAAAAAGATAACAACCAACAAAAAAAAAATGCCCCGTCTGAAATGCCACCGCGTATAAAATTGTAGCCAGTATTATGGAATTGCCGTCACCTGGGTCCTTTGTCCGCAGACCAGGAGCCCCATTCAGATTTAACGGTTTTGATATTATTTTGATAGAACTTAAATAAAAGTCGTGCGTGAGATGCACGCCAGTCACCAAGATGATCGTCAATGTCGTGTCAAAACCGTAACAAGTTGTTAAAATCTGAATCAGGCTCCAGAACTCTCACTTCTCGGACTAATTAAAAACAAAAGTAATTTGTCCGATGAAACGTTGGTGTGTGACTTATGTTGATTAGTTTTTCTTTTAAATCCGTCTAAGCTAACTCTGCACCGACTTTGTAATAAAATAATGAACACACACACACACACACACACACTCACGTTAATTAATACAAATTAAATTAATTTATTTCGGAATAAAATTCCATATACTATTACATTTATAATAAAATAAAATAGTGCAAGGGAAAATTAAAGTTGCTTTTATCATACCACAGCTAGCTATATAATTCTAAAATATTATTATCATGCTTATAATAATATGAAACGAATTAATATTTAATGTAAGTAATTTTTAAATTTGTATTGTACGGACTACTTATTTTCAGAAATTTAATTTCGTGATTAAATACCCCCTAAAACATTTCATAATTGGGCTTTCCTAGTAGATAGGTTTTTTCTTTGAAGTAAAATAAAAGTAAAATAGTAAATCATTTTCTTAAGTAACTCCCAGAGGACAGCCTGTTAAGGAAGGTTAAGAGAGCCATTACAGCTTCTAGCCACGGATTATATAATACTCGCAGATATATCAGTCTATATGTACTGGCTGGGGCCTGTAACAGGAGCAAAAAATTCTAAGAGTTGTGAATTATGTTTAAAACGTGACAAGCAACGTCAATTTACAATGATGACAGCGTCCATTGAAGATAATATTTAATTTGTATGAAAAACAGGAAGTCTGCATAATTTTTAAAAGTTATTGAACTAAAGTGTCATTGTTATTTGATGGTTTCAAAGGCTTTTGTTAATAATTGTTTGTTCATTTGAAAGTAAAATAAACAATAATGTCACAATAAAGGAACTAGGAATAATAATTGTAGCTAAAATCATGTTGATCGCCAAGCGAGAATCTCGTGGCAATCGGGGTTTACCGTGCGATCGACATTGATAACGAGTCATAACCAACTTTTTTAGATACTGGCGTGTCTGATATGGTATTAGCATTATTTAATCTATCTTCATTTCATAGACTGTTTAAGCGCACGTTTTCGCGAATAACTTTAATAACCTTTCATAAATTGTGGGAAAACCAGCTGGCATATAAAAAGCAAATGTTGCAATATTGTTGAGTTTAATTTTCTGCTCCATTTGTGGTTTATGGATGACCGACGTTATTTCGTACATTTGCAATTCGACGGCCATTTTGGAGAATGCAACGTGTTCGGAATTGGGTGATTTTTTTATTGAGGCTGGCATTTTTTTAAGCGATTTTGTTTTTACTTAGCAGCACACTTTAGGTATAAATCGAGGTTTTTTTTAGCATAATATATGTCATATATGCATATTTTATATATCTATATATTTATTGTATTTGTTAACCTGTAATTAGTCTTATTATTCGGTGCATTGGCATATGCTGTGATGCCGTGTAAATGTATTTAATAAATAATATATCTACGCTACGATTTTGGTAGAACTACAGACAACAGTAGTTGAACTTATTATCTATTTTTTTATACTACGTTTTTGGCAACTTATTAGGCTTACTGTGGGGCTTAGTCATTTGTGTAATAATGTCCTATAATAAAAAAACTTGACCTTTTTTGGTTAAATTACTCTTCAAAACTTTTTTAAAGGTATAAAAACCGGAAAAGGTAAATGCGTTAAGTAGATTCTTAAACTTGTAAATCTGGCTTTATTACCCGAAAGTGAGTTATGAATGGAAACATTTGAAAATTTTTTAAATGGTTCTTATGGATTTTTTTAATTCAAACCGTTAAAGTACAAGCACAGCATTCTTGAAATAACTTAGAAATATTTAAAAAATATATTTACTTACTTACTTACCAGTAGGTATCCTTCGCCCAAAAATAACATGAATAGCTTGTATCTTTTTCTGTAGGGTTCTTTTTTTGTTGAATATGATAATTTGCATTAGACCGCTGGTGGCCTAGCGGTAAGAGCGTGCGACCTGCAATCCGGAGGTCGCGGGTTCAAACCCCGGCTCGTACCAATGAGTTTTTCGGAACTTATGTACCTACGATATATCGTTTTATATTTACCAGTCGCTTTTCGGTGAAGGAAAACATCGTGAGGAAACCGGCCTAATCCCAATAAGGGCCTAGTTTACCCTCTGGGTTGGAAGGTCAGATGGCAGTCGCTTTCGTAAAAACTAGTGCCCATGTCAATTCCTGGGATTAGTTGCCAAGCGGACCCCAGGCACCCATGAGCCGTGGCAAAATGCCAGGACAACGCGAGGAAGATGATGATGATAATTCGCATTTGAAGACGAGATGAAACGACAAGATATTCTTGGGATTCAGTATACTCTTAAAGGGTGTCCAATAGATACCTACACTTGTCCTGTAACACAGCTGAAGTTATAACCATAGGGTAACCTTCAGGAGCATTGGCAATGTCGGCGTAAAAGGAACCACCCCCAAGGGGCCAATGTTCCCTTTAAATACGGAAATTCACATTAAAGGTAGGTCTGTTGTTTTCCAATTAAAAGGTTCCGTATCCATATAAATAAGGAAGGGGATTATTTAAATACAACACGAAATTAATTTTGCACCTGAAAATTGGCTGTATGTATACAGTGGATATGTGGACCTTTTCGTATTTATGTAGAATGAACGATATTAAGATTATGGTATTATACTTGGTGAGGTGTTATAGGAGGAAAATTTAGGAGTTTTGTTTATTATGTAAATAAATGTACAGTTAAAGCGGCAACGCTTAAAACACAACACAAACAAAATAAAACGTGATAAATGAAACGAAAATTAACAGGAATCTAGTAGAGATTGCTTTAATTTTAGAAAAAAACTATTGTAAAATACATGTGCCACGGAGTACAAGAATATGAAGTGACATTGACATGAGAACCGTCAAGTGTGAGACGGATTCAAATAAGGCGCGAAATTCGAAATTTAAAATAAACATTTAACACTCCCTTTGAATTCGAGCCTTTTCAAAATAACAAAATAAGATAACAATAGCACAATATAGTTGCTTAACAGAAATGCAACATAAGGCACATTTCAAAGAAATAACAATCATATAGATCCAAGTGAACACATTCCAAGTTTGAATCTAAGAGAATTGAATTTATCTTTTGACAAAGCTTTGGTAAAAATATCAGCATATTGATTTTCACTGGTAACAAATTTTAAAGAGATAATCTTTTGCTGATACTTTTCTTTAATAAAGAAGTATTTCACTTCAATATGTTTACATCTTTTATGAAAGTTCACATTTTTAATAACACTAATGGCACTTTGATTGTCTAAGTGAAGGCACAAAGTGTCTTGTTGATATTCACCAATGTCGGTGAGAAATTGTTTAATCCACATTGCTTCCTTAGTAGCTGCGCATGCAGCCATAAATTCGGCCTCAGTTGTCGAGAGAGCCACGGTTTGCTGTCTTTGACTGGACCAAGTTATTGCTGCTCCACTCTTTAGGAAAACATAACCGGTCACAGAACGACGTGAGTCTGGGTCATTGGCATAGTCAGCATCACTGTAACCAGTCACTTCTGAGGACTGATTAGTGTTTTTGTAATATAAACCATAGTCTTTCGTTTCTTTTAAATATTTGAAAATTCTTTTCACTGCATTCCAATGTGTTTGGTTGTAACAATTAAGAAATCGACTCACCAGGTTGACCGCAAACGTTATATCTGGTCGACTCACAGTTGCCAGGTGCATGAGAGATCCCACTGCTTCTCTGTATGGCAGATTCCTCTCAGGCTCTTCTTCTCCCTTTTGCAATTTCATGTGAGGGTCGACAGGAACACTGTTGGGATTAGCATCATGCATATTAAATTTATTCAACATTTGCTCTATGTATTTTGTCTGGTGAATAAATATATAGTCATTACACCTTTCAATTTGCATCCCAACAAAATTGCTAGGCTTATCCATAACTTTAATTCGAAATACTTTATTCAGTTCCTTAGTTACTGTTTTTAAAGCTAATTCATCAGTTGAGAATAATAGTCCATCATCAACATACAGACATAGATAACATTTCTTGTTATGAACTTGACCAATGTAAACACTTTGGTCAGCTTTACTACTGACAAAGCCAAACTTTTTCAACACCGAATCAAATTTGCTGTTCCAACATCGTGGCGCTTGTTTTAAACCATATAATGATTTGTTAAGTTTACATACCATATTTTCTCCATGAGGAAGTCCTTCTGGTGGAGCCATGTATATGGTCTCTTCAAGCTCGCCATAGAGAAAAGCTGTCTCGACATCTAGTTGGACCATCTTGAGATTTTGTTGAACGGCTAGAGAGAGTAATAACCGAATTGAATCATACCTTACAGTTGGTGCGAAGGTTTCTTGGTAATCAATACCTGCTGTCTGTGAAAATCCTTTCGCGCACAAGCGTGATTTGTAACGCTGACCAGTTGGTTCTTCTTTGATGCGGAACACCCATTTGCATCCTATAACTTTTGCATTTGGGGGTTTTTCTACCAATGTCCAGGTATTGTGTTCATCATGGGAATCTAATTCTTCTTTTATAGATTTTCTCCACTTTTCTGCAGCAAGTGATTTAATTGCTTGTTTATATGTTTCAGGAACATTTTCCGTAGGTTCTTCGTCATAGCACAGGTAAGTATTTTCTTCTAACTTGTTTGTACCCACATTCTTTCTAGGTCTCAGCTCCATCTTATTGACTGCAGTTATATCCAGAGTTGTATCAGGTGCATAATCACTTTCTGAGGTAGACCTGTTCTCACATACTGTATCATATGAGCTGTCTAGACTTGTGACATCGGTGTCACTGACACTTTCATTTGATTCTTCCTGGATATTATTATTTTCTGTCGGGTCACTTGAAGATAGTTCTAAAAGAACGTAATCTCTTTTCACAGTAGATTCTAGAAATATAGCATCTCTGCTCTTTATTACTGTAGTGGTATCTGGTACTATAAATCGGTAGCCCTTGGTATGATCACAATATCCAATAAAGATCATCTTGAGTGCTTTGTGGTCCCACTTCTTACGTTTCTCCTTGGGCAGGTGGACCATAGCTTCACAGCCAAATATGCGCAAGTGTTTCACATTTGGCTTTTGTCCAGACCACATTTCTTCAGGAGTTTTGAATGATAAAGACTTAGTTGGAGAGCGGTTGATCACATAAGCAGCGGTGTGTACTGCATCAGCCCAATATTTCTTTGGTAAATTGGCATTCTGAAGCATACATCTTGCTCGTTCCACAAGGCTTCTATTCATCCTCTCTGATAATCCATTGCTTTGTGGGCTATACGGTGTGGTTGTTTGGTGTATGATACCTGCACCTTTTAAGTAGTCAGAGAAGTTTTTGTTAACATATTCGGTTCCACCATCGGTACGAATCACCTTGATCCTGACATTGAGCTGGTTCTCAACTTCGTTTCTAAATTCTTTAAATTTTTCTAGAGCTTCTGACTTGTTCCTGAGAAAGTACACGTACACTTTCTTTGAGTAGTCATCAATAAATGTAATAAAATATTTTGCTCCGCCAAGCGTCTGAGTTTCCATAGGTCCACATAGATCAGAGTGAACCACTTCAAGCAAACTTTTAGCTTTTGGCCCTTCACTTTTAAAAGGTAATCGAGTCTGTTTACCTTCTTGGCATGTTATGCATGTCACATTTTCTGTTTTCGCCGAGAAAATTACATGATCAGTATTTTCTGTCATTTTCTTTAGACTCTGAAAGTTGAGGTGCCCCATTCTCTGGTGCCACAAGTAAGTATCTTCTTGTTCTGCAACGTCAGACATGCATGCATAGCCTTTTCCAGGCATATCTAGCCTGTACATGTTGTTGATATGGGTGCCTGTTGCTACTATCTGACCTCTATTGTTTATAATAGTACACCCGTTGTTATCAAAATTTACTTTGCCACCAGTTTTTGCAATTTCACTCACTGACAGGAGATTGTTAGCAAGATCAGGAGTATAGAGCACATTTGTAAAAAGCACCTTGTTTGCTTTACCTTTATCATCATATGTGTCTAAAGTTAATTGCCCTGCGCCCTGCACGGATAACACTTCCTTGTTGGCAACCTTTATATTATTTATCGGAGGAGCAACTACATTCTGTAGCAAATTTCTGTGCTTTGTAAGATGATAAGCTGCTCCTGAGTCTACATACCACACATCATCTTGACTTGATGTAGCTATAAACACAGCAGCATATGATGCACTGCTCTGCTTATGACGCTGTGTATCCTTGGGCTTTTCCTTGCATTCGGGGCTTTTATGGCCGTATTTATTACAGGAATAGCATCTTGGCCCTTTAGACTGCTTCTTGTGGCCTCTGTGCAGCTTCTTGCTTGCGACAAATACTGAAGCTGAGGAGTCGGTCTCCATACATCTAACATCTTGCAATAATTTTGCTTTTACAGAATCTGAGGTTATTTTCACGCCGGAGCTTTCAATAGCTATGATCATAGGCTGGTATGACTCAGGTAGACCAGAGAGTAGCAATGTTCCGAGCCACTCGTCATCTACCTTGAAGCCTATGTTCCGGAGCTTATGGGCAGTATTCATTATTTTGCTCACATATTCTTCTACATTTTGACATCCGGTTAACGAGGTATTGCAGAGATCACGCAGTAAGCCGACTTTGCGTGTCAGCCCAGAGTCGTCGAACACTTTTGACAAGTTCTCCCATACTTCTTTGGCGGTGCCGGCCTCTTGAATATGTACATAGTTTGTAGGATCAACTAGAAGGATTATCTTCGTTTTTGCTTTTGTGTCTCGTTTTGTAGGTATTACAGCGTCTGCCGCCGGTTCAACACAATCCCACAACTCTTCGTGTTGAAGGTAAGTTTTTACCGCAAATCGCCATGTAGCATAATTCTCACGGCCGGTTAGTTTTTCAATTAATGCCATTTGATTATTTGATGCCATTTTTCAAACACTTTTTACGAAGAAACAATTGCAAGTCACGAAATTTTCTTGTCAGTTCAATGTACACGTTTTTATTCTTTTGCACTGAGAGTTTTGCACTGCCTTCTTTTCTAGGCTTTACTGGGCACTTAACCTGATAAATGAAACGAAAATTAACAGGAATCTAGTAGAGATTGCTTTAATTTTAGAAAAAAACTATTGTAAAATACATGTGCCACGGAGTACAAGAATATGAAGTGACATTGACATGAGAACCGTCAAGTGTGAGACGGATTCAAATAAGGCGCGAAATTCGAAATTTAAAATAAACATTTAACAAAACGTAAACCGTGTTTTTGCGATTACGTCAAAGTATTAGGTTTATAGACCGAAATAAATGTCATATATACAAAGAAAAAGGTACCCAGGGCTGGAGTCGAACCAGCGTCCTCTGTAATTGCCTTAACCGCTCGGCCACCGGATCACAGTGGCAAGGATCGAATTTTTCCCAATTATATGAAATTCTATATCTTTTTATAATAAGGCAGAGGGAATATATTTCCCAATTGATTTTTAACATTAAGGATTAATTTAATAAAGGATTAATTTAATTAAGGGCTTACCCGCGCCCTTTGGCCATCTCTAAGGTAACAGTAATTGTTTCAGTCCTATCCGAATTCACTGAGGTAATTCGGAAAATAACACAAATTGGAGGCCGTGTTTTATTTATAGGGCGTTTATTTTAAGTTTATTTATAGAAAGTTTGTATTATTATTTTTAAGCTTAGGTATTTAATGTTCCATGTTTATTTAATTGTGTGTCTTAAATAAATGTTTACTTGCCATTAAATATTTTCGTATATGTATGTATGTATGTATAAACTCTTTATTTTACGAAACACAGTTAGCCGCGACCATGACCAGTGAAACCTGTGTCGAAACGTCGGTAAATAAAGGTATGTGAATAAATTTAGCGTTAGACCCGTCTATAAATGTGAGTTAAAACACAGAACACAAATATATGGCACAGGATAGGCAGTACAAAGGCGAACTTATTCCTTTGAGGGGTTTCTTCCAGTTAACCTTTGAGTAGATGAGAATTGATGAAGAACGGTAGACAAATATAGCGTATAATTTGTTTCCTAAAAGTATAAGATTTCATGAAATAAAACTATTGAAACGGATTACGTACCTATCTATAACAGGTTATATCTTGAATAATGAATTTATAATACATTACGATGTTTCGAACCCTTTACAGCGTTCGTGGTCAACGGTTAGCGGTTATAAAACCCTTGGCTACTTGACCTTACCCTTGACTTGCCTTCACTCATAGACCGATCATTGTGGCAAATCTTGATTCACCTTTTAAAAGATCTGGCTGATTTATGGTTCTCTAGTTACATTTCAATAGTCTCTGTTATTTAGTAGGCATTCAGTAACCCTTTTTGGCTTCAAGTCATGTGGGCAAATGTATTGAAAAGATTACCTTTTTATAATGTTAATACGTAGGTACCTTTTGTGTGAACATAAAAAGAAGGTCATTCATGCTATGCGAATTTAAATGTGTAGAATGCTTGCAATGAAAGGGATTCTGAGGAACTTTTCGCACCTGCATTATAAAAGAGGGTAAGTAAGAGGCCAATAGATGGACGAGTTAGTTTGAGGGCCGGCCAGATAGGGGAAGTCCTATAATAAAATAATGTTTTTAGGATTCCGTACCTCAAAAGGAAAAAAACGGAACCCTTATAGGATCACTCGTGCGTCTGTCTGTCTGTATGTCCGACCATTCCCTTTATCTCCGAAACTACTAGGTCTAAAATAAAAAAAAAAATACAAAAATGGTTTTTTACCTATAGATGACAGGAAAACCTATTAGAAATGTGCCGTAAAGCGTGAGTCGGACTTAATGTACGGAACTCTTGGAACGCGAGTCCGACTCGCAACTGGCCGTGTTATTTTTATTTTATTTTGATATACCTATCTATTTATTCGTCAGATATTGTCACATTAACCTTAATCTGGCACTAAATGATTAAATTACCTTGTTTATCACAAATAAACGTAAGCGCATTAAAAATATGTCACTTCATATGAAATGTGACCCATTCCATTAGTTCGAAAATAACTCTTTTATCACTTTATTAGTATCACGTGGACATGGCGGCCATATCCCCGGGTCATCTTTAAACGTCTTGATTTTATAGATTTTCCAGTTTATATTCGCCGTAAACTGTCATAGACTCCTCCCGATAGATATCGTATAAATGTCGCAGGGAAATATCAAAACAGAAATTTGAACAAATCTCTAAGGAATATGATCAAATCACGCAGGATGTTAAAATGGCGAATCCATATCATTATTTCCCTAGAAAAATTCAGTCATTTGACCAAATCACTGACTCTGTTTAGTGAAAAGACAAAATCGGCTCCAAGGGACGAAGCCATGCGGTAGAATGAGATAGCAATATCACTTGCTCCCTCTAACGCATAAATGCGTCCCTTGGAGTGGCCGGCGCTGGCCCATCGTGTAGAAGAGCCATGAGTCGTCTTTTAACGCGCCATCTATTAAGTAATCTGTGGCAGCCCCTGAGTGAAACTGAATAAAGTATTTCATAGCTCATAAACGACGCCATATTTTGCCATTACAGCTACATGTCAGAAATACTTCATTTCTATAAAAATGTGGGTGACCTTAGGAACGGATCCTAGACAATGTGGCAAGAATATTAACGGGGCTTTTTAGATGATCTGTTTTCCTACCTGTAATTTCAACGCTTTTCTACGCTTTCTGACATAAACACCTTTTCGCCCGGAGTTTTGACATTTGCGGCGGCAATGCAGTTGACAGTAATGTCGTGCTGCAATACTGCAGCAGGAATGCTGGTGCAGTCTGAATCCGAACGTCACCTTTAGAACCAACCCACCCCGTCGTTGTCTAGTCGGCGCTGTGAAAAGTGGTGTCGCTGCGCAGTTGCGCCAACGTTGCGTCGAGCAGCAGCTATAATGGTTGACTGCTACGACTGGGTGGCGCTGGCGGTGGTTTTAATGCGCGTGGGCCAGTGTTAGAGATGAAGATTGGTACTTACAGTGAAAATGTTGTTGATGTCAGGGTTTCCGTTTTAGTACAGTATCTGTAACAAAATAATATTATATTAATTATCTTTTACAATTATAATTAATACAATTATAATCTTCTACATGACCAGACATAGGAATCCGTGGGGCAAATTTTCTTGACAGGTAGGGACTTCCTATATCGAGAAACTCGATTATCGATGCTCGTTCTATATACTAGTGATCACTCAAAGGTTTGCTTGTAAAAATATGTTTTTATTAAAAGTGTAAAAAAAAAAAAAAATAATAACTCAATTCGCTTTGATTTATAATCAATCAATAAAGAGGTTGAGATACTATTGACTATTTCATAGTGCAATAAGTATTACGCCCTACCTTTATATAACCTAGCGATTATTTAAAATATGCTATGCTATGTGTGAATTTCATACTTGTCTTCAAAACAATAGTTACATGACGTACAGTACAATTCTTTACAATTTAAGCAAGAGATTAGATACTGTGACAAAGTACGGTCAAGAATTTAATTTCACTAACAATGAGACCTACGATTTCCTTATAAAACGTAATACATTTTGGAATAAAACGGCAACCACTTTTGATTCAAAGCCAATTCACCAGAATTTTATTCAATTGTCACCCAATCATGTCCATGTCGGTGTCGTAACGAGACCCATTGTTAAAAATATCTATTCATACAGCAAGTTTCTGCATCGTAACAGCCGTAACGGCAAGTGAAAACTCATTTAATTTTTAATCGTATTCTAGGCAAGTAAGAAGACTAATCGCCTGATGGTAAGCAATTGCCGTCGCCCATGGACAACTGAAGTTGGAGGTGCGTTGCCGGCCTTTCAGAGTACGCTCTTTTCTTGAAGATTTGAAGGCGGTTGTATCGTGATATTTCATTCCACAGTTTAGCCTACATAGTTTGAAGTACCTACGATAAATTAACCTTACAATTCGTCAACAGTACTACAAATAGGTTTGTGGATATCATACTCGATTGAACATTCGAAAACTCTTGCTTACACAATACGTCTATTTCCGACATGGCCAATGTCAAAACTTGCGTCGTACAACACGATAAATCATATATCCATCGGCACCAGCCACCGATAACGAATACAACCGCGGTATTCGGAAAACAAGATCCGTTCTAGACTAGATAATGATACGATATGTACTAGATACGTTGTAGTTTAGATTTCAACTAGTTCTCTTTTGCAGCTCAATTCGGGCAACAAGTGTCACTTTTACGTTAAAATATCGTAATAATATCTTGTGGAAATCGTTCAAGAGTATCTGCAGAATCGCGGAAATGTCAAATTTGACAGGTTAGATCTTAAGAATATCGTTGTCGTATCTTGGTGATGTCTAAGAGACATCTAATAGATGTCTGGTTCAAAATTCGAATCGGGCCCTAGTTTTTCACGATCGGAAGATGACGCTTATAGATTCAATTACCACCTATAGAGGTAGATCTCGTTTTTTAAAGTGTAGCGTACCTATGGCTGCGTGGTCACTGCAAACAGGCGGTCTTTTAAGTAGGTACCTATATAATCCTGTGTTTTAGCATTAGAAAGAACACCAAAGAAGTTATATATGAGTATTTTTATACAAAACATTATCATATTTTATATGTACCTAGGTATATAAAAAGGGATTTGTTAGCTGGACGTCCAATACGCAGTTCGTCCAAATCGCATTTCGTCCATTCGTCTACTACGCAGTTTGTCCACAAGTGATGCGTCCATTTCGTCATTCGTCAATACGCAGTTCGTCCATTTCGCGATTAGTCACTCTGCATTTCGTCCATTTCGTGATTCAGCATTACGGAGTTCGTCCATTTCGTGATTCGTCTATTAAGAGGATATGGGAAATGAGAAAATGGTCAATAACATCAGCTACGCCGATGATATGGTGCTACTGGGACCCACGGTCGGAGCCGTTAACGAGTTGTTAGGGCCCGGCCACATGTCCACGGTGCGGCGCCGGCCACCGTGTAACGGCACGGTGCCGTGTACGCGACGGCACGGCGCCACACCGGCGGACGGCGCACCGCTCGGTAGTTAGTAGTTTATGGTAGTAATAGTTTTGCTGTTACATACCTAGTTCTCACGTGCTAATTAATGCACAAAAATGGCTGACAATTTAGATGTCGACTTTTTAATTTCACTAGTGGAAGCTCGTCCCGTTCTCTGGGACAAGACTAAGGAAGACTAGGATAAGAATAAATACCTACACAACACACATTGAGCATGTGAAATTCCTCATTGACGTTCGTTACGCAATGTTGATTAACAAATACGAGTATGCGAGTTCCATCCTGAGGGTCTACCGCGAACACCGAAATTCGCAAATTGCGGGCATTTTTCTCTGTCACTTTAATTACGTCCAATTGGAGTTAAACAGAAAAATGCCCGAAATTTGCGGACTTCATGTTCGCGGTAGACCCTTTGATTTGCGAGCGAGCTGGCAACTTTGCGCAGGGAATGCTTGGAAATGTCGCGTTCATGTGAAGTTGTGTGAACACGGCATATATCTGTGACAGTGACAGGGAAAAGGTACCATTTGAGTAAAATTGCCGTTTACCTAATTTCATTTGAATTATAACAAATATACTATATTTAGTTATAGCGTAACAAACTATCCTCGGATAGTTCAGTCAAGAAATATCGAAATGCCGGAACGTGCCTCTCTCTAGCCAGTCGTGTGTTCCAAGTTGATTGGAAGAACTTCGCTTCGCTCGCTCGTTCGACAATCAATGAATCTTTGTTTCCATTCCATTAACCCCTTGACCGCCAAATACGTCAAATACGGCTACAGCCCAAAGCCCAATGTCAACCTTCGTGCCTTCCTACAAGGTTCACGAAAATGCGCCGCTCACGCACAGGTGTGTCGTACAAAGGCGTATGTAACTCAGACAAACGGTTCGAATTTTCATAAATGACCCGTGGCTGCAGTATAGTACCAGATCTTAGATCCCGTTTTCTAAGGGGACCTTGCATTTTGGAGACAAAGCAAACCGCTTGGAACAGGTGTTCCTGGGGGTGATCTGAGCTGATTTCGCCCGGTTGCCAAGAGGTCCCCCCTAGCAGGTAGGCAGGGGAGGGGGGGGGGGGGGGGGGAAGTGCCTCCGGCGCGCCTCACTCTAAATTTTATATCTGCATACATCTAGCAACTATATCAAGTTTGGTGTCTTTTTCGTGTAATTCGAGGATAAGGAATTCATTTCTGTGACTAAATTTTCACTCACCCATACAAAAAATACGAGAAATTCAAAATTTAAAAAAAATCTTGACACTTTTTTTTCGAAAGTCCTCTACAGAATTAAAAGTATGAGGATTTGCTCTAGAAAAAAAATACCTGTGAATAGCCCAGTTATCCTTCTATATAGAATAATAAACTTGTCAGACATTTTTCTTTTATAACTCTCGTTAAAATAAATGTTTTGTGTCGCGCGGCGTACCTGCATTGTAAGAGCGGAATGCAGCTTTAGGATTTTTAAGCATGTTTAGATGATTTCTGATAAGTTGTTATTGTTCTGGTTGTAGATTAAATTAATAAATTAATTTTGGACGTGATAAATTAAATATATAAATAAAGATGTTGGGAAAACTTTCGCCCGTAGAGTTATAAATGTAAAAATTTTATCACAACATATTTTTAGTTACCTAGGAGATTTTTTAAACTTTATTGCACAAATTTACACAAAAAAAGTACAAATGGCGGACTTAACGTCTTGAAGCATTCTCTACCAGTCAACCATTGGGCTAAACAGAGACAATATTGGCAACGCCTGCTCAATATTTCCTTGTTTGCCGTATTTAAATCCCTCCGTTACGGCAGGATATGCGCTCCAAGCTTGAAATGCGATTTTTTTCCCTTTCCACACAAAAAAGAAACTGTCGCAACCTGAAAAGGCGTGGAAGAATGGCAAAACTTCAGTCCTTTCTGGTCCCCAGTCAGCGGACCCCAGGCTCCCATGAGCCGTGGCAAAATGCCGGGACAACGCGAGGAAGATGATGATTATAGATACCTATTTATGCGTTACAAATAAAATCATATTATATTTAAAGAAAGTTTGCAGCACGTGACCAATTGCCCAGATGACCTGTCTCGTACTGCGGTGACATATTTATTTTATTTACAATTAATGGAGGAACTACAAAAGTTACCTACCTAAAGAAGCTGCAATAGCATGGCACAAGAGGTACTGGCGATTCTTTCCTGTGCCAATATGTACCCATAACTCCTGGAGCTCCGGCAATTGTGATAAACATGTAATGAACAGTAGCAGAGATAAACAAAAACGAGATCCATGTAGCCACGAGGAAGCAGACATGCGCATGATGGTCCATGTCGCTGATGCTGTAGCCCAAGGTCACACAAAAAATATGTTACGCACAGTGGATACTGATGTCGTTGTTCTCGCAGTTGCATTGCATGTATATCACAATTGCCGGAGCTCCAGGAGTTATGGGTACATATTGGTACAGGAAAGAATCACCAGTTCCTCCCGTGCCATGCTATTGCAGCTTCTTTGGGTAACTTATGTAGTTCCTCCATAGATATATAATTTATTTTAAAGGACCAAAAAGGACAGAAGTCATGCCATTCTTCCTCGCCTTTTCAGGTTGTGACACTGTTTTTTTTGCATGGAAAGGGGAAAAAAAGCGTATTGCAAGCTTGGAGCGCATATCCTGCTGTAACTGAGGTATTTAAATACAGCAAACAAGGCAATATTGAGCAGGCGTTGCCAATAATGGAAACAATTGTTATTGTCTTGTATGACAAGTAAGAGTCTTACAATATTAGTCTGAACAGATTTGAATTACGAGGTGTGAAGTGGTCCCTAGACATTATTTTAACACCATGCATTTTGTTACTGATTTCAGATCAGGTATAAATGTAAATGAGTGCCGTTAAGTACTTTTTACAAAAAGAAATCTCCAGTAAGAGAATCTGTCTCCAACGGAAGATGCGCTACGTAAACATATTCTCCGTGCAGTTTACCAAAGAGGCTATTTTTGGGGACAGATGATAGCCCCTCAGCAACAGCTACCATGCCCTGCTGACTGGGGCTCGTCCAAACAAAATGGTTATTGAGAGTATTTGAGAGCCCATATGAACAAGCCTACCTGCGGCGGCTGCTGCTTGTTTAGAGCTTATTCGTTGCCGCTGCAAAAGAAAATGCACAGGGAGGTGGCAACTGCATTAAAAAACCGGCCAAGTGCGAGTCGGACTCGCGTTCCAAGGGTTCCGTCCATTAAGTCCGACTCCCGCTTGACTGCACATTTGCACGGACCTATGTGCATTTTTTGTCAGACATATCCTAACTAAATATGTTAATTTTATCACAATTATAATAACTCTACTGGCGAAAGTGTTCCCAATATCTTTATTCATATGAATTTAAAAGTGGAAAAATTACTGTCTTTGGTGAGACTTGAACTCACGGCGTATTTTTTAGTATTTTTTACAATTTTTAATTTATTTTGAGCATAATAGCATAGGTCGCAGACATTTCTGCTTCTAAAAAAAAATTGTATGTGTATATATATCAAGTCCAGAAGTAATTTATTAATGTTATCTACAACCAGAAGCATAACAAACTTATCAGAAATCATCTAAAGATACTTAAAAATCCTAACAGCTGCTTACCGCTCTTACAATGCAGGTACGCCGCGCGACACAAAATATTTTTTTTAACAGGGTTATAAACGAAAAATGTTTGACAAGTGTACTATTATATATAGTAGAATAACAGGTATTTTTTTTCTAGAGCAAATCCTCATACTTTTAATTCTGTAGAGGATTTCCGAAAAAAAAAGTGTCAAGATTTTTTTTGAATTTTGAATTTCTCGTATTTTTTGTATGGGTGAGTGAAAATTTAGTCACAGAAATGAATTCCTTATCCTCGAATTACACGAAAAAGACACCAAACTTGATATAGTTGCTAGATGTATGCAGATATAAAATTTAGAGTGAGGCGCGCCGGAGGCACTTTTCCCCCCTCTCCCCTGCCCACCTGCTAGGGGGGATCTCTCGGCAACCGGGCTAAATCAGCTCAGATCACCCCCAGGAACACCTGTTCCACGCGGTTTGCTTTGTCTCCAATATGCAAGGTGGTGGACCTAAGATCTCTTGCTAGTAATGAGAGACGCATAATTATATTTTCCTTGACAAGACTTCTACATATACGAGTTGGACGGAATGCCTACAGAACAAAATGTGTGTTGGACTAAATCCATGTTGGACGACATGCTGTTGGACGAAATACGTGTTGACGTAATACGCGTTGGACGAAATGCTGTTGGACGAAATGCATGTTGGACCAAATACGTGCTGGACGAAATGCGAATTGAAATATCATTTGGACGAACTGCGTATTGGACGTACAGCTAACAAATCATAAAAAGTAGCTACTTTACTTAATCCATATTTCAGTACAATGTTGTAATTTTGCGTGTTCTCATTTTATAAAATAGATGTTTCCTCAACCAACATAAATTAAACTATTTTTCAACCTAATCTCATGAAATTCGCTAAGCATATTCAACAAATATCTGTATTTTTTTATAAATAATTTTTGATAATTTAATTTTTGTAGAATTTTCAAAATGGTGGATCCCGGCTGGAGCCACAGAGTCACCAGTTTTATCAGTTTCAGTTTCCTTATTTCTAAAAGGGATGTGATTTTTTTTTACAATAGTATACTGTTAATTTATTTCTAAAGGCATGTTAAAGATTCAACCTAATCTTGGTTGTTTAGATGCTATTTCCAAGACGAATGCCTTCCCTAACGCCACAGAGAGAAACGGTGACATTGGTGAACATTATCTGTGTAATTTATAGGTTTAGAGACTGTTCCCGACACCAGACAGTGTTCCGGTAATGAGTTTATTCCAAATGTTCGCTGTTTAAAAGGCTTTGTGATGCAAATTTCAATAAGATATAAACTTATTGAACCTGATGAACCTCTTTTCGATGTATAAATAATACGATGTATAAAAGTAATAGTATACGAGTATAGGTGGGTACCTAAAAACATAAGGAAACAACTCAAAATTTGCATCAGATTACTTTGCCCCACATGTAGATAAAATGAAACTTTTTCATCAATTTTTGAACAATCAAGAGAGCCTTCTCCAGCTGCGGTGAAAAAGTGTTTTATTCTGTATCCCTTTAATTTAACTTCAACTTTAATTAATGCATTTTTATTTTTAATCTCATATGTGACGTTATCTATGAAAAGTGACCTTATTGTCGATGGCGCTTACGCCATTATTAACGATGCTCAGATATAAATACAATGCCGCGCGGACGCTATGCGGCGTAAGCGCCATCGTCAATAAGGTCCCTTTTCATGATAATGCCCCATATTGTGATATTTGGAACACTTATTGTTCTTACATATCCTATTGGCCAACTTTTTAAATAAAATCTTACGAACTTTGGCGGCAGTTGCAAAAGTACTAATGGAAAGTCGAATAATTGTATCATTTGTAATGTAACAAAGTGAAAAGTTTTCGGGGGCAAAATGAAAAAGGATCAAAAATTTGTAATTTATTCATTAGCAACGACCAAACAAATATTAGTGACGATTATTCTTCATTGTTTTGCCTAAAAACGAAATCAAGTAATAAGTACGAAAACCGTTGGCAATCAGGAAATTGAATAGACGGTTCCTATGGAAAAAATAATTGGTTGTAGAACAGTCATGATTACGCAAGTACAGTCACGCTCCGTGATTGTTACGCCATTTAGGGTTCAAAAAATAGGTCAAACATATTTTTGAGATTTCAATTAGGTACATACTCTTACTTTATTACAAAGAGTAAAGTAAGTATACTTGGTCAACCAGATCTTGACAGTAGAAAAAGGCGGCAAATTTGAAAAATATAGGCGCAAAGGGATATCGTCCCATAGAAAATTTGAATTTCGCGCCTTTTTTTACTGACAAGATTTGGTTGACCAGCTATATATTTTATTATTCAGAAACTGTCATGTCGTATCGTTCATGAATGTAATAAAATAACTACCTCTTAATTGACCAAAGCGTTAGCGAAGGTCTCCGTTTTAACTCGGGAAATTTGCTTTCGATGTCCGCATGTTCTCATCTACAGGTCGCCATTCTCAACTCTGATCCTTGTGAAATTCTGTGACTAAATTCTATGATGATATAGATTTAATTGTCGATTCAGTTTTTGAAAAATTTTCAACATGATGAAATTGGCATAAAGGACTTAAGCATCATACGGCCTATGGCGCTTAAGTCTATTGTGAGTTTGTGATATTGAATGACTCGACGAACTAAGTTTTTCTCACTTTTACATTTTTGCTTATCGCGAGGTCTCACAGAGCTACTTTTTTTTTCGAATTAAACAAATATATGTCGAGGAGACAGTAAGAGTTACATTAAAAAAATATATATATGCACTAGGGGTCACAAACCCGGTTTCACCGAAATCGAAAAAACCGAAAAACCGGTTTTCTAAAATACGCACGGTTTTGTGACCTAATATGTACATAATATATATCTTGAGGGATCTTCAGTATAATTTTCAGTTCAGGATTCCTGCTCCGTATTTGCATTCAAACGCTTTGATACGTGGTCTCGTACCTCTGACTCTTATGGAGATAGCTCTTATTACCAGAGATCGGACAGATTGGCGTCATTGCTCGCAATAATGTGTGACTACAAATTTGATTAAATAATTAATCATTTAATTATTTTAATTAATTTATTACCTGAGATTTAATTTTGTTCGCTAGTCTAGCACTTAAAGATATATAAAAATGAGTACCTACAGAAAATTTGGAAAACTTTGAGAGAGAGAGAGATAAGAAAAAATTGTGTTATTTATTCATTAGGAATCAAAATTAAACCTCAGGTAAGAAATTAATTAAATGATTAATTATTTAATCAATTTTGGAGTCATGTCCACATTCTTGCGAGCAATGACGCAAATTTGTCCGATCTCTGCTTATTATTACAGAAAGTAATAGATTGGTATTACATTTGTATTGCGTTTTCGTTTCTAAACTCTGGCATTATTAACGTCTCGCTTTGTTCGAAGTTGTTAATCGATTCGAAGACGATTGATTGCTTTCTCAAGTAACCGAGGAACTCGAAATGGATCGAAGCGAGTCGATTCATTAATGAAGATCGGTTTTCGGTAATGAATCCCGTTTGTTTCTTACTTGATTACGCCAAATGTTATATTAAGACTGCGCCGACCATCCAATAGCCGTAATGGCGGGATTGTGTTTTCTAAAACCAATCCATTTCTATATAATCCATTAAACTTGGAGTCCTCCTGATTCTGCAGCTTTTAGTGTTAGTCATATAAGTAGTTTTATTTTGCTTATTTTATGCTTCTTATATAAACTTTTGCTTTTTTCCGTTTAGGTAATGAAGTAAAAAGTAAGTAAGTACAATAAATCACACATATAAAAAATTGGGGAATAATTAGGAAAACAACTATAACTATAAATAGGGTGCTGCCTGGATTTTAGACATTTGTGGCTGCATTACTGCAGCATTAAGACGAAACAGGAGTTGAGCCCGTTACTGTGTAGGATGAATCCTAACAGTACTTTAAGAATGACCTACCTAGTGTTTTCTAATAGCTTAGCTACCAGTGGAATATTTAGGTGTTCCATGTTTATCGCTGTAGTCTAAAATCCCCCTAATCTTCCCAGAGATAATGCTGATAAGATCGCGCTAAAGCGGAGTTTAATGAAAAATGTGGTAAAATACTCTTGATAAGCAAACTAAAAACACTACACTTTCGTATGGATTCAAAGTAATTGTGATGATTTGTGTACAATAAACAGAATGACACAACTACCCGCTAGCTTCACTCCGTGGGGAAGTGTCATGGCGTGCGGGTGGCTGGCGGAGTGCACGAGTTATAACAGTTGTTTTATTTGGTCACCCAATACACAACGGAGCTTGGACGTCACAGTAACTACCAAATAACTACGTACCTAGATGCTTTCGATTAAGTTGAAATTCGTTTCCTGACTAGGTACCAAATTGCATCAAACGGTGCAGCGGCTTAAGCATGAAGAGGTATCAGATAGGTACCAAATAAAAGTAGAGATAGAAGTTAGAAAGAGTTTTTTACCGATATAACGCTTATGATTTTAGTTAAAAACGTTTGTTATTTTGTATTATTTTACAAAGAACAACTTCAAGAGTTTAGAGCAATCGCTAGTAATTCAATTTGCTGAAGCCGGCGCTAAGTGTAGTTCGAGGACTGCTCGAGAGCTAGTAAACCGTTGACAAAACAATCACCAAGATTAATGGAGCTTGACAAATAACAGTTTAGAGGCCAGATTACCGACTACTAGATAATACTATTAGAAGTAATAGAACAAATCAAATTATTTTCAGAAAATATTTTTATTTGTTTTTATTTCAAGCACAGGCACCTGCAGAGGACGCTGGTTCGATTCCAGCCTAGGGCACTGGAGGCCTTGGTCACTTTTTCTTAGTACATAAATGACATTTATTTCAGTTTACTAGAGAATAGTTAATTAATCAACGGTTAACATACAAGTCATACAACGCCAAATGCATCATCATTATTGCAGGTGGCGATATTTACAAGCTTTTATTTAACTTGCAATGTATGTAGGTATTTATGCATGGATAGGTCAAATCTCACAAGCTAAATTGGGGCATTATCTATGAAAAGGGACCTTATTGTCGATGGCGCTTACGCCGCACAGCGTCGCGCGGCATTGTCGCTCCCTTTTCATAGATAACGTCACAATTAGGCCCACGAAAACATCCGTTTTTATGTCTACATATAACTATTTATATACATCTATATATTATATATAGGTACTATAGGTAGGTACATAATATCATCGTCTAGTATCCACAACACATGCCCCATGACATTAAGTTCGCCTTGTGTAGATTCATTATGTTTTTTTTGTGCAATTAAGTTTAAGTAATTACACAAACCATATTGAGGTTACTGTGAGACGATATAGGTATAATATATGTATATGTTTATATATTTATATTTATTTAAACCTCTTACTCTTTTCTTCATATAATTCATTATTTTTTTTTAAATGAACCTCACTGGGCCGTACCCAACGGGCAGCATCCGTCTCCGACCATTTCCTGCCTTCATTCGGTTAGTTCACTCTGGCGAAGTTATCTGACGACTCAACCGTATGCGGATCAAAATGATTCGGGATGAGCGCATGTTACGGGATTTGAGGAAAAGAAAACTCTCTTATAGATAATAAATAAGATTTTCTCTTAATCATATTTCTACCCCTCATAACAACAGGCAAACGTAAGTTTAGTGACGATACAGGAAAAAATCATTGAATGGGGAAGGCTGATGAAAGTTCTAGAGTACGTACAGTTTTCCCGTACGTTTTTGATCAATAGATGGACATAAAAAAAGTACCTACCCAAACTAATTCATACAGTCTCAAAATAACACGGCTATATTTCCGAATGCTGTTACAAGCAGGAACGTGACAGTATTGTGTGAGCCTGTGAGGTAGACCTGCTAACACCCCTTAACTTTTGTCCCTAAACCTAACAAACAGCAAATCCCATTAGTCATTCGACATGCTTGGTCTGCTGAGGATGTGGCCAAGGGGCAGCGCAGCGGAAAGCGGGGAGATAAGCGCAAGCGGTCTGACTCTGTGTTTCTCATCACTTAAAGTGATATCAGACGGTTCACTCGAATGAATGTTCATCTGAGTGAATGTTTCATTTTTCTTTCATTCCACATACAGCTGGAATGACACATAATCGAATGTTCACTTGTTTTATTTTTTTTCATAAGACGGCGAACGTGTGTCTCAAAATAATTAGATATATGGCAATAAGTACCTATAACTAATCCATTAACCTGTCAGTTCCCAAGGGCTCAAATTTGAGCTAGAACGCTTATGGTGACGTCACCATCGCCACGTGTGTGACGTCACACACGTGGGAATTGACGGGTTAATAAGTTATTGTGCAAGAAATCAAAAACAGTTGTATCATCCTATTCATCCTGTATGGTGTTAGATTTCATAGTCTCACTTTTATCATTCAATGTGGCGTGTAAGTACTAATTATTTACCTAATCTGACCTCAAAAACTATACTAATAAGTAGAACCGAATTAAGGATAGGTACTGAATTTCGTCTCATATGGGACCATAAAAAGTGACTAATGGTCTACGGAGAGGCAAATTGTTGATAATTAGTTTTTATCCCTAGGGCAGGTGTCCCGCGCCTCCTCACACCCCTTATCAAAGGCCTTTACTATTTCCGCTCCTCGTTTCAAATAATGCAGCCTTACCCACATGAGATAATGTTAATCCTATGACACGTCCGGTATCAAATGACAGGCGACGTGACAAAGAGACCTAATTTGTTCGTGTATTGAATCCCGATTAACGGCGGTAGTAATAGGTGTGGTGTTAGCTATTCTACTAACAGTTTAGGGGTTCTGTAATTCAGGGAGAGGAAAAAAAATATATTAATAAAATTATACAAACTGGTAAAAGAGTCATCATATTGCGTTTAGATACTGCAATATAGTTCGTTAACCTTATAATCTAAAAAAAAGGCTATGAACGTAATAAAGCCTTAATAACAGACTAGGTACTAAATTTCTCGCAAATAAGTGTTTTCCCCTTACACAATTCACAGGAAGGAAGGCTTTGTAATAAGAATTCTTATTTTACGATCGTCTCTCGATTGAGTAAAAATTGGCTTCCCATTTATAACCAAAATTGGGAAGAGTCGCGAAAATTTGGAATGATTTTTTTTATATTGTAAGGTCACAGTAAGATTTATTTTTAAATTACGAAAATTTCGAAGAGGATGCTTCGCATTTCATCGGGATCCTTGTTTTTATGTTATGAAGATGAAATTCTTTAGGAATCGAGAGTACCTACTTCAAACTTATAAGTATTATTAAAAGTTGCGTTCATAATTTTACTATAAATTTATGTGTATGTTTATGTTTATCTTTTTTTGTTTTGTTTGTTTTCTTAATTATAAATTTTGTGTATCTTTGTAATATTTTAATATGTATCTTTATGTGTTATATGTCGTGAAGATAGGCGCGTGATATAGTCTAATATTAGCTAGCATTATGCTGAGTTGGGTCCATTTCGTGATACACACTTATTGATCTCTCCTTTTCTTGCTGTTGTTGTCTGTACATGTTTTGTGATCGTCACGAATAAAAATCTTTACTCTTTATCTTTATCCAAAAGCAAATCTTTAGATTTTTAGTTTTCCTTTTTTAAGTAGTAGTTTTAGTTTTGTAGGTAGTTTTAATTTTATTTAGATTTTATTGTTACTTAAATACTTATATTGTTGTTCAATAAAGATTTAAATGGGCTTATTAATTGTCAAAAAAAAGGAAGAGAAAAAAATCTTAAGTGATTTCAGTAGTTTCCAATAGACATTTTGGCATTTTCTTTCGGGAAGCACTGTTTACTGGAGTGGAAATTCTGATGTAGAGCTAGGTACTATATCCGTGTTCGGAGTTTCGGACTAATCCAGACTGTTTTTGCCTTATGATGTTGTTCCTAGCCAAAAATATTATATGTGTCTTTTACAAATTATCTACACTTTATACAACATTAATAGGTAAAAAACAAAAACTAAATTCTCGAGATGACTTTGCCATTTAGTTCAACGGGAAATCATGAGAAACGGTCCAATTTTTTAAATAAATTAGGTGGGATCCTGACAAAGGTAGTGTCAAAGAGAAAAATGCATAAATCGGCTGGCAAAGGCCCGAACCACAGCCGTTGGGAACCAGTGAGCGGAAAACCATTTTTCATAATTTTATCTTAGTCACAGAAAAAGGTAATACCGTACAGAAAAGAAACTTCCTACAAAACCGAAGTTTGACAGCGGTTCATGCATGGATGACTCATGCTATCCCTTTCTAATGTATGGCACTATCCCTTTCGGCCATTTAGGGGTGTCAAAATTCAAGTCTTATCTGTGGTCGTAAACGCAAAGCGACGTCAAGTTGTGCCAACCCTAATAATTGCTCGGAGCAATGCTGACCCGAACGGAGCCGAGAATGCCCGAAAGGATCCGTTTCACCCCCCCCAGTCTAAGTGTGACCACTATGTTGACAAGCGATAAAAGTGTGACTATCTTAGGCGGTTATCACACCGTCGCATCTTCGCATTTGTAAACTGCATCATGTGATAATCACGTTAGGCCCGAAATCCCGCAGGCGCAGGCACTATTTATTGGGTACTAGCAGTGTTGGCCGAAACGTTAATGCAATTGAAAATGTTGGCCATTAACCATTATAAATTGAACCGTAAACTGTAATCGTCCGTTACGGTTTAAGGTTCAATTTATAATGGTTAATGGCCAACATTTTCAATTGCATTAACGTTTCGGCCAACACTGGGTACTAGCGACCCGCCGCGGTTTCGCACGGGTTAACAAATTATACATAAACCTTCCTCTTGAATAACTCTATCTATAATGTACACAATGGGCCATCGCCGGCCAGTCCAAGGGACGCAGCCATGCGGTAGAATGAGATAGCGCACCCTCTAACGCATAAATGCGTCCCCCAGAATGGCCCACGCTGGCCCATTGTGTACTGGGGCCTTTAAAAAAAAACCGCATCAAAATCCGTTGCGTAGTTTTAATGATCTAAGCATACATACAGACAGACAGCGGGAAGCAGCTTTGTTTTATACTATGTAGTGATTATCATCTAAAATAAGATCAATTATATAATCATCATCATCATATCAGCCTTTTATCACCCTCTGCAGAGCATAGGCCTCTCTTCCCGGTCCTGAGCCAATCTCATCCAGAAGATTGCGATATTCGGAAGATGGGGGTCAATTAATACTAACATTTAATGATAATTTCAAATTGGAAGTAACCCATATCCATACTAAGATTATACTTATAATTGCGAAATTGTGTCTGCCTGTCTGTCTGTTATCTCTTCACGCTTAAACCGCTGAACCGATTTAGATAAAATTTGGTATAAAGATAATTTTGTCTGCTTTACCAGATTGGATAAAAAATAAATTACACAAATTACTGATTCTACGCAGACAAAGTCACGGGCAAAAGCTAGTCGTAAAAAAAGCAAATGAAATTATTTTAAGTACGGTACCACTCAAATCTCATCATTATGCGACTTTTATCCTGACTTTTCCTGCTATGTATCCCTTTATCATGGGCTTGTGGTGAATTTACATATAAATCCGTTTTAGTTGGCTTCTCCTGTAAATACGCTTCAGGAATCAAAAGCGCTGGCTTGTATAAAATAGCAACGAATAGTGTAGCCTATTCACAACTGAATTAAACTAGAGTTGAATAGAAACGGCAAATAATGTAAATAAATACGAGTATGACACATTTTGTTTGCATTTGACGTATAGCCTAAATGTCTTAGTATGGTGGTTGTTTTCATTGAAATATTAATAATTATTAGTACTGGATATACATAAATTTTAAAATAAAATGTTGGTAAATCATGGTTGTCCAAATGTCCATAAAAAGTTCGAGATTACGAAGAAATGTTACGTTACTTAACATGACAAATAAAACAAACTTATATATATATAAATTCATTGATTTACTATAACTATAGAGAAGTCATACCAAGCAATGAAACTGTCGCAATTGTAACCTAAAAAAGTCGTAACCGCCGTAAAATTAATGGCGCTTACGCGTCTAGGTCGCGAGATTCACGTTCCGCTTCCATAATTTGTTGTCAGTCACCGACAACTACTCAGGGCGCAAAATACTGGTTCTCTGGTTCTTCTAAATAAAATTATACTTTTTTACTCGTCCAAGTAGGCTGTTCTATCTGGCGTTAGGGCTTAGAAGCCTTCTCGACGAAGTAGTTTATAAGGAAAAGCAAAAATATTATGCTCTAGAAAGTGATTTTCTTTGTTACTGACAGTTTATTTTCGTTCAATTTCATATGAATTCGGCTCCATGATTTTTAATTGCGTACTCAGAATTGATATTGGCATTTCTTTCAATAACTAGGCATTTTATAAGTGACCAAATATATGATTTTGGAGGTTAGAATTGACGGTTGGACATTTTCACAAATTGTTGTAGGTAATACGCATCTGTTTTTGGGATTCGGAGAACTTTGGGTTATGGCTACTCAAAATCAGTAGCACAAATTTTTCTTTTAACAACTTTTTCTTAAACTTTACACATGTCAAACAAACAAACATCAAACATCAACATTTATTCAGCAAATAGGCCACAAGGGCACTTTTACACGTCAACATGGAATTTACATACAAGCAAAAAAAAAAAAACATAATATCAGCAATTATAAAATACCTACATCTAAGCCGCAAATATCAAATCAAACTAAAGTACATAGAGGTGTATAAAGTCTCTAAATGTCGAATTACAAAAAAAAAACTATAATAATATCATTAAAAAAAACACAAAGATACAAAAACTATAATCTAAAATTATTTAGAGGTGTAAATGTCTCTAAGTGTCATAACTAAATAATTACAATATATAGTTAATCAAATTATCCTTAATAGAGATGTATTGGTCTCCAAGTGTCAGAATCCTGTATACCTAATTAAAACATTAATTCAAAGAGAAAATTCTAATAAAAATAAAATAGTATACGAGAACCGAATGAGGTGTGTCCATGTCATTATCAATGATTCTTAATATATGTATGTAGGCTGTGAAAGTAGGTAAACTAATTTTTTTGTGAGAACCAATTTATAGATCACTATTCTATAGAAACGTCTAATTAAAACCTATATACTACTATCTAAATATTAAAGGTCTTCAGTAGATATAATATGTATGTATGTAAATACTTTATTGCACATAGAAATAAACACATTGCACATATATATATACAAGGTTTAGTTTATAAACGGCACCTACGGTTTTACCAACACGGAAATCGGTTCTTATATTTTTAGGTTTTACCCTCCTTAACAAGACTCAAGGTAGTTACTCAAGGCAGGGATAACTTAATAACCGCCCTCTAACACGGGTGGTAATTATAATTAGGTTCACGCCGGAGGCTGTACCAAGCACGGTAAGACTGACAAGACTTAACTACATTATTATTAATTTGAGACGCGTGCAAACCTCAAAGGAATAACCTACCTAAAAGTAAGTGCAAACTTTAGTTCTTGTAGCCGCCGTGCAGGTCAGGAGCTCGACGACTCAAATAAAAAGCTTCAATTCTTAGTAAACTGATGTAATCTTCCAAAGATACTGGTTACAAGGGTTCTTGCCAAAACGGTTGAATGTAGAAGTGGTGTGGATATTGTATGAAGGCTGATGAGAGAGTGATTTGCAATATTTGATCAGTACAAAAGGTGGTTTAAATTTAGGTGCCTCTAATTGGCCGCGATACAAAGTATGTGGAGCGCTCCTATTGGTGCTTAAGAAAAAGCTTCCGAATACTAGCCGAGCCCGACGGCCGCGTTTAGCTACTGCATTAGGAATATAGGTATTGAGATTTTATACAAATATAAAGGTTGCGTTCGCAACAGTTCTTATACTTAAGATAACGCAATTTGTTCTCTTTTGTCCCTAAAAATAATAATAGTTGTGCTAACTATGACAATAATAACATTAGCGTAAACAAGCGTAACAGAGGTAAACAAATTAGAGGCCGAGTTGAGGCCGATAATGGATCAGCCGGCCTAGCCAAGCGGACAATCGCTATCGCTTTGACAACGAACCGCTATGTGTTTCTCTATCACTTTTCCATATTAGTACGTAAGTAAGTAAGTAAGTGTTTTATTTGTAAATATAGGTAGAATTACAGTGGTGGTCAGTTTATAATATGTACAGTTTCACTATATTTTGCCAAACGGCGTACAAAAACATTGAACTTAATACTAATAGCAACTAAACTATCATGCTCACCGAGTACGAGTAATAATCTAATCCTACTTACAGCTATGATAATTAATGAATATCAGGTACATAGTTCATGAGAATTGCAGTGGCAGTTGGGTTTCGATCGCACGTTGGCTACACGGACAACAACGCTGGCTACGCGACATCGCGTCTATATCGCTAGATTTATTTGCTATCGGACATACTGCCGTATTCGAACTTCAAGATATTCACAAGAGACGACACGTACGAGATCCATTCTAGATACGTTATAGTTTAGATTTCAACTAGTTCTCTTTTGCAGCGTAATTCGGGCAACCAATTTCACTTTTACGATACATCGTGTTGGATATCTATTAGATGTGAATTAGATCTCTAAGTAATATCTTGTGGAAATCGTTCAAGACAGGGATGTTGCGAATATCCGCATCCGCATCCGCAACCGCGGAACTTCCGCATTATTTTCAACATCCGCATCCGCATCCGCATAAAATCGATGCGGATTTAATGCGGATGCGGAAGTGGAACAGGTCGGTACAGGAACGTCTTAGCATCGGCGTAAGTGCTAGACTGCTAGGTAATTTAGTCATTAGCCAATAAACCTATTAGAAATTAGCAGTCAAGCGTTCCAAGGGTTCCATACATTAAGTCCGATAATGTATGGAACCCTTGGAACGCGAGTCCGACTCGCACTTGGCCGGTTTTTTGAAATTACTAAAATGTAATATTTGACGTTTTTTATGTACCTATCTTGACATCCGCATCCGCATCCGCGGATGTGAGCCTTTAAAAATCCGCATCCGCATCCGCATCCGCGGATGTCAAAAAATCGGCATCCGCAACATCCCTGGTTCAAGAGTATCTCCAGAATCACGGAAATGTCAAATTTGACAGGTTAGATCTTAAACATATCGTTATCGTATCTTAGCGATGTCTAAAAGATATCTAATAGATGTCTATTACAAAATCCGAATCGGTCCCATACTCGAAGATAGACCCCCTGGCCTTAACTTCTGGATCACTAGACCCCAAGTTGGCGATTATACATTGTTATTATTATGCTGATTTAATGTGTTAAAAGCCATGAGAGCCTGTGACGTTTCAGTGGACACCTCCGATCGCGCAAAGTGGAGAGGAAAGGCCTGCCTTGCCTCTCTGTCAGACTTGTAAATTCGTACGTAAGTGTAACAGGGAGGCAACACATCGAACGTGGTTCGCGGTAGGCCCTCTGGAAAGCAGACCCCAAAATCAGATGGGAATAATAATGCTGAGGAGAGAGAGAGATATTGTGTTAAAAGCGCGTACATTTAAATGCTATAAATAGTTTTCCTTGCAAACAAAGGTAAACTTTGAGTGCTTTAGTCTGCCTTAAGTTCAACTAAAAGCTTTGAACAATATTAAAGTATATTTTATGCTAAAGCTAAGTAGAATAGCTAAGTACTGCACTAGTGTAATTAGTGGTAGGTGGTAAATTATTCAAGAGTTGATGTACTTTTACCTGCTTCGCTGTTTTAAGTATTTTAATGAGATGCAGTTTCAGATGTTAAAGATAATCTTGTGCGGTATAAAATGGTTATGTACCTACCTACCTAATTACTAGTTTTTTTTCAATGAAATTGATATAAATAATTATCAGGTTAAATGTTTATTAATCCTTTTTGTTTCAAAAGTAATAAATTCATAGATGCAAACAATTTTGGTACCGGCCAAAGCTAGGTTTAAGGCTATTTTCGCCAGCATAATTCTAAACAAAGATTTTATCTCCACTCTCCCTTATTTTTGGGAACAGAAAGACAAATTCACTTTGAAATTTGTCTAGGTTTGTTTCAGAGTGTGTAGATTAAAGAATTTTACTGTCGATTACAGGTTATATTTTCGAAATTTAAATAATAATAATAATAGGTAGGTACATAAATATTTTAATTTTGGACACGGCGCGTATAGTAAGTACGTCGGTTCAGGCCTGACCACCGGCAGCGTGGGCCTTGCCCCGCTGCCGGCGGCACCCTAGCTAGGTTAGGTTTTTTATAACGTGTTTTTACATATTTTTATATTGTTTTGTAAGTGTTTTTATATTTTAATTTTATAAATATATTGTAAAAATCCTAACCTAAAATGAATAAAGGAAATAATAGGTACATTTACAAAATGCATACTCGTATGCTCGCAGGGCAAACTTCCTAAAGAACACGCTTCAACCGCTTTTCACTTGTTACACCGAGTTGAGCATAACTGCCATACTTGTGAACTTGCCTCAATGCAGAACTTACTAACTAGAACTCAACTGCACAGTGAATGTTCACTGCATTCTAGGATTTAAGATCATAAATGTTAAGAGCAGAATCGTGTGCAGTACGAATAAAATGCACTTAAATTTTAGGTTAGGATTATAGCACTTGCTTGTCATATTGCTCAGCTAAGTGGGATTTATATTAGAGTTCTTTATGAATTGTTTAGTGCTGGGTATTTCAGCTTTGTCCTTAGGTATGTATTTGTGTTGTCCTACACATTAGGTAGACAACATTTTGGTTTAAAATGTATTTTAGGGTCTAAATCCCTTTTAGTATGAGTAAACTAGCTTATGTTATACCGTGGTTATACCTACGTATTTTGAAGGCTTGACCCAAGTGTCCATTATAAACGTCTGGTACCTATCGTACTCAAAGGCAAATATTTTACAAGACAAGGTTATTTAAATATAAAATGAAATTCTTATTACGTAAGTGTAATCCTCAGCCTACGTATAAAAACGCAAATATTAAAAATATGTACTACACATACAATGCTTCCACACATGCTTATAGCTAAGCTTTATTAAATCCATTTCAGTGCAGCATGGTAATAAAACAACCTACGCCTCGCACGTACATAAAACATCATGAAAAATACAGCCCGTAGGTGTATTATGGATGGCTTTATCCACGTGATAAAATAACTGTCACTTTTTTACGCCGCGGGATAGAAAGTGACGGATACCGTTATATCACGCTGTCACGTAGACAAGAACGACTATCATATCCGCGCTGACTGCTGTGATACTTGGATCCTGATTACAACGTTGTAAAAGGAAGATAAAAAGTTTAACTCATTTGTAGTAAAGTCTTCAAAAATGTAAACTTGAATATTATTAAGTGTCACGATACCGCCACTGAAAAGCCTCTCCAATACAATTGATGTTACGATCTCATAGTTATAATGTTACTTGAATGTTCATGTCAAATTTCATGTTATTTTAGCATACACGTAGAGTCATTTTTGACCTCTAATCAGGCTGCGTAGCCAACATGCCAATCGCTTACGCTCCGCAGCGATCGAAACGCAACTCTCACAGTCACACTAATATGGAAGAGTGATAGAGACACAAAGCGTTTCGTTGTCGAAGCGATAGCGATTGTCACTTTTTCTAGGCTTGTATTATATAATTATTAGGTATACGATCGATAAGCGATTGGTTACTGCAGCAGGTACTTTTTTATCATAGCAATAAAGGATGCTTGTTGTTGTAGCTTTATCTTGAACACCTCACAGATACTATATTAGTACCTAGTTACATTTAGCCGGTAGGTGCGAGTATGTAGTCGAGCGTTATGCCTTGGCCACGAAACGCATGCTGCGAGCATCATGAGCATGGGGTAGACCCGGTAGACCGCGAAAACCGAATTTCGCAAATTACGGGGATCTTTCTGTTACAGGTTTCTGTTACTGCTGCTCTTGTGCTGAATATACTCTGCTTACATATTTTATAATAATATGTGTTTAAATTAACCCATACATCACTTTCTCTTTTACTCTCATTAAGACGTAATTAGAGTGACAGAGACAAATGCCCTCAATTGACGAACTTCGATTTTCGCGGTTATAGCCCATGAGCATACATTTGAGTCGTCAGCGTCGAACGTGTACGCCCACGACTATAATGTACGTACAGTCGCCATCAGATATATCGGAGCGGCTAAGGCGCTCACAAATATCTGAACACGCCTCTATTGTCAAGGAGGCGCTAGAGTGCGTTTTCAGATATTGGCCGCTCCGACATATCTAATAGCGACTGTACTCGTATTATTCGTATTAGGTATTTGATTATCAAGATATTGAAGAATAATCTTTGGGACGAAGAATGTTGCTTATTTGCTTGTTGCCTAATGAAGCCTGCGTTGCGGATAACTTACATACCTAATAAACTGGTTTATTGTTAAGGTTTTGTTTTGGTCATTCAATAAATTGCGTGTTTAGTAATGTAAAGTGACATTAGTTTTGGAAATGATTATCTCCGTATTTTTTCTTGTCATTTTATGCCATAGTTACATGACTTATGGTGGTACCTTTTTCCTAGAAATCTCATGAATATTACTAGTTACATTTAGTCGGTAGTTCGATATTCAAGCGTTGTAGTTATGGCAATAGTAGCTAGCTCAAGTCCCTCGGGCTGAGCTACTCCAGCTCAATAAGGAATTTCATAATGAAACTTCAATGTTCAGGGCGTTTAAGATTAGCGGTGGAAGGAAAATTGGCATACAAAGACGTTATTAATTGAAACCAAATTTTGTTAGCATTTAATACCTACATATAAAAAACCCTGTATAAATAAATATGACGGTATCGATTCTAAATGTCACTGAAGAGATGAATCGCATTGATATCTACATGGGAGAAGTTTTAGAGATAAAGATTAAGATAATACCTTATCTAATTTTGCACATTGCGCGATTGGCTTAAATAATGATGATTGAACTTCACTTTAAAAAAGTAAATAAACAGTAAGACAGTTTAAGTTGACTACTGCGGAATAGGTTTCGTAAAATATGCCTGCAAAATTTGCTCCAATGTATAAAAATATTTTATTCTTTTAATCATTTTATTATACTAATTTAAAGTAGTGATATCTAGACTACCTATCACTACAATCATGTTGTAACACTTTAATAAAGTTGTGATGTAGCCTTAATCCTCGCGCCTAATCACATTACAACTAAAAATTTAAATTTACTCAAATAAACCGCTCCCGGCCGTTCCCAGAGCAAAGGTGCCCATGATGCTCGCAGAATTTAATCTACAAAAACCGTAGCCACTGTAGGAGTACAAATACCCAATGTGGAGCAAAGAAGGCACATTTTACGGATAAGTACCAAAAACCCACCTTGGGCTCCTTTAGGATGCAACCGGAAGGTGCTTAATAATAAAAAGCGGCCAAGTGCGAGTCGGACTCGCCCATGAAGGGTTCCGTATTTAGGCGATTTATGACGTATTAAAAAAAACTACTTACTAGATCTCGTTCAAACCAATTTTCGGTGGAAGTTTACACGGTAATGTACATCATATATTTTTTTTAGTTTTATCATTCTGTTATTTTAGAAGTTACAGGGGGGGGACACACATTTTATCACTTTGGAAGTGTCTCTCGCGCAAACTATTCAGTTTAGAAAAAAATGATATTAGAAACCTCAATATCATTTTTGAAGACCTATCCATAGATACCCCACACGTATAGGTTTGATGAAAAAAAAAATTTTGAGTTTCAGTTCTAAGTATAGGGAACCCCAAAAATTTATTGTTTTTTTCTATTTTTGTGTGAAAATCTTAATGCGGTTCACATAATACATCTACTTACCAAGTTTCAACAGTATAGTTCTTATAGTTTCGGAGAAAAGTGACTGTGACATACACGGACAGACGGACAGACAGACAGACAGACATGACGAATCTATAAGGGTTCCGTTTTTTGCCATTTGGCTACGGAACCCTAAAAAGCGGCCAAGTGCGAGTCGGACTCGCCCATGAAGGGTTCCGTATTTAGGCGATTTATAACGTATTAAAAAAAAACTACTTACTAGATCTCGTTCAAACCAATTTTCGGTGGAAGTTTACATGGTAATGTACATCATATATTTTTTTTAGTTTTATCATTCTGTTATTTTAGAAGTTACAGGGGGGGGGGGGGGACACACATTTTACCACTTTGGAAGTGTCTCTCGCGCAAACTATTCTTTAGAAAAAAATGATATTAGAAACCTCAATATCATTTTTGAAGACCTATCCATAAATTCCCACACGTATGGGTTTGACGAAAAAAAAAATTTTGAGTTTCAGTTCTAAGTATGGGGAACCCCAAAAATTTATTGTTTTTTTTTCTATTTTTGTATGAAAATCTTAATGCGGTTCACAGAATACATCTACTTACCAAGTTTCAACAGTATAGTTCTTATAGTTTCGGAGAAAAGTGACTGTGACATACGGACGGACAGACGGACAGACAGACAGACATGACGAATCTATAAGGGTTCCGTTTTTTGCCATTTGGCTACGGAACCCTAAAAACCGGCCAAGTGCGAGTCGGACTCGCGCACAGAGGGTTCCGCACCATCAACAAACAATAGAGCAAAAAAATCGTGTTTGTTGTATGGGAGCCCACCCAAATTGTATTGTATTGTAGTACGGGCGATTTTCCGCAACTCGACGTCCTGCGCCTATTTTGCGTGATAGGGGCTAGTCCTGCCAGCCCAGCTCCTCGAGGAATCCTATCAAACCTTTGATGTTGAGTAGGACCTCGGGGAGCCCACCCAAATATTTATTTTATTTTATTTTTAGTATTTGTTGTTATAGCGGCAACAGAGATACATAATTTGTGAAAATTTTAACTGTCTAGCTTTCGCGGTTCATGAGATACAGCCTGGTGACAGACGGACGGACAGACGGACGGACGGACATCGAAGTCTTAGTAATAGGGTCCCGCTTTTTACCCTTTGGGTACGGAACCCTAAAAAGGAAGTTTAACTTACTTCCTACAAAAAAAATCCTTTTAATGTTCTGCACAATCACCTTGAAATAAATATATGTATTTAGATAAGTAATTTTAAGTACCTGCAGTAAAAATACGTAACGTTTTGTTTTAGTGATATGAACTGAACAACCTCTTAAATAATAAATACTAAAATTTAAATAAAAAACCGGCCAAGTGCGAGTCGGACTCGCGCACGGAGGGTTCCGCACCACCAACAAAAAATAGACCAAAACAAGCAAAAAAAAACCAAGCAAAAAAAACGGTCACCCATCCAAGTACTGACCCCGCCCGACGTTGCTTAACTTCGGTCAAAAATCACGTTTGTTGTATGAGACCCCACTTAAATCTTTATTTTATTCTGTTTTTAGTATTTGTTAAAAAGTTTAGTATCTGAAATAAAGTTTTAAAAAACTTTTTATAAAAAAAGTCTTTGAGAAACAGTAACTTTAATCACTTTACTTCAAACTGGTTATGTCTATTCATTAAATTAAATAGGATTAAGACGCTTAAATCCAATAATGATTCTACAAAAAAACCTTCATGTTAATATTTACAAACACTAAAACATACGCAAACGAACTTATTTTTAAATCAAACGCAAAAAAACTAAGTCTAAACTCACCGAACAAAAAACTTCCAAAACTCCAAATATATTCTCCAGCGTCAAAACTACGCACAGAAAAAAACGATGTTCGAAATTCAAAACTTTGCAACAGTTACACCCGTGCGTGCGTTCGCGGCGGCGTTGCGAGACTAACTGGACGTTGACAACGTTGATATGGCTATCATGACGGCAGATTGGATTCGATTGGATTGGATGACATTGAATTGATCGCGAGCGAAATGTGCAACTGTGTGTTTTGGTGTGCAATGGGTTTAAAACGCGTAGGGTGGGTCAATTGCTAAAATGAGATCTAATGAACAGTGTTAGGGCTCGATCCCTTTTATCTTAGCAAAAAAAATATAGTGTGCTTTTTTATTTGGGTTAGTAGACAATTTAGCATATACCTACTGATGTAGTGCATAATTATTTTCCTTCGTATATTCACGGAAACTTGCGAACGTGTCTTGCTATTTCAGTCAGTCTCGGTACAAAAAGTACTGACACTGACTCAACTAGCATGACAAATTCGAGCGTTTCGGAGAAATTACGAATAAAACAAGTATGCACTACCTCTGTACTTAGTATTAATCTTTTACATTTTGAGATTGTATGCATGTAGTAAAAGATACATAAAATACATACATATGTCTTCTAAAATAATTATGTTAATAAAAATAATAAACAAATGTTAATCAAACAATCTATTTTGCCAATGAAAATAAAGCAATAAATATTTAAATAAATAAATATTATAGGACATTCTTACACAGATTGACTAAGTCCCACAGTAAGCTCAAGAAGGCTTGTGTTGTGGGTACTCAGACAACGATTTATATAATATACAAATACATACATACATAGAAAACACCCAAGACTCAGGAACAAATATCTGTGCTCATCACACAAATAAATGCCCATACTGGGATTCGAACCCAGGACCGCGGCTTCACAGGCAGGGTCACTACCCACTAGGCCAGACCAGTCGTCAAAAACAAAACAGCAATAAAAGCCAACAAGACAAAATAAAAATAACTAACTTCTAAAACTAAAATGTAAAGTCCTGCAGCCGCCCGTGTCAGCGTGGGTTTATTAAAGACAACTAAGAATAAATAGAATTAAACCAACTAAAAAAAAAACAATTAAACATTTTGTATAAAATCACAGACAATCCAACCTCTAGACATAGCATAGTCGCGCTACCCCCTCTGCCACACATACTACCGTACTCCATCTTCGAGTCAATTCCGTGCCGTGATTGGTCCGTGTGTTTGAACGGACCAATCACGGCACGGGATTCGCTCACCTCGTCCCCCCGCACCCCCGTATTTTTGGCAGCATCGGTTTCATGAAAGAATTGGCCTTAGCTCAGTCTAGAGGTTGGATTGTCAGTGTATAAAATAAATTAGTCTTCTACTTGTCTTTTATCCAAGTTATTAAACTAGGTGATAATTAATTGTAATGAAGCCTTTGTTTAAGTCTGTGACTGAAAAGTGATAATTGTATTACTTCTCATATTTCATCTTCTTACAATTACTCTTACCTACTTACTCGTATGCATCTATCTATTTACAGTCAGCAGCAGAAGTTGCTAAGCGGGCGAGGTGCTCAAAATTACCACAGCTTGCCCGCTTAGAAACTATTGCTGCTAACTGTACACACTTTATTGATCTATCTTATCTTATAACTTTAAACGAGCAATTCTTGTATATTTATTTATTTATATGTATATATTATATTTCGGGGATCTCGGGAACGGCTCTAACGATTTCGATGAAATTTGCTATATATGGGGGTTTTCGGGAGCGAAAAATCGATCTAGCTAGCTATTTAAATTAAATATAAAAATTTAGTAAACGCGTATTTTTGAGTTGTTTATGTTTTCCGAGCAAAGCTCGGTCTCCCAGATATTATTTATTGATATGACATAATATACCTAAATGTAAATCAAATTAAAGTAAAACATATTAGGGCCCCATTGCTGGACGTGAACAAATATTTGTATAGGTAGAAAATTGAAATTTAGATTTAAATGAACACCTACTTAAATGTTAATACAGGCTATGAAGGCATGTATTCCCCTATAGCTAGCAATTAATATTTTCTTTTATATACGCAAAGAGACAGGTACGGGCTGAAAAACAGCGCTGTGCAGTCACCTGACTCGCGGCACAAGCTGAGTCCCGAGCCTATTGTCGCACTTAAATAGTAGGTATTTATATGTTAACAATTTTTTCTAAATGTTATACCTATTATATAAGTAGTTATTAATAGATGTATGTATACTTATCGCTACTTTACTGCTGCTGTAATTAATGCTTATGGCCCTTATAGGGTGGTTGACTGTCAGGTCAAATCAAGTTCTTCTTTTTTTTTTCTCGAACTGTCGGAACGGTTAGATACTAGTGTATACGCACATACGACGTCACGTTCAAATTAACTTCTCCTTCTACATTTAGTTATAATTAAACATATATATATTTATACAGTCAACAACGCTATTGGACTTATGTGCTTATTGTGTCTTTTTTCTTTTTCCTTGTTTGTTTTATTTTGTTACTGTGTTTTGCGACAATAAATGACTTTTATTTTTTATTTATTTTATATATATTATGTTACGTAAATGTTCATGCTAAATTTCATGGAATTTAAGTACCTACCTAAGTAAATTGATTTAAAACTAGTAGTTCGCCCCGAATTGAGAACTCGCGGTTTGCCAAAAATTATTGTAGAGCGATTGACTTACTTACTTATTATAGTGCGACATAAAATAGTAGAAAATATTTTTTAAGGGGGGGACTTCTATGGGGGCCGGTGAAATATTATTGTACATAGATGGTGCACTATGTAGAAAAGGAGGTAAAACCATCCACTTTTCTAGTAGGTAGCATTTCGTTTCTAAGGGTCGCAGTTTTAGCCTCACGAACCCACTTCTCTGATAGAGTTCGTTTCTGTAAAGCTCGCAGTTCTAACCTAACCTAACCCACTTTTTTTTCGGTTCTGTGAGGATTGCAGTTCAAACCTAACCTAACCCACTTAACGGCGCGTGCGGTGCGGTGTACGGGGGTTTGAGCGGGAGGGGCTAGTAAGTTCGGCATCATTATACTTTATACCTACATTTTATGGTAGGTAATCAACTAATCATAGTGGTTTATTTAGTTCAGGTATCAGTGGTTTTCCGGGTCAAGGTCCGAGTCCGGGTCCGAGTCCGGGTCCAGGACCAGGTCCAGGTCGAGGTCCAGGTCTAGGTCTTGGGCCAGGTTCAAGTCCAGGTCCAGGTCCAAGTCCGGGTTCAGGTCCAGATAAAAGCCCGGATCTAGATTCAGGTCTGGCTCCAGGGCCAGCTCCGTCAAAATCGAAATTCGACATCACCAAACGAGTACTATGCGTTATTGAAGAGTTCTGTTCTGATCATCATCAGCAATTCCACTTCATCAAATGCGATAGTTTTTAATGTAAATTCTTGATTTTCTGATGAAAATACAAAAAGCTCTATACGCATGCCTTTAAGATTTGAGGAGTTCCCTCGATTCCTCGTGGATCCCATCATCAGACAAAATCGTGGCTTAAAAACTTAACTTGCTTAACAAACATAACGAAGAGGACAAATCGCCAAACGTGAACTATGCGTCGTTGAAGAGTTCCGTTCTGATCATCATCAGCAGTTTTACTTCATCAAATGTGTCATCAAATGTTGTTTGAATGTATATGATCAGAACTGGGTTTTAACAAAAACGGGACCAATCTGTAATGCATACATACAATCAAAAAAAGAATTTTCAAAATCGGTCCAGTAATGACGGAGATATGGAGTAACAAACATAAAAACAAAACACAATCGAATCTCCTCCTTTTGAGATTTGGAAGTCGGATAATAAATGAGGGCGCCACTTTCTACGTAGCTGTCATATTTTTGACGTAAAATGCTTACACATGGCAACAATTTGTAGTCTGTCAAGCCATTTCCGTCAGTAGAAAAAAGCGGCTAAAAAATGTAGGCGCGAAGGGTTATCGTCCCATAGAAAATTTGAATATCGCGCCTTTTTCTATTGATAAACTTGTTTGACCGACTATAGTATGAAATTTTAGAGTTCCATTTTATTTAATTTCTACTATTTTATGTCGCACTATACCTAGGCGGCAATGGATACAAAATCGCGTGGATTTATTGCAAGGTCTGTGGAGCTCTTAACTAATACTGTATCTGTGGTAAGCCGAAATATTTCCTGTCAAATGTACCTATATTATGTTTATTTTATTTTATTTATCTTGCTAATTATTTCAAAATGGTAAATTTAAAAACGATATTATAAAAGTGTAAGCCGAGCACTTTCATTTGATACTAAACTCGACCATACTTTCTTGCAAATAAAATGACCAGAATAGCAAGACACCTTACAAACAGCTTTTTGGCCTTTTAAGCTCTTCTAGCTCAATAACCCCTTGATCGAGCCTGCTCATAATTTAATGACTAAAATATAATGCCCTCGACTACACGTTTACCCAATTTCATTTAAATTAGAACATATTTACTTAAGTTATTGTGTATCAAACTATCTTCTGACAGTTCAGCTTAAAAACATCGAAATGCCGGGACGGACGTGCCGCTAGCCAGCCGCGTGTTCAAAGTTGAATGTAAGAACTTCGCTTCGCTTCGCTCGCTCGTTCGATAAGAGCGTTACTTGGATTGTATGGGAGCGGTTTTTTGGCGTCGAGTTTATGTGACACTGACACTTGAACTGACGTACGTCATTAAAACTTATTTTACAGTACATATGGGGCTACTTTTCCGCACTAGTGCTACTAGTGTTACCTATTCGCACGTGTATCGAACAACGTTTTACAGTACATATAGCACTTTAAAGTTTCGACATACGCACGAAAAGTGCTATTTTACGCACTAGTGCGGAAAAGTAGCCCCATATGTAAGTACTGTAAATAACTATTACGGTTTAACTCACGTGCATTCACTATTAGTAGGTACATAAAACAGCTAGAATGAGACTCAACGACAAAGTTGGTTATTATCCATTACCAACTTTAAAATCACCCCGTACTTCAATTTAAAAATAATATCTTTTTCAATAGGTAGGCGTGTTGTAAAAACGTGATGCGTAAATTCGTTCGTTATTTGCCTGATGATTTATTTCCGACAACTCAATTTGGCTTCGATTCAGCCGAGATTTATTAGCAACGTGATTAAGCCACGCCCATATGTGACATTATCTATGAAAAGGGACCTTATTGTCGATGGCGCTTACGCCATTATTAACGATGCTCCGATATAAATAAATAAATCCCGCGCGGACGCTGTGCGGTGTAAGCGCCATCGACAATAATAAGGTCCCTTTTCATAGATAATGCCCCATATGTTGCCAGTAATCACTTACCTCACCGCGGATAAGTTATGGTTTTTGAAAAGTGTTTATGAAAAGTTAATACAAGTAGGTAAGTATAATTGTAGTTTATTGTATAAAATTTCGCTTACCTACATAAAATATTCCCGTAGAAAAATCTTTCAGAAAACTGAATATTCATTTTCTACACCGAGTATTTCCTTCGCTTATAATATATGCCTTGATTCTTATTCATGCATTAATATTCCACACTTTAATAGGTTATTTGCATGAGTAAGGATGGAATTCCCTCTTGTATTTGTTTTGTAAAAAAGCGGCCAAGTGCGAGTCGGACTCGCCCATGAAGGGTTCCGCAATTTATGACGTATTAAAAAAAAAACTACTTACTAGATCTCGTTCAAACCAATTTTCGGTGGAAGTTTGCATGGTGGTTACATCATATATTTTTTTTAGTTTTATCATTCTCTTATTTTAGAAGTTACAGGGGGGGGACATACATTTTACCACTTTGGAAGTGTCTCTCGCGCAAACTATCCAGTTTAGAAAAAAATGATATTAGAAACCTCAATATCATTTTTGAAGACCGAATGATTAATTGATTATATTTGGGTATTTAAAGCAGGGATGTTGCGAATATCCGCATCCGCATCCGCAACCGCGGAACTTCCGCATTAATTTCAACATCCGCATCCGCATCCGCATAAAATCGATGCGGATTTAATGCGGATGCGGATGTGGAACAGCTCGGTACAGGAATACTAGACTGCTAGGTATTTTAGTCATTAGCCAAAAAAACCTATTAGAAATTAGCAGTCAAGCGTGAGTGGGACTTAATGTACGGAACCCTTGGAACGAGAGTCCGACTCGCACTTGGCCGGTTTATTTAAATAAAAATTACTAAAATGTAATATTTGACGTTTTTTTATGTACCTATCTTGACATCCGCATCCGCATCCGCATCCGCATCCGCGGATGTGAGCCTTTAAAAATCCGCATCCGCATCCGCATCCGCATCCGCATCCGCATCCGCATCCGCATCTGCATCCGCATCTGCAACCGCATCCGCATCCGCATCCGCATCCGCATCCGCGGATGTCAGAAAATCGGCATCCGCAACATCCCTGATTTAAAGGTTGACAGGTGAACCTAATTGCTAGAGTAGAGTGATGTTTTTTAAAAAAAGTTTCACTTTTAAGAAAAAGAAGATCCAAACGAGACTGTCAATATAACCCATTAAAAATTTCTCATTAGGTATTATAGTAAATCAAATCTAGGGTCCGAACAGAAATTAGTAAATATTCAAGACGAACAACCTCCACACAACACCGCCTTTCTGGCGTGTCTTTATTATATCTTTGTATTTTAGCTATATACGTAGGTACAAAATATCTCACCTTTCCTGGATGCTGTCATGTAGGTAAGTACATACAAAATTCAGGGACCGGCCCGCTATCTCTTATATAGGTTTTGATAAGGCTTCTCACCATATCCTTTGCCTGGGTTAGCCGTCTTAAAGGGACGCCCTTTGGAAAGTCTTTTATCGAGGAAAGGGTCGTCTGACAAAATTGTAATTAAAGCATAATAAAATCATTTTGGGCATGTGCTTGTTTAATGACGCCAACTATATTAAATAATACTTTTTAAGGGTGTGTAATGCTTAATATAATTATAAAAAAAAACTATCATACATTTGTTATAACGCCATTTGATATATTATTATACGTTATAATGTAATTTTTATTATACGTTTCCTTTGTTATATTGTGATTTCATCTAAACTGTCATTGATACAATGCCTATTGTAATATAATTTTTAATTAGTATAAATACATGTTTTATAATGATATTTGTTATAATATATTTTTGTATAACGTAATACTTCATACAATTTTATCAAATATAAATACATATATTGAATAACATTTTTTGTCATATTTCATTTAATGATAACGTAAAGTTTTACAAAAGTTTATAGTTTTTATTCTAGGGAGGTCGCAGTTCTAACCTAACCTAACCAATTTTTTCACGGTTTTCAATTCTGCAAGGGCCGTAGTTCAAACTTAACCTAAACCATTTTTTTACTAGGTATTTTATTCTACGGAGGGTCAAAGTTCTAACCTAACCTAACCTAACCCTCCTTTTGCTAGTAGTTAGTTATTCGTTTGTGCGGAGTCGCAGTTCTAACCTGACCTAAACCATTTATGTCATGCACATGAACCTATAATATTACGGACAGAGTTTCGCTTACAACACAGCTGTGATTCCAACATCCACCAGTTTCTAAGTATTTACGCGTGACACACACACATTGACAGCCCACATCCACCAGTTTGCCGTCAGACGAATCGAAACGTCATTAAAGTAAACATGTCGAAGAAAAATATAAAATATGCCGGCATGCGTAGTTAAATCCTGCTAGAATTGTACCGATCGAAAGAAAAAAAGTCACGGAATAACTTTTCATACTTAAGTTTATCAATTAGTACGTAAAATCACGATAATTTGTTGTTTATAAATTATCAAACTGCAAAACAGGAGTGTGACCAGTAACATGAATAGGGTAATTTCCCCAAAGTAGGGTAATTGATACCCTTCTTATTAAATCATTATTTATTAAGAGATCATTTAGGTAAATGGTTAAATTATTGATTGTGCATTTCAAACTAGGTCGGTATGGTAATTTCCCGATACTAAGGAGCGATACTTAACGTTTATTTGTTATGTATTATAATTTTTTTGTTGAAAACCAGATGTGTTTCAAGTTAAATGTATAAATTAAAAAAACGACGACGAACTGATTTCATTACGATGCTAAATATCATTAGGTATTGAAAATAATGTTTGCACAGTAATTTTGCAATATTGCGCATTTTCAAGACCTATAAAATCAGATACGTACACACCTTTTTTATTGTCTAACGTAAAACTGTCCTAATTTTTTATTTTAAATAAAAAAAAAACTAGGACGATATTAAAAATAATTGTTTCACCATTAGGGGAGAATTTGTGTTACATGGTAACACTCGTCTACACGCACACATTCAAACCGGCCGCCATTGCAGTGTCACAGTTTGTCTTAGGTGACAGTCCGTCCGTAATATTCTAGGTCCATGGTCATGCAACTATTATGCCACACAAATAATTATGCGATAAAGATAAGATAAAGATAAAAGATAGTTTATTCAAGTAGGCATAATTACAATGCGCTTATGAACGTCAAATAAGCTAGGTAGACCGGCTCCAACCCTACACCTCTGCCCCGAGAAGATTTAAATCCCCCCTCAATTGGAGGAGGGTATCCCATTATGGGACCGGCAACAAACTCGGCGAGACACACCTTTTCAAAAATAATTAACATGCATTACGAGAAAATAAGGAAAAAAAAATACAATTTAAATTACTATAGAATTCATGCAATTATTAAAAAAATATATGGAAATAATACAAAAATACAGCATCCGAAAGTTTCATAATTTAAGTTTTTTTAACTTTCAAAAACGAAATAAGTAAGGATACCATTCGATTCCTCAAATTTTATCCAAAAAAAGATTGTATAGCAACTATATACATAAACGCAATATTTCACCGACAAAAATGCAATTTTCTTGTTTTGTTCATACTTCAAGATGCGATCTCAGTGACCTTGTCGTCACGTTCATATAGCGATTTGTTAGGGGCGTTTCGCGAGTTAAGTACGACTGTCGGACTTTGACTATCATTTCTGACTTTTGTATTCCTTTAATGCAATGGGTACCATATAGACATTTGATCCTAAAAACAAACCTGATTGATTGATACCATAAATAAATGAAAATTTGACATCTAGCCTATATATAGGGCAAATACTCAACCCTGACATTGTTTATATTACTAACTGAATGGACAAACCAAAACAACAGACAAAGAGATTCATTACGAAGAAGTGCTAGCAATTTGTTCAACCAATCCCTGGATAGAACTGGGTTTGCTTTTTAATCTATCTCTGTCGAGAAAATCTGGAACACTAAAGAATACTGTAATTAATACTAGCGAACTCGGTACTGTAATTAATACTAGCGAACTCCGTACTGTCTCTCATTGAATATCATAATTTTCGAAATTCGTGGACTAGACGCTTCAATCTAGAAAACGTTTCCATGACGATTTTACAACAAAAATTCGTCCGCCATCTTGGATTTACTAATGGCCATAACTTTTGAAATATTTACCCCCGAGAACCTAGAAAACGATAGCCATAACGACTTTTACGTAAGAGTTGGTACATTATGTCCACAATTTTGGATTCTAGAATGGTTATTTTAATAGCTACTTATTCTCCTAATCGGGGCAGAGACAAATCCAACAAGCAGAAAATCATTAAAATTGTTTTATGCTCATAACAACACTTAAGTTTTTCTCCAAAAAACGGTTTTTATGTTCCGATCACCACATTGAAAGAACTTAGTCCCTAATATCAAAAGCGGTACCTAATATTCGAAAAGATATCTGATATGTTTTGGATTAAAGCAATCTCGGAATAATCAAATAAAATATCTCCTCGAAAATCCTTAAACATCTGTCAATAGACAATGATTTATAACTCAAGATAGGTTATAGGCGTTCCAAAATTGAAGCGCTTAACTTGTGACAAATTGGACAAGTTTCCTTTAGACGCGGCTGGACAAGCGAGAAATGTGCACGTGCTAACGAGCTCCCGCACACCGAAAGAGAAAGAGACGACCTTATGTTTAACAACGAGTGTGACAAAGATGGATGTAATGAGAAAACTAATCAAAAATAACAGATTTCTTCGTAGGCACAGAAATAAATATGGAAGTATTTTTTGTGCTCCTCAAGTATGAGTATAACCTATCTATGGTTATATAATATCATTGTCAATAGAGATCAAAATGTATTCAATAAATATTGGTTCAGATTACGCCAAAAATACATCACTCAATGCTGCTCAATGCTCAGTTACGGAATTCATCACTCATCGCTATGTTAAGGGAGGCTGCCATTAAAACAGTAATTCCGGGGGAAAACGGTAACATATGTTTCAAATAAAAAAAAACCGGCCAAGTGCGAGTCGGACTCGCGCACGGAGGGTTCCGCACCATCAACAAAAAATAGAGCAAAACAAGCAAAAAAACGGTCACCCATCCAAGTACTGACCCCGCCCGACGTTGCTTAACTTCGGTCAAAAATCACGTTGTTGTATGGGAGCCCCACTTAAATCTTTATTTTATTTTGTTTTTAGTATTTGTTGTTATAGCGGCAACAAAAATACATCATCTGTGAAAATTTCAACTGTCTAGCTATCACGGTTCGTGAGATACAGCCTGGTGACAGACGGACGGACGGACGGACGGACAGCGGAGTCTTAGTAATAGGGTCCCGTTTTTACCCTTTGGGTACGGAACCCTAAAAAAACAACGGGTTGCACTCCGGGAGTGCCGACCGAAGTGAAAACTCAATGACATCTTACGTCTTACGTCTTACGGTCACGTGATCGTCTTACGCTGTCTCGAGTTTAACATTTTTTCCCCACTTCAAAAAGTGCACAGCGCCGCTAAAGAAGTTTTCACTTCAAAAAAATATTTTCGGTGAAACTGATTGAATTTGATTGACAACTTTACTGTTTTCATTAAAATTTTCAGCGTATTATGAATTCTGGGCATTCTGGCATTTTACGTTTACACAATACAGATGTACAATGCATGCTGATTTGTGTACTTTGTTTTACGAGTAATTTATAATTAATGTAATGCTTTTTTATTTTTATGTTTCATGTAGATAAATATTATTACCGTAACAGAACTTAGTGACCAAATAGATAAGTCTTATCCAATCCAATTTTGACTATTTCCCAACAACAGAGGACTCGTTTGTTAACTGTTTCTTACATAAAATAAATGCCTACTAATATAAATGCGAAAGTAACTATATCTGTCTGTCTGTTACCTCTTCCGAATGATGTAAATGAAATTTATTATGGAGATAATTTGAGGCCCGAGGAAGGCCATAGGGTACTTTTTATAAACAATAATTAGAAAAAAAGAAACGCGCGGATAACCCGCGCGGATAACTCATGCCATTCATTTCAATGGTACAAAAATATGATTCAATTCATGTCCATTTACCCTGGATCTACTAAATATGTGGCTGAGGTAAATATAAATCCGTATCAGATTGCGGCATGTCAAGGGTACAGCTGACATCTGTCAAATCGGAAACTGGGGCGCGGTTTATATCGCCATTTTATGTAGCGGGCTATGTTTGAATATAATCTTGTGTATTTGTTTTCGTGCGGTAAAGTGGAAATGCCATTTCTCTCACACACACACACACACACACACCACATTTTATTTCCGATAATTTCAAGGGTGCATTTCTGAGCCTAAATCAAGTAACTTTCTCAAAGAGACCGGTATTCTAATTAACTCCATTTTGGAGATACATTCATACTCCATTTGTGTAATCAATCAATAATTATTATTTTTTCTGATAAGACTACGAGCGTGTACAGTTGCCTTATGGTCTGTATAAATGTTGATTAGTGTTTAGTACGAGTTCATACATACATTTGCAGTGCTAGGTACTAAACTTAAGTAGGTATACTATCTCGGACGATAGATGTTCGAAATAAAATGTATATGTCACAGTTTTCAATTGTTTGATTGAGTTAAATATAATGCCCGTGTTACAACGACACTATATGCAACATTTAATTACTTCTATAAAATGTAAATATACAGCGTGTGGCCTGTAACACGGGCGAAAAATTAAAACGTAAATTCTACTCCTCAAACTAGACAATGTTTGTTCAACGACTTTTAAAAATAACTTGTGGTTTGGATTTTAAAATACTTTAAAATTTATTTATTCGAACACGCAATGTATCACGAAATTGATTATGCCTGTACGGTGACAAGACTGACAGGCAATGTCAATTAGACGGAATTTAAAGTACATTGAAAATATTATTTAGTTTGTTCGAAAAAGGGACTACATAATTTCAAAAAGTTGTTGAACAAAAGTTTTATTGTTTGAGGAGTAGAATCTACGTTTTAATTACTCGCCCGTGTTACAGGCCACATGCTGTATATATATATGTATATGTCGCAGTCGGATCGTATAATCCGCCGTATTACATTACGGCTAGCCGTTTTACAAAACAGGGGCGTTTTGAAATGCGGCGGTTCGACGATTAGCCGGATTGTCATTGCGATACGTTCTTCAATAAGGCGGCTTACGTTTAGCCGCATCGTATCTACTATTTAGATTGTAGAGTGACCAGTTCTTTCGGTCGCCTACGTAACCGGAGTTTGACAATGTTTGCAATTTAATTTATTTTTACCATGGTCCCACCGCACTACATGTGTTTCTTTTCCAAAACATTTCCTTCACAACTTAAATAGACGGAGCCCCGCAAGCGGAGCTCCTATTTCGGGGCGGTTTGCCCTTCGGGCATCTGAAGCTACCTAACGAACCTAACCTACTTACCTACCTACGCTTTTTCCCCAAAGTGTAATGTTTTCACGGACGTCTCACTAAATCAATAGGTAGGTAGTTTGGGTTCGTTAGGTAACTTCAGATGCCCGAAGGGCAAACCGCTCAGAAATAGGAGCCCCGCGAAGCGGGGCTCCGTCTAGTTAAGTTGCGAAGGAAATGTTTTTTGAAAAGAAACAGTCCGACGAACTCCAGATTTGATGGACACCCCAGCGTTTTTCATAGTTTGTTGTTGTCATGTCAGGCAGCGCCACGAGTGTTAAAAATGGGAACTAAAAACTGTCAAAGCGGCGGCTAATGACTCGCTGTATTACATTACGGCTAGCCGTGTTGAAGAACGTATGGCGCCGAATACATTCCGGCGGATTTTCATTCAGCCGCATTCAATCCGGCTAATCGTCGAACCGCCGCATTTCAAAACGCCCCTGTTTTGTAAAACGGCTAGCCGTAATGTAATACGGCGGATTATACGATCCGACTGCGACATATATATATATTTTTTTAATTAACTATACATACTATTTAGTTTTCTTCAACGTACTTAACCATACCCCGAAGTTAACGGAATTAAATAAAAACACGATGTATAGAAAAACAATTATTATATTAGGTATACTTTTAGTCCGCTGATTTTAGATGCATACGAGTATAAATTTGAATCTCGTATCATTTTACAAGGCAATCTCAAGAAATAGCTGTCATTTAAGTGACATTTTCCTAACCCATCTGGCAATTTTCGCCTAGAGATCATCTCTTATGCAGAGCCAAGCGGCAGGATTGCTGTATTAAATATGAATCGCGCCCGAAACTTACCCGTGTCTTGGCAGGTAGACCCACTTATACATTCACTGCAGTTGGCTTATAAGATAATAAACAGTTCTCTTAAGTAGTATTGAAGTGGATACCTTTGAATGTAAAATTGAGAGCTGTAGAAAGTTTCCCGTCTTCACTTCTGCTTGACTCAGTACTTAAATAAGTAATATTTCAGTCATAGAATAATAATGTGTTAAAGTTAGACCAAGAAAAGTCTGCAACGATTTTGACAGCACACGCAGTGCAAGTATTATTGTAAACGTTAAACTTCTATGAGATTATGATTATGACGACATAATATAAAACAAAGTCGCTTCCCGCTATCTGTCCCTGTGTATGCTTAGATCTTTAAAACTACGCGACAGATTTTGATGCGTTTTTTTTAAATACATAGTGATTCAAGAGGAAGGTTTATTTATAATTTATTAACCCGTGCAAAGCGCGCGGGTCGCTAGTGACTTATAAATAACACTTGCACTGCGTGTGCTATCAAAGTCGTTGCAGAATTATCTTGGTCTAACTCTACCAGACCACTTAGCATGGGTTGCGTTCTCTTATGCTCGCTTGACCACGAATTGCTATTTTTCACGCATCGGCATCGTTTCTCATACCTACACGAAGTCTGGAGTCGATTCTGATTTAACAATTAGTTACGGCTTTGAACTGGTTTTGATACGATCGTCTCGGTGATTGACGCGCATCTCACCCGCGTGCACCAATCAGCAGCGTGAGCGATCTTCGAGGTCGTATCAAAATTAAATCGAAACCATGACAGATTTTTAAATAAGAATCGGCCTCGTAAGTGATTCTGCTCGTAGTGGGTGGAAGATTTAGCTAATGCACCTGAACAGCCGGTGATCGTCTGAATGAGTACTCCATTAGGCCTCTACGGGCCTAATGCAGCGGATAAAAGAACTAGAAATAGAAATAGAAATAGAAATATATTTATTTGCCATTAAATGTGGTATACAATGGTGTTACATTATTATTTATAGAGCCATACACATTTAGGCTTTAAAAAGCCATGCAAAGTGAAATTATACTAAATTTAAGTTTAATTTACATTATTATTTTTAAACATAAACATGCATTATTAAACTAGTTATAAAAAACTATTAAAAGTCTTAAAATTCTAAAATTATGAAGATACAGTTTTATCTAAAAATTCATTCAGACTGTAGTAACACTTGTCAACAAGGAAAGAGTACAGTTTGTTTTTAAATTTTTTAAGCGGTAGCTGTTTAAGCTCATCAGGCAGTGTGTTAAATATTTTAACGCACATTGCGTAACAGCTTTTATTTTTCATGACTGTATGCATATTAGGGAGTACTAGTCTGTCAGGATATCTAGTGTTAAAATGTGTTATATCTCTTTTCATGACGAACATATCGGGGTGCAATTTAACAAATACACAAACTTCATATATATAAATCGAGTGCACCGTTAACAATTTCAACTTAATAAAAGAACTTACACATGATGTTCTTTGAGGCCAGTTTTGAGGGATGTTACATAATGCTCTAATGCATTGTTTTTGTGCTATAAAGGCCTGATTTATACATGATGAATTGCCCCAAATCAATATACCGTACCTTAAATTGGATACAACATAAGCATGATATGCCATTATAGCAGTTTTCATATCAGTTATGCGTGTCAATCGCCATAAAACATATACAAATCTATTAATTTTTGAGCATACCTTATCCACATGCGTTTTCCAAGTACATCGATCATCTAAAGCAAACCCTAAAAACGTAGTGGTATCACATTCTATGAGAGTGTGTCCATTATAGGCTATATGCAGTTTATCCTTCTTTCCTTTTCTATTAATAAATTGAATGTACTTTGTTTTATCAATATTAACTTGTAAATTATTATTATTTAACCATTTAATTATGTCAGCAATAGCAGTATTAATAATATTCTCATAATTTTCATTATCCCTATCGCAAATAACGATTGAGATATCGTCCGCAAATAAGGTACAACTGTGACTTGTAATTAGAGGCAGATCGTTAATGTATAAAATAACTAGAATCTGCTGATGATAGTGCTCATTTGTAAGATTTTATGCTCGGTGGTACAAAGAAGTGCGAGCTATAATAAAGTGACTCCAATAACTATGAAGTTTAAGGTATAACACTTTTTAATTTAATTTTTTTGACACTTCGAGATCGAATGCGCTCCCAAATTTTAATAGGTATTATGATCTTTCTTAGCCCGTAGGGACTTTTTACATCTCCAAACTTAGTGTATTAACCGTAATATGAATAGCGAGGGATCGTATTGTTTTTCACGTGCGCAATTTTTCGGCTTATTTCACAGTATACTTATATTTTAACAATTTTTTACTGAAACTGAAAATAAACGATGAAATAAATCAAGAGTAACAATAAATTAGAGTGGATAAACACCTAATTGCCGAGTTGTTAGCAGCTTTGAAAAACAAACATACCTACCGTTCTTTATGAGTCTAATATCATTGCAACTGGGAGCTTACTTATTCACGCAATAAAATTTTGGCAACATTTAAAAGTCAAGACGAGGAAACAACTCAAAATTAACATCAAATTAGTTTGCCACTCTTGTGGATAAAATGGACCTTTCTTATCAATTTTTGACGAATAAAGAGACCCTTTAAGAGGTGTGTGGTAAACTTATGCATCTTTGAAAGTAGTCGGACACTACAACAATACATATCAAAATATACTTACATATAAGGTAAGCCGGAAACATTGCCCTGTTTAAATTAATGCACTTTGTATGAGCCAAACCACAGAACAAGTTAGAATGGCGATGCGAGCAGGGTACGTGTCGCCGCCGGTTATGAGCAAACGCTCGCATGCTACTCGCCCGCGCTGACCGAAAAACGTAAACATGCCTTTTGCGCCACAATAACGTTCAGATTAAGAAGCCAGACATCAAATCTGTCTAAAGGAGGCGTATCCATTCACCACGCACACAAGTTTTTACTACCGTTGCGCGAGTGTTAGTAAATGTGGAGAGGAACGAGCGGCGACACCGGTTCCGATACTAACTGCGCGCGATAGCCGTTCTAACCTCTTTAATAATATGTTCTGTGAGCCAAACCCTGGTGGTAAGTTTTACAAATAGTTCAAATTCAATCTACTTATCACCTTTTAAACCTATCTACTACATGTAGAGTTATTCGACCCGCATCCGATTCGCCAGACAGAATTACGGAATGTAAAAAAGTAAGTGACAATAAAAAGTTTAAGTTAATATAATATCTACTAATTAGAAGACTGTTGTGATTAGTTCTGATAAAACCTTATGACTTATTTCAATATGTTTACTCTGAAATAAACCCAAAAATTGCGCACGTGAAAAATAATACGATTCCCCGCTGTTCATATTAATTTGTAAACATTCGAGCACTTAAAACATGTTTACATAATACGGACTTGTTTATACAACAGGGCTTTTAAAAGTTCATTTTAGTTTTTCACAATGAATCACTTTAAGTAACACATATCACGTTAATTCAATTTTAAATTTGAGTTCTATGGCAAAGGAAATAAAATCAATTTTTCATTGAAATGTTGTAGTAAATACGCAATTTTATTTTTTTCCAGTGGTAATGGACTATTTCGGAATGAATTAAGGGAGGAAGGAGTACCTAATATTACAGTTGTGTGTAGAAAACATTGTCAATCAAAATCATAATAGAAATGTGTGTAAAACATTTTTAATGTGCGTTTGTGTAGAGGTTAAATGATGGTATTTTGAAAAAACTATGATTACTCGTATTTTTAGTTAAATAATTGAGGTTTTATTTTACTATGCCATTTTGTAAATGACGTTTAAGCAAAAAACCCAAGGGACACCTAGAGAACTACAGAGAAAACTAGGCTAAATGCTTGTTTAGGCGGTAACAAAATAAAAAAAATCTTTTTTTAAACATGATATACTATTTTTTACTCTCTCTCTCTCTCTCTCTCTTTCTATGAAATAATATTTTGGAAAGTTAAATTTGTACCAGCTTATGTCAGTCTACCTACATGCGACAAAATAAAATGACTAACAAAGTCATGTAACCAAATGTAACCTTAAACCAACTTCTAAGAGTATTTGCCTGCTTAACATTCCCATGTCCCTTGAAATACTACACCGTCTACATTTTGTAGCAAAGTATCCACTTTAAACCGTGAAGTTTGATAGGTATGAGTAGAAAATAAACTAACCTCAAAATCGTCAAATACTCTGAACACAGATTATAAAGCAAATTATAAAGACAAATGTGGCTTTCCAAGAGAGAAGCTATAAGCTTCAAGATTCATTATGCTTCAAGTGCTATAAGGACCATTTTATCAAAATTTCTGTTGGCATTTCAGATAAAACGGTCCTTATTTAACATGGAGCATAAGGACCCTTCAGTGATGGAAAGCCACAAATGTGTAGGTAATGTAAGGAGTGGTCCGGAAAAAAAGTAGCATCATATTATGTGGATTTTATATTTTTATTTTATAGTATATTAACTAATTTACAAAAAAACTGCTTCATAATCAGCAAAAAAAATATACCATATAATTCACAGCTACTTTTTTACTAGACCACTTCTTAGGTATGCCGGGCGTTAAAGTAACCTAGCTAAAAACCTACTGTAGTTCATAAAATATAACAAGAGGGAATTGATTGTGCTTTCGTATTTTTCGAAATTAATAACGCACAGTAATGTTATTTTTTGTATTTTTCGTAAATCTGATGATCGCTGCAAAACAGTTCAACGTATTTATATGTAACGACAAAGAGTTGTCGCACACAAGTAGGTACAGGGATATATGACCTAAGTTAGACAATTAATTTCCAAAGTTCGCAAGATTATCCGAGCATGTCGCTATTAGTTAGAATTGACGTATCCTGAACAGTTACAGTAGTGAGAATTCAAGCTTAGCTATTCAAACAATGTCACGGTAAAATAATTGAAACAGTAACTTCTATACGAGATTAAGTCGCGATTTAATCCGCTTGATAGCAAATGGTAACCTACAAGAGACTGCAACTTTTGAGGTATTAGGATAAAATGGCCGCTCTTTAGGGCCATTTATTTGGTAAGAAACTCTAGAATCGAATTCAAAATCACGTGGGATTCTCGAATCCGAGAGTCATATTAGGTTGCCAAAACACAATACAATACAATACAAATACTCTTTATTGTACACCTCAATAAAAGAAAACAATACAAATAAAACAGAAATACAAGCAGAGGTAAACAACAGGCGGTCTTATCGCTAAAAAGCGATCTCACAAAACACACACGAAAGCGAACACGATCATGTAGTTATAATAAAATTTGAAGTGTTAACTCTTTCAGGAAAACACTATAAGGGTAACATTCCATTTTACGTACGCATATACATATTATATAATATACTTACCTTTAAACTAAAAACACAAATTAGGCGTCATAAATGGCAGCACAACGATATTGACAACGACGTAGGGCTATGCTGCCCACTACTACCACACAACAGATTAAATTTAGAACATATTGCGCGAGAATACGGCCCGATAAACAACTGAATTAGTTTTCTAAACGTCTGTTAGGGCTCATTTAGACAGTGCGCGAACTCGCATGCGAGTTTCATTACATTGCGTTATTTGATCGGTTGGATGTAACTAAAATGGTATACGAGTTCGCGCGCCGTCTAAATGAGCCCTTATGGTTATTGTGGGTGCAAGGCCCCTCATGCTCTACAAGAGTTGATGCAAAGCAGTTGATGAGTTAATGAACTGGTAGCAGTATTTAGACTAGTTGTACAATTTGCTCAGTCCATCGCACAGCGGATATTGGCCACCAGATTGATGCTCCAATGTCGGTGTTACGTGTCAATAGTTCGTACCTAATTGCTTTGATGTCTTATATTTGCTCTGCGTATTGCTGTGGCGCCTCCTTGCGGATGTGGTTCGCATCTCATCCAAGCGTTTAATAGATGACGCTACATTTTGTTCTACATAGTTGTTATTTTATTTAAAAATATTTCGCTTATATAAAATACATTCTCAAGCCCTTAAATTTACCTCTAGAATAAGAAATAAGCGGTTTTAACTTATTATGTTTTATTTTGTACTTGCTATAACTGTTCCAAATTGTAGGCTATCTACGTCAAACGGTCTCTGAAAAAAACACATTTAACCGATTTGCAAGACCTTTGCTCCGTGAAAAAAGTTGTGTACGGAACACTAAATACTGCATCCATAGTGTTGAAAACGTTTTCAATCGATAGGTACCTAAGCATTTTATTTCCTGAATCAAGAATTGACATAACAATTCATAAATTATCTCGAGTGCCTGGTAGATAGTATGAGACTGTGAGATTTAACATGTTGATAACATGCGTGATAGTAAAACACATAACATAACATACACACACACACACACACACACATTCGTAACATTTTGGTAAACGCAGGCGGCAGGAGGAATGATGTCTAAGAAAGAGCGCTTCTACATTTTCCAAAATCGATATGAGACACGGACATACACACACACACAAACACACACACACACACACACACACACACACACACACACACGCGCGCGCGCACTCTTTACTATCCTACTTTTTGCCGAACCCTTTAAGCATGATCGAACCTTCTAATTATTAAGTTATTTATGATTAAAGTCTAACTATAATGTACCTAAATCGTTAACTATCGTATTGTCTACAGAAAAGACTCCAGTTTTCCCGAACATTTATGACCCACGTAGCAACGTTACAAGTTTTTTTTACTTCATATACCTAATAAATCACACTATGGGCCCGATTCGGATTTTGTAATAGACATCAATTAGATATCTTTTAGACATCGCCAAGATACGATAACGATGTGTTTAAGATCTAACCTGTAAAATTTGACATTTCCGTGATTCTGGAGATACTCTTGAACGATTTCCACAAGATATTACTTAGAGATCTAATTCACATCTAATAGATATCTAACACGATCTATCGTAAAAGTGACATTGGTTGCCCGAATTGCGCTGCAAAAGAGAACTAGTTGAAATCTAAACTATAACGTATCTAGAATGTGTCATGATTTATTTATGTTTACATTAAAGATAGCAGTTGAATAATAATTTTAATGTGGTACTATTATTGCGTTACCCCGATTAATACAGGGGTAGTTGGGAAAATAACATTATACTACTGGCAACATGGTAGGTAGTGGGGACACGAGGCCAGTTGGACAGGCTCGTGCAGTTCGTTCACTTGGGTCGAGGCAGTCAAAGAGGACACATCGTGAAGGATTGGTCAGATCAGACTACCTGCAAGTACCTCCATTGTTGTATTATTAATAGGAGAGTAACCATACTAGAAGAACCACCTCAAATCAGAAGTGTTAACGTACCACTAACCCACAGTTGGATTTTAAGGTTTATCTTGAATCCTACTTTTTATGAAACGTAAGTTATAGAATTAAAAAGTATTTTATTTCATGAGTTTGGGACGACTACATGTTTCAGATATAAGTTTTGGTGATTGCTTGTAAGTACATAACTACCTACATATTTATAAGAAATTTTCAAAAAGAATGCATGATGAAGGTGCAGGTAGTTTTAAAACTCCCGAGTAAATAATAGTCATTAAAAGTATCTCATATTGCTTCTTCGTTAGCAACTGAATGTTAATTAATGTGCATTTTTACTATTTTTATTAAGAAAATTAAGAATTAACGACTATAGAGGTTACGTTATGTGATGGACCACATAGTCCCATAGACCATCCGGTATCAGTATCAGTAACTATAGTGTGCTATAAAAAGCCGTTTTGTCAGATATTAGATGATGCAGAAAGAAAGGTTCATGTGGATCTTCAAACGTTTAACTTAGAAAAGACGTGATTATAACAATTATTAACTTACGAGTAGGTGACTACAGCGTAATGATGTATTAACGTAAAAATGGTTAAAATAATGTATTAGCTTGTAAATTCCTTTAAAGTTGCAAGCGCTTAAAGTAGGCTGCGGTGCCGGCTAACATGTGGCCGCCGCTTTTTGTGAGGTTTTGAAAAAAAAAAAAACCGCTTTAGAGATGAATTGGTATTTATTTAAAGGTTGTGTATCATCGATTATTGTGACCATGAGTTTATGATAAATAAGTAAACGCCATTTTTGATGACACTATAAGACCGATCTTTAGACAACCGATAAGCTTGATTTTTGTTTGACGTGAGCGTACGTCGAGGTAGTTGAGAATTGGGTGAAACGAATGTTTCTTTTTGACGTGAGTGTGCGTCATTGAAATTGAGAATTATTTAATGCGAACGTGCGACTGATAAATTTTAAAGTATCGTATGGCTAGTAGTTTCTAAGGACCTGATCTGACTATGCGAGGTCGCGACAACGCGACGGATGTTTGTTTAGTCCCGAGAATGCGACCAATATTTTCTTTGATTTGTTCATACCTAATACATATCCTAACGTGAAATATTGTGAAATATAAACTTTTTGTTTTATTGTGATCGACAATTATAACAGAAATTAATTGTCATTTGACGGGATAAAGATACTCGATAGACCAGAGCAGTTTAAGATTTAGAGGTGATAAAATACATTATTAGATTATAATAGAAATATTTTATAGACAAATTACAGACTGAACTATTGATAAGTTACTCAATTTTGGCATGCAATATTACAGTTATTTGTTATTATTATTTATCAGCTAAAATTTTACGAGACTCGTAGTTTATGTTAATAAAAGTCATACCGTCGAAAGTGGATTAGCATACAGTATAGTATAATAGGACTATTAGTCATACAGTTTGTTTACATAATATGAAGTTTTAATAACATGAATATTAGGCCATATTAAGAGTTAGGACTTGAGAGTATGTCACAACACTGATTTAAACTTTCACAATTTAATATTGAGAGTATGTCGATTGATTGAGATAAATAAAATATCAGATTCATAATGTGAGCGTGCATTATGGTAAATTTACATGAGCGTGTGTAAATTAGATGATGAGAGTACTTCATAATGTGAGCGTGCATTATGGTAAATTTACATGAGCGTGTGTAAATTAGATGACGAGAGTACTTCATAATGTGAGCGTGCATTATGGTAAATTTACATGAGCGTGTGTAAATTAGATGACGAGAGTACTTCATAATGTGAGCGTGCATTATGGTAAATTTACATGAGCGTGTGTAAATTTGATGACGAGAGTACTTCATGATGTGAGCGTGCATTATGGTAAATTTACATGAGCGTGTGTAAATTAGATGATGAGAGTACTTCATAATGTGAGCGTGCATTATGGTAAATTTACATGAGCGTGTGTAAATTAGATGATGAGAGTACTTCATAATGTGAGCGTGCATTATGGTAAATTTACATGAGCGTGTGTAAATTAGATGACGAGAGTACTTCATGATGCGAGCGTGCATTATGGTAAATTTACATGAGCGTGTGTAAATTAGATGATGATAGTAATGTTAGTACTTCATAATGTTACATGAGAGTATGTACATTAGAAGATGATAGTTCGTCATGACGTTCAGAGTGCGTTACCTATAGTAAATTTACATAAGTGTATGTAAGAGATATTAATGAGATAATTTAAATGGGTTAAATCACATTAACTATATAGAAGAGGACTTGATAGAGCCGATATGTACAATAGTATAAAAGTCCTGTTAAATAATAAATGAAATATGACACTATTATGTACGTATTATACTTACACGAGCGGGTGTAAATTGAAATGCATTGATTCTAAATTTCTTAACTAGTATTTAATGACAGTAAAGAACTTTGAAAGAATTTATGATAATTGTATACATGAGTTTGTGTAAAATTACTATCCGATATGATCTACTAGTATGATTCGAAGCTATGTAGATACATGATGTAAGTAAATCGAAATACGTTGATTTTAAATTTTTTAACTAGTATTTAATGACAATAAAGAACTTTGAAAGAATTTATGATAATTGTATACATGAGTTTGTGTAAAATTACTATCCGGCGATATGATCTACTAGTATGATTCGAAGTTATGTACCTAGATACATGATGTAAGTATAATAACAATGTGAGAGAGCATTGTGGTAGCTTAACATAAGTGAAGTTAAGTTAAAAAAAAGTTAACCCAAGCTTTTGTATGGCAAAAATAAATAATATATTTATTTACATGAGAGCGAGTAATGGGAGTTTGTTTTATACAACTCTATAGGTAGAATTATTGTATTTTTGTCAGTGCCAGTTGATAGCTTTGTTTGTTTCTTTGCTGTGTTAGTTAGTTTGCGAAAGAAATACTTATTTTATAATTAATTTGTTTGTTTTGAAAGTGATAGGCTTACATGATTTCGGAGACATTTGGTGTTGAGAGGTTGGGGAGTTAGGAAAAAAGGAATTCTTACTCGAAGTCATTGAAAGTAGACAAAAAAAAAATAGAGAAGAATATTTAATATTTTATAAGACACAGCTGTTTCATTATTACTATCTAGAGGAAGACTAAACGAAATTTGGGAATAGAAAGACGCGTCCGAGTAAAAAGAACTGTGCGGTCTGTGTTCTATGAAATACTCAAAAGAGATATCTTTCACAATTCACTGACTCAAGTTACTTTAAGATGACGAGTTCATTAAAGGAAATGAAAGCCAAACCTAACTATTAGATTAAATATTATTTTGGATGGATAGTTTACATAGCGCTTTATAGATGTAAAAATAAGCTGTTCAATTTAACCTATTTAGAGCAACAGAGTTGACTATATACGCAGTCATGATGAAAGATACATGTGTGGCAGTTGTAGCTTCTTTTTACTATTGAAGTTGACTACTACTAAGTTGAATTTGACAGTATTTCAAACATTTAAATGAAATTGTGATAACAGGTTGATATCTTATATTGACTTGATCTTTTAGTTTTTGTTGAGTGAATACCTACTTTTAAGTCGCAACCTTTTGTGACAGTGGGTTTGTGAAATGGATCTGGCAACATGGTAGGTAGTGGGGACACGAGGCCAGTTGGACAGGCTCGTGCAGTTCGTTCACTTGGGTCGAGGCAGTCAAAGAGGACACATCGTGAAGGATTGGTCAGATCAGACTACCTGCAAGTACCTCCATTGTTGTATTATTAATAGGAGAGTAACCATACTAGAAGAACCACCTCAAATGGATCTAGTACGTGTCGTCTCTTGTGAATATCTTGAAGTTCGAATACGGTATGCATATATTTATTATCATTTGATTCTTATTTATTACCTCTAACTGGCAATATATTTCGGTGAAAATTAGCGGTTAGGCACAGTACAACAGTAATTCCAGTGTAAACTTTTAACTGATTGCGCCATAAATAAGGATGTGCTCGGATTCGCGATGTTAGAACGGATAAAGCAGAATTTATGGTCGCTAATGTACCTAGATTACTAGAATGTCATCATTTTATGGTCTTCGTCAGCAGTAAAATGCATGCTTCGAAAGCTAATTCACGTGTGTCGGTTAATAATATGCATTAGGTAGGTACATAATTACATCAAATGCTAATAATATTCGGTAATAAATGGAAATTATAAACACATGACGGTATTCAGTTTTAATAGTTTCCTCCTGAATACCACATCCGTTTTTTTAATTATTCATGTCTTAATGGTTATTTATTTTGTTATCGTATAACCGTGTAGGTAGTAGCTTTGCCCGATAGCGGCGATAGCACAAAATAAATAATAGTACTAAGTACAGAAGACTTACTCTCTAACAAAACGCGTCTGTTACGATCAGCACAGATATGGCCTCTAGGTGGCGACAGCGCCACGCGCGGCTTATGGCTTTCCCCAAAATTGGGGCCGAACGGATGTACTTAAAGCTAAGCCTGTAGCAAAGCGACGAAATCGCGGAGTGAGACACGTCTGCTGATAGGGTGAAAGTCGCCCATCAAATATAACTATGTGAAGAACATTTAATGGGCATATGAAAATAGGTAAAATATAAAAAAAAACTGTTCCACTCCTAGCAACCTATTTAAATTGCCCTTATTACGAACTACGAAGTCTAAGAATAACTAACATAAAGCGACATCGTTATTTCGTAAGAGCACCTTGTGTTTCGCTGCCCGACCACCTGTTGGTAGCGTTTTCATGCTCATGGTACTGTGACGTATGCGGGCGTCTCGGTAGTTCCACTGTGGTAACATAGGTGGCGCTGAAATTAGTTGTTCAGGAAAACTCTTTGGTGTGGTGTAGGTAAGTAAATTAGGAAATTTCGTGTGTTGGATGCGTTTTAAGCATGTGTGAGTGATCGTATTAATGTATGCATGTATGTGTCAAAATCAGTCGCAAATAAATCTTCAAACAGTCCACACGTCTATCTCTAAGAAAAATCCCTACATACAAATATCAACCTTATTACAAAGAACATTTGGTCGACATCGAACCGGAGGAGGAACCAGATAAGCGAAGTCCAGCCGGCCGGCGAGAACAATAGAGGACCGCATTCCTGAGCCTATAGTTGCTATTTGCAGTTGCAAGTTATAAGGAAATTATGACAAATTAAATAAAGTGAAGATTATCAAGTTGTGTTATCGTGTTGTTTACGTGAATGAACAAGTAAATACTGCAATATGAGTACTAACGAACAGTTAATTCGTGTTTTGGAGGATACAGCATTATTATTGAAGAAAACTGAAACTAATTTGAAGAAATGTCCCAAACAACGTTTAACTAAAGGCTACTTAGAATCTCGAGCACAGTGTATCGACGCTTATTGGAAAACATTTACATCGGCGCATAAACAACTGGTACAGAATACTACAATGCAGGAGCGCGGCGAGATGCAGTACTTTCTTAAGGAAGATTATTACGTCGTGGAGGAGTTATACCTATGTTTACAAGGTGATATCAAGGACGCGCTCGCTGTTGCCGCTCCCACACATGTTCAAGGAACAAGTTCGCTGGATATCACGATGTTCGAAGCTGTGCAACAACATGTCAAGTTACCTGCTATTGTTTTACCTGTGTTTTCTAATAACTATGAAGAGTGGCCGACGTTTCACGACTTGTTTACGTCGTTGGTACATAACAACACGAGTCTTAGTAAGGTTCAGAAACTGCACTATTTAAAGTCAAGTATCGCCGGTGAAGCCGCTGTCTTATTGAAGCATGTTACGATTACAGAACAAAATTATGAGTTAGCCTGGGAGACTTTAAAGCAAAGGTATGGTAATAAGAGGTTAATTGTGAACTCCCTTTTGAAGAGATTGTTTAATCAAAAGAAGACTACTACGCAAACATCTACTCAAATAAAACATCTACTGGACACTACGACGCAATGTTTGAATGATCTACAAAATCTTCAAGTGAATATTAACGAGTGGGATCCGTTCATAATATACCTGGTAGTGAACCGACTCGACAACGAAACTCATAAGGATTGGGAGGAACATGCCTACAGGTTAAGTGCTGACCAGTTGCCCAAGTGGACTGATTTAAGGAAATATCTCGAGTCGAAGTTTCGCACGTTAGAACTAGTTAACCCTGTCACGGCTACCGTACCTAAAGAAGCAAAATCAATTAAGGAGAAGTCTTACCATGTAACAACACCATCGAAAAGCTGTGTTTTATGTAGGGATGAACACACTTTATGTCACTGTCAAGAGTTCACGAAAATGTCACCTGTGGAGAGAATTGACTATGTGAAGAAAACTAAATTATGTTTCAACTGTCTCCTTCCTGGACATTCTGCATCACGATGTCGTCTTTCCTTTTCATGTCGTATATGCAAAAAGAGGCATCACACCATGATACACCAAGAGCAGAATAAGGAGTCAGTGAAAACTCAAGCTCACCACAGTCAGCTTACACACACACCACGAAGAAGACCCGCAGAACGATGAAGAAGTAGAAGTGGTGGAAATTTCGTGTAACTTTGCCTGCAAGAAATCCAAAGGCCTGCTAGCGACGGCAATGATATCCATTAGGGACGACGAAGGTCACGTGACTCCCCTTCGTTGTTTAATTGATCCAGGGTCAGAGTCAAGCTTTTTAAGCGAACGCGCAGCACAAGCTCTGCGAGTCAAGAGGTCACCTGTGAGAGGAACTGTTACCGGTGTCGGCGACCTCCAGATCAAGATCAACAGCGCAGCACATGTTCAAATATTGTCAAATCAAGATGACAGTTTCCAGCTAGATGTCAAGGCTTATATAATGCCCTCAAAGCTCACATCACAACTACCATCAAGGAAGATAAAGTATGACCCACAAGCCTGGTCACACATACAGGGACTCACTCTGGCTGATCCTAAGTTCCACCAGCCAGGGCGAGTAGACATGCTACTTGGTGTAAAAGTGTATGCACAAATACTAGAAGGAAAGGTTAAGAAAGGTCCACCTGGCACTCCATGCGCTCAAGAAACAAGCCTAGGTTGGATAATATTCGGAGACGTAGAAGGCACAGCAGACACTTTACAAGAAACCATAGTTGTGATGCATCATCAGGTCGACGTAGACGACATGTTAAAGGCATTTTGGGAGATAGACACTACAGATACAAAGAAGAGTCTCACGAAAGAAGAAGAAAGGTGTGAAATGATTTACAAGGAGACGCATACAAGAAACGAAGAAGGAAGATACATAGTAACGTTACCATTCAAAAAAGAAGAAACACTATCTCCAAAAGGACATACAAGAGACATCGCCATGCTGAGACTGAAACAACAAGAAAGAAGATTCGAAAGGGATCCCAATCTGAAGAATGAGTATGTTAAAGCTATAGAAGAATACATGAAACTAAACTACATTGAAGAAGTTCCTGAAGAAGAAGTTAACAAGGAAGCAGTATACCTACCATATCACGCTGTGATTAAAGAAGAAAAAGAAACTACAAAGACTAGAATAGTCTTTAATGCTTCTTCTAAAGGCTCTAATGGCGTATCCCTGAACGACGAGCTCCTAATCGGTCCCCATTTACAGGAAGACATGCGAAATCTAGTCATGAGATGGCGCATGCGACGTGTAGCCATGATATCAGACATAAAGAAGATGTACTTACAGATTCTGATGAGCCCGAAGGATACCGATTTCCAGAGGATACTATGGCGTAAAAATACAAGCGATCCAGTTAAACACTACCGACTGCTTCGCGTGACTTTTGGCACTGCTTCTGCGCCTTATCTTGCTGTCAAGACGCTCCAACAAGTGGCAGAAGATGAAGGCAAGGAGTACCCGCTTGCATCGAAAACCATAAAAGAAGATTTTTTCATGGACGACCTGATGACCGGGTCAGACACCGTGCAAGAGGCTGTAGATGTTGCCAAGCAGATCACTGAAATATTGAAGAAGGGAGGGTTTGCACTCCAAAAATGGGCTTCCAATAGCACTGACTTCCTAAAAGAATTTGAACCTTCAGAGAGAAGTACGCATGTCAAAATTGATATCGAGCTAGGAGGTACAATCAAGGCCCTGGGACTGTGCTGGAATATGGGCGAAGATATCTTCCAGTACACTTTGAACTTAGCAGATCCACCTGAAGTCATCACGAAACGAAACATATTGGCTGACATTCAGCGACTTTTCGATCCATTGGGTTGGATATCTCCTGCGTTACTGCCTGCAAAGAGAATTATACAGAAACTTTGGCTCTCACATGTTGGCTGGGACCATGAAGTAAACGAAGAAATAAAGGAAGAATGGCTAAGTCTACGAAATGGATTAGAGGAAATTAAGAATATAAAGCTAGATAGGTGGATGAATACGACACAGGACTCGATGGAAGATGTCACTATACACGGCTTCTGCGATGCTTCTAATTATGCCTATGGCGCCGTGGCTTATCTTCGCGCTAAAACACAAGATGGAGAGTACAAGACGACTCTAATAGCAGCCAAAACAAGAATAGGACCTGTGAAGCCAATGAGCGTCCCAAGACTTGAACTGTGCGGAGCTGTTCTACTATCAAAACTGCTGAAACAAATAAGCGAAGCAACCCGAATACCTACCAGTAAGATGTACGCGTGGACAGACTCTACAATTGTGTTATCCTGGCTGCATGGAGATCCTGCAAGATGGCAAACATTCGTAAGAAATAGAGTGGTTGCCATACAAGACATTATACCAAACCAATGGTATCATGTTCGAACTACGGAGAACCCTGCTGACATTTCATCACGAGGTATGGCGTTAAGTGAACTGAAGAACTGCGACCTCTGGTGGCATGGACCGCAGTGGCTGAAACATAAGAACATACAATTAGAACATCCAATAATAGAAGAGACAGACCTGGAAATGAAAAAAGTAACAATACAGGTTAACCTAAATAGAGATGAAAATACAGAAGTTTACAAAGCCTTACCTGAGAAGTTTGAAGACTATGATACTTTACCTGATTTACTGAAGTCCATCGTTTATGCCAGAAGATTCTTGACGTACCTAAAAGAGAAAAACACAAACACGGACAAGACTATAACAACACAAGAATTAGAGAAGGCACTACTAGTATGTACAAAGGCTGTGCAAGCAGAATATTTCAATGAAGACATACAAAGCTTAAAAACAAGAAAAAGAGTAAGCACTAAGAGCAAATTAAGAACTTTAAACCCTTACCTTGACGAAAATGATATCCTCAGGGTGGGCGGTAGATTGTGCCATTCTGAGTTAGATGAAGAACGAAAGCATCCTATAATTTTATGCAAATGTCACTTTACATACCTCATCATGCACGACGCCCACCGAAGAACCTTACATGGGCGATATCAGCTGACCCTGAATTATATACGGTCAAAGTACTGGATCAGGGATTACTAACAACTTACCTCAGAAAATGCCTCAAATGTGCAAGACATAATGCTACTACTAGAGATCAGCTGATGGGAGATCTGCCAAAACAAAGAGTAACACCTGCTAAACCTTTTCTAAATAGCGGTGTTGATTTTGCCGGACCTTACCAAATTTTGATGTCTAAGGGTCGAGGTGCTAAAACATGTAAGGCCTACATAGCAATCTTCATATGCATGGCCACGAAGGCTATCCACCTCGAATTGGTGAGTGACCTAACATCCGAAGCATTCATCGGTTCTTTTCGAAGGTTCGTAGCACGGCGGGGCCGCTGTGCTCATATCTGGAGTGATCAAGGCCGTAACTTCGTTGGTGCTAGTAAAGAGCTCGCTGACGATTGGCAAGAGGCAAAACTTGAGTTTGACAGTGAAATTGCAGAAAAACTAGCACTTGATGGCACGCAATGGCATTTTGTGCCTGCCTATAGCCCTACGTTCGGCGGATTATGGGAGGCTGGTGTCCGTTCAATGAAGTACCACCTGAAACGAATCCTTAACACACACCTGACCTATGAGGAAATGAGCACGATAATCTGCCAGATTGAATCTTCTTTAAACAGTAGACCTCTGTGTCCGATTGACGAGAAGAACATCGACAGCATGGACGTGCTCACGCCAGGCCACTTCTTACTTACCGAAGCACCGATTAATGTCCCATCTCCATCTCTCAAGGACGCCAAAATAAGCAGTTTGAGCCGTTGGCGCCACACTCAAAAATTAGTCAACGACTTTTGGCGGCAGTGGCTGCAAGAATATTTATGCCGGCTACAACAGCGTCCCAAATGGCTTAAGAGACGAGAAGAGCTAGAGACTGGTCAAATAGTCGTGATCAAAAACGACCACTTACCACCTGGGAAATGGCAGCTTGGACGCATAGTAGATAAACACCCGGGCGCTGACAACTTAACCCGTGTATACAGTGTTAAAAGTGGTGACTCAATCATTAAAAGAACTATTACTAAATTGTGTCTTATGCCCGTTGATACAGAATCTTAATTTAATTAATACTCCAATGTAAATTAATTTTGCATGTAACTATGTTTCAAATCTACTTTGTTTCTGTAACTAAGTACTTAGATAATTGCATAACTTCTAGTAATTGAGTAATTGAATTTTACCTTAATTGCGGACATGTGTTATATAATACTCTCTCATACTTGCTTTTCCTTACTATACATAGTGTTATAGTTTGTCAATGCAATTGCATGCAATAATGTAGTTTATCATACAATTTGTTATAGTAAATACTATGTACAATTTTGTAGATGAGTATCTATACCTATGTAGTTTAATAAAAGGTCGATGCCCTTTTGGTGGGCGGTATGTTGGATGCGTTTTAAGCATGTGTGAGTGATCGTATTAATGTATGCATGTATGTGTCAAAATCAGTCGCAAATAAATCTTCAAACAGTCCACACGTCTATCTCTAAGAAAAATCCCTACATACAAATATCAACCTTATTACAAAGAACATCGTGTTTTAGATCCACTTGCGGGCCAATTCCGTGTACTATCAAACAAATTGATTACTGGCCCTGTGACCCACCGTGAAACCTACATTTACTACGTCATTGGCATTTCATTAATTTAAAAAGTAAAATTATTATGACACTGTGAAAACGTTTCACAAATCATGTTTGTTCTATTATTATACAAACACTACCTACGCATGACAAGTATTTTATAGTTTTAAGGCCAAAAATAACTTATATAAGCAACACCTGTTACAAAACATAACTCGGTTATTATTCTCTCCACATCCATATTAATTTATACCGTTAAAACCCTTTGCCGGCTGAAATTCAAATGAGAAAACAATAATAACTGAATAACAAATTGATGACGTCACCAATACATTTCAGTGAATCCATTTCGTTTTTAACACATTCAGTGCCAGCGTGAGCTACGCGCTACGAGCGTAGCCGATAACACGGGAAAAACCGTATGTAGCGAAAAGCGCCTACGAACAGTGAACTCCCCTAGCGAGTCGCCGGCAGTTAATGTGTATGATACAAACAGGTATAAGCTTTACAGCGCTTGCAATACAGAAGGAAATACAACGAAAAGTTGCTCGCGTAATAATTGTAGCTTTTATTGCTTTTAAAATCGATTTTATATCAGTTTCTCGTATATGATTGTTTTTTGGTATCATGCAAAAGGTAAAAGACTTTCACCGACCATCGGTAAAACCACGTTTAGAGGCAACGGCAGGATGAGTAAAGTTACCTTGGAAGGGTAAACCTAAAGTTATAAGTACCTTTTCATTATTACGTGATGGCTTTTGCACACTTCAATTATCAACTTAAAGCATAAGCATTATCGTAAGTCTGTGGTTTCAACATTTTCAACCTCTACAACAAAAAACGAAAAACACGACCAATCACTACATAGTATACAACAAAGTCGCTTCCCGCTGTTTGTCTGTGCCTATGTATGCTTAGATCTTTAAAACTATGCAACGGATTTTGATGCGGTTTTTTAATAGATAGAGTGATTCAAGAGGAAGGTTTATGTATAATTTGTTAACCCGCGCAAAGCCGGGGCGGGTCGCTAGTGTCATATAAAAATACTCGTCACTACGCTGACGTCAACGCGTGGCGCAGACATGTATTGTGTTTTATTCCGCTAAATACTTTGTGCGTGGCATTACTTTACGCACGAGGGCGCAAATTACAGCCTACCTTGTACCTGTTCGGAGCAGAGACTTATATAAATAAGTGATTAAAAAACGACATGTGTGAATGCGAACAGGACTCGCGCAACAAGCTTTATTTTTTCGTTGATATGATGTAAAATTTTATCTTAATATTTTAACATTATTTTTTATTGTTCGTTGTAACATAGACATCAGGAGATTAATATAGGTACTCTGTTAAAACAGCCCGGTATTTAAAAATCTCTTCTCTATAGGTGCATTTCTTAGAATCATCGTCGACACAACAATTTTCTGAACGGAATTAAATTCTGCCCCAAGGAATAAGATGTTAATGTTACTTCGCTGAAGTACAACAGACTAATTATAATTTATGTACATAAAAGCTTGTCGATATTTCTAGTTCGGAGAAAATTAGGAGCATTCCTTGTTTTAAATAAAAACAAAACTCTCTTGAGGCTTTAGCACAAAACGCTTAACAGAATTTATTTATCCAATAGCCTGGTAGATGGCGCTGATGTCCAGCGAATATTCTACTTCGCGTGAACATTGTTTCATCGTAAATCCATAAGATGGTAAACTTTTTAAAAACTTTAATCTAATATTTAGTATGTATGTAGAGTGTATGTATGATTTCCGATTGAGCTGAAATTTTACATAAATATATAAATGATGAAATGGAGCTGATCTGATGATGGAGACGGGAGGTGGCTACGGAACTTTATTATAAAACCACGCAAACTACTTAATTGTGTTTGGAGTTGTTAGAATTGTCTTATTGGCGCGAGCGAGACGTGTAAATAACTAGTGTTCCTACACGGTTTCGCACGAAAGTGCGCGCAAAAAATAATGTCTTAAATCTTGAGTCTATTATGGCTTAAGAAACGGGTTGGTACTTACTGGTTATTTTTTAACATAAATAGCGATATATTTTAGACATGCCATCTTTTATGACTCAGTTACCTTGTGCCACATACATCCAGTACATTATTGGATGTAGGTAGGCATTTACATTTAAATATTTCTCGCCTTTACTTTGTGCAATTCGAAGCCCAGAAACAAAAGTCAAGTAAATTTTTAGTGACGAATTAGGACTTTCTTCATGGACACATTTTTATTTAGTCACGAAAATAAAACCTTATAAAATGTACCCAATTCCAAATCGAGGAAATGAAAACTTACAATTTATTTCCAATTAATAAGTTTTATTTATTTATTTTATTAGTTTTAATTTATTTAGTTTATACTTAATTTTAATAATAGTTTATAAGTTTTGTTAATGTAGAACATTTTATGTACTTAGATTACTTTTGTAATAGAACATTTTTTATTAATAAATTGGATTCGGGAATTGTATAGCACGATATTAATTGTCATAAAGTTATTTTGAGTTACATAAATACAGTTGTTAATAATTAAATAACAATATAATTATTTCTGAAATAAGATGAAGTCGCGATGTCTTTAGCAATTAATTTAAGTTCTCCGTACTTTCCTTGTCGCTTTATATTTTAAATAGCGATGTCAAACTTTGCGAATGTCTAGTTAAATATTACGTGGTATGCGGGAGGCGTATTCAGAAATAGAAAATAGATTTTCAAATATCAGAGTAAGAAATATAACCGAAATTAAACTTTCATGAGACATATTTTAAACTGTTCTGACGACAACGGTTTCACTCACTTAAACTTAAACTAATTTGAAGAAGGACCCCCGACGGGCCCTAAATATGTCGCTAATAGCGACTAAAAATTTAACTGTATTTAGGATGGAAGTACGCTTTTTCCTTGAAGGCTTAAAGGTCGTATCGGTCCAGAAATACCCCGGACAGTTTAGCCGTGTGAGGCAGGAATATACTGGAGAAACGCACAGTTCAGGGCTGCCAACATAACTTGGTGAGGGATGGCGGAAAGAGGCGGCTGCGATTAAGCCGAACAGTTCCACAGAGAACGACCTTCACTTGGTTTACTCTTCGTATCTCAAATAATTTAGTTACAATGTTTGAATCTGCATCCATAGAAATCCTGTAAAAATATACTTACTTACTTACTTACTTACTGCTGTGGCGCAACGACCCGAAGTGGATCTTGGCCTCCGACACCAAAGACCGCCACGCTACTCTGTCCAAAGCCGTTTCTGTCCAGTCGACGGCGCCGAGTTCGCTAAGGTCTTTCTGCACTTCGTCTCTCCAGCGGTAACTAGGGCGTCCAGACGGCCTTCCGCCACTTGGTACTCCAGAGTACGCCCTCCAGACTGCGCGATCTTCCTTCTTTAAAAATATACTAAATAGTTTAAAAATATTATTTAGTATTTTATATATTTAGTTTTTTGACTGGAAACTAATTATCAAACATCGTAATTACTAAGTCTTTTGATACACGCCTGAAGAGACATCAACGTCCTTCTGTAAATGAGTCTCAAAGAGTCGATGTCAACAGGATATTACTTCGGGCACTTAATTAATTCTAAAACTCGGCTTGTAGTTGATTGGGTGGAAAACGGATAAATGGTTCAATAGAGTGTCGAGTAGGTAAATAATAAGAACTGTAGTTTGTGACTGTAATGAGCTTAAAAGACGATTTTGTTGCCGGTCCCATATTGGGATGGTTCCTCCAATTGAGGGGGGGTTTAAATCTTCTCGGGGCAGAGGTGTAGGGTTGGAGCCGGTGTACCTTTATTTGACGTTTATAAGCGAATTGTAATATGTCTACTTGAATGAACTATCTTTTATCTTTATCTTATACTCACACCAGAACGGTCCGGGTGCAATCCGAGGCGTCCAACATATCGTTTTTATAGAAAGCATCAGGTGATCACCGACAGACCGTAGGTACTTAAAGTGGGTACTAACCCAATATTCTCGCGCTCAAGATTAAGGTGCTATACGGAAATATTTCTCGAATTTAATTCTGCTCTAAGAAAAGCACAAAACATATTTTACCTCGAGTGTGCATTTCGTTTAGATGCAGAGCGTCATTTCTTATCCTAAAAAGTAAATACGGCGAGATGTAATCGAGGTTTCTTTGATGTCGGAACTGGAGGTTTCTGCAATGTTGAAGTGCAGCTACGATCCGAGTATCTTATGATACCCGGATATTAAACTAACATCGTGGTAGCCTTTCTACTATAGCGGAGATGTGCGGAAATGTGCGGGAATCAACTAGTAGCATTGATTGAAAGCGACATCTCTTCTCCGCTCCGCTGAATTACAACCAATACTATTCGTTGATTATCATCATCATCATCATCATCAAGGTGGCCTTTTGGTGATCCAATCTTGGACGTAGGCCTCTTCCCCCCTCGTCTACTCCTGTCGATCTTGTGGCCGACTCAGCCAGTCCCGACCTCCGTGTCGTCGGATGTCATCCACCTAGCGCTGCGGTGGTCTACCGCTCCCTCGGGTGTCCGCTCTGGGTTGATTATATTTGATTTTAATTTAAAGATGTAAATATTAGTTAAACTAATAGCTACCTATTTTGAGCACGTTAAACTTTCTCAGTTTTACTCGTGCGCAAAACCGCTGGAGCTATTAAAAGGGTCAACAGGTCTCAAGGGTAGACAAGCCGCCGGAGATGTAGTCAGCCAATATTCGTGGACGATGTGGCGAATACATTTGAATACGTAATGTCAGTCCAAAATAGCGAGACTCATTGTAATCTAGAACGGCATTTGGACTTACGTCATATTTTCATAGAATTTGGCACACATGATAACTTTGTCCTTGCAAATGCCATGTAGCTTGGTCCGTTTTTCGAGCATTTTGATAGCACACGCAGTGCAAGTGTTATTTTATCACCACATAGTAAGTATAAAACAAAGTCGCTTCCCGCTGTTTGTCTGTCCATATGTATTCTTAGATCTTTAAAACTACGCAGCGGATTTTGATGCGGTTTTTTTAATAGATAGAGTGATTCAAGAGGAAGGTTTATGTATAATTTGTTAACCCGTGCGTAGCCGGGGCGGGTCGCTAGTACGTCATAATTTCATAGAAGTTTGACGTTTAAAATAACACGTGCACGGCGTGTGCTCTCAAAATCTTTGCAGACTTATCTTGGTCTAACTCTAGAGTTGAGTTGGGAGTTGTTATCGAACCGTCTCGACACGTTGGCTCTTTAATGAACGTCCAGAGTTTTACGACGGTGCTTACTGAGAGAACTTCTATGACTTGACTGATTGAGTTTGGTCTTTACATGTGCAGGATGCTAATTATACACAGCGTAATACTGACTTTATAACTTTTATTATGGCACCAATGCCGAAATCGCGGAAAAAATTGGCTGTAAGAAATCAGCCGTAATGAATGAAACAGCCAATTTTTTTTTTCACGAATATAAAATTCGTTACGACGGCGATGGCGTTGGATTGGCGGGAAAGTATAAACAGGGTTGAGTGGAGGGGGGGGTTGGGCTTTACACAGCAGTGTGACACTAAACTAGGCAAACAAAAAAAATTAAGTAAAACATCTTGCGCAGCATTAGGTACCATATTTATTTGACGTTGTGAAGCGGCGCGCAGTATAGTTGAGTTGAGTCGCTCAATACACGTGGGGTAATTTTTCAGCTCTAGTCAGACTTTTATAGTTTTTCTAGTTCGTTGCTGAACATAGATCCTAGGTACAACAAAACCACACTTGCTGTAGAAATAGATGACAAAAGAAACTAGCTAAAACGAAAAACGCTCTCTAGCTGGCCCGAGCGCCGTCCAAAAATACCGCTCCCCGTGGCGACATTGTTTCGTGACGAAAATCCGACGCCGGGCTGACGTATAGTTTGCCACTTTCATTGTACGACAGCTGAACTTTACTTTTTATATCTAGAGATCGATTCTTATTTGTCAATTTGTAAACGCTTTGATCTTGTTGCGATACGACCCTAACGGTGACGTTTTATTTCATTTCATTTATTCCTTACGTTACGTTCGGATTTAGACGTCAAGGAAATTACGAAATTCCGGGCAGCAACATTGTGACATTACTCATTAGTGGCAGTAATGTCGCGCTGCAATACTGTAGCAATAATGCTGGTGTAATCTGAATCCGACTATCGCGCGCACTATTAAATGCGAGCGAGATGTCTAATGATACTGCTCTGGGCTATAACCGCGAAAATCGAAGTTCGCAAATTGCGGGCATCTTTCCCTGTTACTCTAATTACGCCTTCATTGAAGTATAAGAGAAAAATCCCCGCAATTCGCGAATTTCGGTTTCCGCGGTACGCCCCTGATTGCATTTCCCGCGTACTAATCAGCAAGAGCGATCTTTGAGGGCGTATCAAAACCTAAGCAAATTTTCAGATCAGAATCGTACTCATGAAGTATAGTTTGCCGCTTTCATGAGACGACAGCTGGACTCGGCTCTTTGCGTTTAATTTTTGATTGGATGGATGAAACTTTGGTGCTATAAGGTTGAATTATTTGATGAAAACTTTGTTTTTACCTGCTCTGCCCCTGTTGAATTTCCTAACTGTTGCAAATATAATAAGCGAGAATATAAATTAGAATAGTTGACTGATTGTTCACGCGTTGCGTTAAGATGTAGGTACCTAAATGGTCCAAAGTATCTGGAATATACTTAAGTAGGTAAATTAAGCTTTGAAAGAAAATCAATTTAACAGCTCAATCATAAATTAAATATCTAATTTACTTAATAATATGTGACTTTCTATCTGGGAAGGCTTATGCTTCATGTTCATGTGCATGTGCAATATTAACATTTCGGTTGGAATTTCAGTTAAAAAAGGACCTTATTGCAGTTGCCTCCAATTGAGGGGGGATTTAAATATTCTCGAGGCAGAGGCGTAGGGTTGGAGCCGGTGTAGCTTTATTTGACCTTTATAAGCGCACTGTAATAATATATGCCTACTTGAATAAACTATCTTTTATCTTTATCTTGAAGCATAATGACCCTTCTGTGGGGAAAGCCACATATCTATTCGTTCTGGCTACTTTTTAAGACTTAGGTGTTTTAGGTGATTCTTACATATTATGATATTGTAAATCCTAGTTTTAGATAGCTATTCAATATTAAATAATAATTAGGTACCAACGCTCAAAACGCCGCAGTCTTATGCGTAATTTTTTAGGGTTCCGTACCCAAAGGGTAAATACGGGACCCTATTACTAAGACTCCGCTGTCCGTCCGTCCGTCCGTCCGTCCGTCCGTCCGTCCGTCCGTCCGTCCGTCCGTCTGTCACCAGGCTGTATCTCACGAACCGTGATAGCTAGACAGTTGAAATTTTCACAGATGATGTATTTCTGTTGCCGCTATAACAACAAATACTAAAAACAGAATAAAATAAAGATTTAAGTGGGGCTCCCATACAACAAACGTGATTTTTGACCGAAGTTAAGCAACGTCGGGCGGGGTCAGTACTTGGATGGGTGACCGTTTTTTTGCTTGTTTTGCTCTATTTTTTGTTGATGGTGCGGAACCCTCCGTGCGCGAGTCCGACTCGCACTTGGCCGGTTTTTTTACATTAATAAAGTTCCAATATTTTATACTATACTTCATCATCAAATCATCATCATCATAACTTAAGAGCTTTGGTCTTGTCGGTGGAGTGATCGCCAATAAATACTATACTTTACTAGACTCATAAATTTTCAGCATGCACAGCTTGTAACTTTTGTACTTTGTCGCAATAACTTTTTTTCATTTCATATATACCACGGCATTGTAAATATGTAGGTAAATTAAAACGACAAGGCACCTAATTGCCTGTACGAAACAATGCTTCATCAGCTAGCGTCATCAATTTCATGTTTAATTTTCATGGCGCTATTGTGTTTTGTTTTACTGCTACCACGGTATCATTGTCGAGCACTGTTCGACATTTATTATTATCAGTTCATCATACCACTCCTCCGTGTTTCGTTTACCCCATGTAACCTTTGGTAACCAAGGAAGTTGTGCAAGACCGGGACAGGTGGCATACTCTCGTTTCGGAGGCCAAGATCCTCTTTGGATCACTGAGTCAAAATAGTTAGTTAAATAACGAAATGTAACAATGTATAAATAAATAAATAAATAACTGGTTTACTCAAGCCATGTAAATAAACTCGAAATATCGAATAGCGCTTTTTCTCCCTTCTTTTATTACCACGGGAGACATTAAACATGCTTTCGCCAAAAGTAATCAGCGAAAGTTGGTTGTAAATTATAATTTAGGTAGGAGAAAATTACATAATGGTCCAGTCCGGAATTGGAAACCATATTACGTTAATTTGAGTAATTCATTTGGTTTTAATAAAACATCAACGCCTTGTAGCTAAAATCGGCTTTGCTGCTGTACGAGTATCCCACCCTCTAAGCCTACTCAATTGGGTTTCGGTTGAAAGGGGGGTTGTGAGGCCGCGGTCCATGCACTCACAACTCATATAACGCAAACCTCTGGTAAGGTCCTGCTGACGGCGAATTGATCAGTTGGGCCACCATGGACTATCCTGCGGCAGAAGCGCTGGGCGTGCCCCTGCCATGCTGGCCTTAATGATATCTTCCGTCGGGCCTTAGCCAGTGCGGATGCACCGGCTGTTTTGGAACCCAACGACCTCGCCCGCGATGACGGCAAGAGACCTGACGGTATGATTCTGTGTTCTCGTGCCACGGAAGATGGCACGCCCGGAACTTACCCTGTGCCGTTTTAGTTTGTAACATTTATTTTAAGGTATATTATTGTTTTTTGTTTATACTACTTGTTCTTAGATAAATAAAAACCTTCTAGGTAGTATACAATATAAGTTTACAAATGAAAATTGAAAAAAATTGCAGCTAAAATTAGCGTACCCACTCAATTAGCGAAAAGTAAAGTGTGCGTAGTCCCAAATTAAAATTGGGATTGCGTGCGGATAATAATGGCCCAAAAAGGAGGTTTGTATAGGATGACCTAAAAATTAGTGATGGGTAGGACATCAATTTAAAATGAGTTTGTATGAGTACCTCATTTTCTAAAATGAGGTGTTACAATGTCTTACTTCAAATGAGGTGAGGTACTAGCATATTTTCAGCATCGACTATTCCATTAATTCCAACAGCGACAATTTTTTTTATGTATTCATCACTTCCTTTATAATTTATAAATAATTAAATAGTAATATTTAATTGGAGTGCAATTCTGGAGGTTAAGAATAGAACTTTTAGGAGAAAGATAATTTTAGAATCAAACTAAGAACAAAGTACCTACATACCACATAGCAACTTAATTTGCTGCTTTTATGAAACTTGTTCTAATTTTGCACTTTTTTATTGTTAGATTGTTTAGTCCTCCTCCTTGCTACTTGATATAATTTTAAGTATGATAATCACTAGCGACCCGCAACGGATTTTGATGCGGTTTTTTAAAATAGATATGAGTGATTCAAGAGGAAGGTTTATGTATGTATAATTTGTTAACCCGTGCGAAGCCGGGGCGGGTCGCTGGTTATTATATAGAAGTGATTAACTTACCACCGCAGATTAATGTGATGCGCGCGAGTAAATGAGTAAAATGAGTAGAGGAGTGAAGTAAGACATTTTTGCGGTACGAAGTACTGCGACAAATTAACAAAATGAGTGGTACAAATGAGGTGCCTCACGAGTGAGCGACTCAACACTACTAAAAATACGTTGTCACTTTTTTTTTCGCGGTATTATATTGTTAATAATTAAAATAAAAGTTTGCGTTTGTGTATCAAAGCTTTGAAATTAATATCTACGTTGTGTTTTAGGTAAATAATTATTTATAATTTTAATGCAATTTTTGAACTGTATAAAAAAATGTCCACATATTTTTCGGCCACCCACAACAGTGTGATGAAAAACGTCAATGAAACGTTAACGTCAAGAGGGTTATGACGCGAAATTTATGACGTTTCGACACAGGTTTCACTGGTCGTGGTCGCGGCTATAAATGTGAGTTAATATGTGTTCAAAACGCGAAAGTTTTAAATATTATAAGAGGGTTATGGTTATGTATGTCAGTTATACAACAACAACCTTTATGTACTCAAACTTAACGAGTGCAGTAACACTGCAAGTTCCAATCAGGTTTTAATAGTGCTGGTAAATCGTTACTCCACAAACGGATGAGAGCTAGAGACAACGATGGCGCCGCTACTTTTGTAATTATTTTCTTTAAAATGGGAATACTGACGTTAAATAATTCATTAATTTCATTATACGTGCGCGTAAATTGCAGTATGTGATCTGTAGCCAAAATTAACTTTGTATGACAGGATACGAATACTATGCAGTACTCGTACTTGTATCCAGAGTAGTTAAATCAAGCGTTTATTTCATAAAATGCAATGTGCGTTTTAGTTACATCGAGACAATTAAAGTTGTCAAATTATCCATAAAGAGCTGAAGGAAGTATCTTTGAGGAACAAAAAACAAAGAGACGTCTTGTTTTTGTAGATTTAAATAAAGTCCCATTTCACCTTCTTGCAGCTTTCCTCTAACCTTAAAAATACATTTGCACTACGTAATAAATCTATTTGCACTATAAAAGTGACATATTTATTATACGCTAGTTCAAGGAGCGTTCAAGTCGATTCGAACGTACACTGATATTACACTGATTTAAACTTTCACGATTTTTACACATTATTAAATTATACAACGGGACTTAATCGCGTATCTAAGTTTTAAGATTTACCTCCGACGTTTCGAGGACGGCGTTGTCCCCGTGGTCTCGGAGAAGACTAAAACTTAAAACTTAGATACGCGATTAAGTCCAGTTGTATAATTTAATAATACACTGATATTACCAGAATTGTCTGATGTTATTCAGTTATCGTGGATTTCACTCGTATATGTCCGTACATGTATTGGCGCGGGCGAGATGCACAATAACTACATAACATGATTCAAAAATCATTCTGAGTCATGTTCGAATTGCCCAGGTTATATCCACAACAAACAACGTAGTAAATTCAACTACGTTTCCGTTCGTATTTGCGATAAAAGTCTGAATATTTTTAAACAGACCGAGATTTATACTGATTGCTGGATATGTTGCCGTTACTAAAATATGTTTACTACCTACTACTAGCTGTACTCTAACGTTACTTACACCGCTTAAGTACTGTGCTGCAAAAAAGAGCTTTTGTACGCGATTTAATTATAGTACACCCGCTCCGGCTTCGCACGGGTTAATAAATTATTCACTTAAACGTTCCTCAAGAATCACTCTATTGATAGGTGAAAGCCGCATGAAAATCCGTTCAGTAGTTTTTGAGTTTCTCGCGAAAATACAAACACACAAACAGACAGACGCAGCGGCGGACTTTGTTTTATAAGGTGTATTGATTGATATAGAGCCCAGTAAAATTTTTATATTATTTGGTTCTGAACACACCCCTGATTTTCTAAATTACCTTGAGTGAAACTTTACACATAATTTGATCTCAATTTAATATCACTAGCCTGCTTAGATTCCGTCTAAACTAACATTGCACCGACTTGAATAGAACAAAGTGTCATTCTAAACGACTAGACGTCTAGCTCTGCCCGCAACTTCGTCGGCATAAAATAAGTTTCCATATATCCCACTTTCATGGTACATTCCTCTCTCTTTTTATCCCCTATGGATAATGGGATGATTTCCAGGATTAAAACTGTACTATATCATTTCTCGGGACACAAACTATCTCCATACCAAATTTCATCTGTATTGGTCAAGCGGTTCAAGCTGGAAGAGGTAAAGACAGACAGACTTACTTTTTAGGGTTCCGTACCCAAAGGGTAAAAACGGGACCCTATTACTAAGACTCCGCTGTCCGTCCGTCTGTCACCAGGCTGTATCTCACGAACCGTGATAGCTAGACAGTTGAAATTTTCACAGATGATGTATTTCTGTTGCCGCTATAACAACAAATACTAAAAACAGAATAAAATAAAGATTTAAGTGGGGCTCCCATACAACAAACGTGATTTTAACCGAAGTTAAGCAACGTCGGGCGGGGTCAGTACTTGGATGGGTGACCGTTTTTTTGCTCGTTTTTTGCTTGTTTTGCTCTATTTTTTGTTAATGGTGCGGAACCCTCCGTGCGCGAGTCCGACTCGCACTTGGCCGGTTTTTATTGCATTTATAATATCGGATCAGAAACACAGAAACCTTTCTAAAACCTTTTTGGCCCGAGGGTAGGTATTTGTGTAACATACCCTTTGCCCAATCTGTCAGTCAGCTGTCTTTTGGACGTATTTTCGTGACGCTGAGTGTTTGCAAAGGACTCGAAATATTTGATGTTAGGATCGGCAGATGGACAGTCAGTAATAATAAGTAGTATCGGATGAAAAATGCATCTTATATTCTCATCCGATATAGAGTCTGTGCGATGTATGGGTCCACATTCCACGACTCTTCTCTTTCCGCACAGACTCTACTATATAACTTTAGAAAAAGAAATATCAGTCAGATAGTCAAGGCCAAAGCAGAAAAGTCGCAACAGCAAAGCAGCTACAATAGCCATCTAAACATCACCTTTGACGTTCGGATGTCACAGCGTCGTTGTTGCCACAGTAGCATCTGTCAATTTTCTTGATAAAATGAGTGACGTTCGCCGCATTACTGCCACGATTATGACATTCATTGTGTCACTAATCACAAGCTTTTATTTAGTTTCACCTGTCCCGTTGTCTGTCTGTAATCAAATCTTGCAAGATAAATTTGATCCACTTCCCGGTTTCCGATTGAGCTGAAATTTTGCATGCATGTATAAATCGGATGACAATTCAATATTATTATGACATAGAGCTGATCTGATGATGGAGCTGGAAGGTGACCATATTAGGAACTCTCTGATGAAACAACGCAACCTATTTAATTATGTTTGGGTTTTTAGAATTGTCTCGATGAATATTAGTTGTCTGCGGAAAGAAAAGTATAGTCAGCGATAAAAGCTTGTACCAAAATTGAAATTTTTGCCAAAAACTTATTATTTTATCAAGAAAATTGACATATGCAGCGGCGGCAACGACGATGCGGCAACAGTGATTCAGCTACAATGACGCGACGTAAGTTTTAGAAACATTATAAACTCTAAAAAAAAACATTTATCTTCTTCTTCAGTCGGAAAAATCGTTTAACTTTAAAGATTCCATAAAGGGATATCGGACAGAAAATTAACGGTGGTTTGTCGAAACATTCGGCAAGTTCAGAAAGCCGTTAAGACATTTCCAAGCCATTGCTTGCAAGAAATCTAAGAGGTTCTATGCTTTGTTTTTGGAAACTTTGTTTAGTGAAATTTGTTCTAGTGTTGGCAGGGACTGAAGTCTTATTGAGTCTAAATTTAAAGCTCTACTCGTTTTTACGAGACTTGCGCTAAAAATCTTCCAAGTCCTTTAAGTCCCGAATCGAGTTTTTTTATCGAGTCTGTTTTAAGTAAGCGCAACTCAAATGACTCGAGTCGCCGAATAAAGACTCCGTCGACAATTTTGTAGGTTTTATCTAAATATTAGTATCAGTCAACAAAATAAGCGTTATTATCTCATATCGAAAAGGTCTCAAGTCTCTACAATTATATGAGTCTGAAAAACTAAGTCGAGTCTTAAATCAGAGGACTCAAAGGACTCGAGTCTTTACCAACACTAGTTTAGACTGCGAAGTCTCATTTAGCAATGACCAAGCTAGTTTGTACTGTTTGAAGTTGTAGACAGTGAAAAACAGCGGTGCAGCATTTGAGCAAAACAGAATAGATAATATACATTTTCAAGCAAACATGGCAATTTACAGTGCTATTACTATTAGAAACATACGTGCATGAAAATGGCATTTGCAACATCGTTGAAATAGCGAGTACTTAGTCATAAAACAAATGTAAGCTACATGGTACAACCATTGGTGTTTAATAGGTAGTTTTATTAAAATACGATTTGCAGATATATGATTAAAAGTCTACGCTTTTTTCGTTGCATATTATTATTTTACTTGCGACCGATTCATAAAAAAAGTGTTTAGGGTAGGATAGCAGATCTGATTGTTATTGGTAAATTCTCAATATAGCTTGACTCATTATTTCTTGTTTTAAAAACTTTTAACAATTTGCAACCTATCCGATAAAAACGCTATTCTCATGGCCCCACACTAATAATAACCACTTACGGTTCGAGATTAATATAAGAGCGGCCACCCGCAGCCCCCGGCCGCCGTGATTGCAAATAAACTTTACCCGCTAATTTAGAAGCCCGCTTTATCGCCGGTTTAATGAATGTACTGCCGTTTATCATTTTCTGCCCAAATGGTTGTGTGAGGTTATCTGGGGATAAGATATATTATGGTGCTTATGATGTACGAGTAGTTGTTATGTCCTGGACGTAGGTTTCAAAAGATAACTCCAAATTTTAGGACACGTAGCAACGTTTAATGTTCAGATACAAACTGCCGTATGTGACATCTACCCTCTATATGGAAACATAACAGTAATACATTTTTCCACGTATAATCACCACATAGTATAAAACAAAGTCGCTTCCCGCTGTCTGTCTGTCCCTATGTATGCTTAGACCTTTAAAACCAGCAACGGATTTTGATGCGATTTTTTTAATAGATTCATGTATAATTTGTTAACCCGTGCAAAGCCGGGGTGGGTCGCTAGTCTGTCTAATAATGTCTTTAAGTCTTAACGTTTACCGTTAAAGGAAAATAAGTGAGGCGATTGAAATCAGAAAGAATAAGATTTTTTACAGAATGAGTGACAATATAGAGACATTTTTTGTCATCATCATAATATCAGCGAAAAGCCGTCCACTGCTGGATATATACCTCTTTAGGGATCTCAACGACTGATCGCAGTCTTGCGCTGCCCAAACCTATCGGCTCCCTGAGATATTAACCAGATCGTCAGACCATCTTGTTTTGGGCATTAAGAGCCAACAGGAGCTGAGATTTAAATATTTTAGGTAAATATACCCGTTTCGCTAACGGAAGCGGCTCCTAAAACTAGCGCGATAAGGACAAGGCGAAAAATCCTGCCGTAAAAATCTCAAATATCGAGGTTTCGTACTCGACTGTTTCCTCCTCCAAAACTTAACCAATCGTAACCAAATTTGGAAATCTAAATGATTAAGAAATTATCTCTGTCGGACCGTTTTGCTTTTTTGGCTAATTGATATCAGTTTTGAATACCACGCCTCTAATTGCGGCATAGTCAATTAGGCCATTTTGGCCATTTTTGAAGGGCTCTAGCGCCTTAAAAAACAAAAATATCAAAAAAAGCAAAACGGTCCGACACAGATATTGACAATATTAATCTGTGTTAAAAATATCATTGCTCTAGCTTCAAAACCCACGGAGGAAACAGTCGAGTACGTTTGTATGGAGAAATGATGACCACTCCTGTTGGCTCTTTCCGGTTCACGGTCGCCACTCAAGAACCTGTCTGCCCCAGCAGCCGTCGGTCCTACGAGCAATGTGTCCCGCCCACTGACACTTAAGTCTTGCAACTCTCTGAGCTATGTTAACAACCTTGATTCTCTTCCAGATTTCGAGTTTTTTTCTCTTTTTAGGGTTCCGTAGCCAAATGGCAAAAAACGGAACCCTTATAGATTCGTCATGTCTGCCTGTCTGTCCGTCTGTCCGTCTGTCTGTCCGTCCGTATGTCACAGCCACTTTTCTCCGAAACTATAAGACCTATACTGTTGAAATTTGGTAAGTAGATGTATTCTGTGAACCGCATTAAGATTTTCACACAAAAATAGAAAAAAAACAATAAATTTTTGGGGTTCCCCATACTTCGAACTGAAACTCAAAAATTTTTTTTTCATCAAACCCATACGTGTGGGGTATCTATGAATAGGTCTTCAAAAATGATATTGAGGTTTCTAATATGTATCATTTTTTTCTAAACTGAATAGTTTGCGCGAGAGACACTTCCAAAGTGGTAAAATGTGTGTCTCCCCCCCCTGTAACTTCTAAAATAAGAGAATGATAAAACTAAAAAAAATATATGATGTAGATTACCATGTAAACTTCCACCGAAAATTGGTTTGAGCGAGATCTAGTAAGTAGTTTTTTTTATACGTCATAAATCGCCTAAATACGGAACCCTTCATGGGCGAGTCCGACTCGCACTTGGCCGCTTTTTTTCCTTCGTAGAAGGTAGTTTCTTTATTACATTACCCTCGTCGGTATTACATTTTATTTACTGCCGTCTGAGCATTCAGCTCCAAATGTTTCTACTACTTCGTAAAATCTGGTCCAAACTTGATTAAACATGTTACAATCTTGTCCACGATTTATTTGTCTGCTTTAAACTCTTTGCCACTAGTAAAACGACGTACGTGCAAACTAAATCGTATCATAATTAATAACATTAAAAAACTGAACATTGATAGGTCTTAACTCGTTCTAATAAGGTTAAAAAATATTTAGTCATTTGTGTCAACGATTATACGTACGATCTTCTGGATTTGATAGAGAAAATGCAATCCAGTGTCTTGCTTGGATAACTGCGTGTTACTGTTTTATTTGCACGACATTTTATACAGTATATATTTAAGTAACCAGACCAAAGTAAATTTGTGTACCTATATTAAATAAAATGCCATGTTATGTACCGTTTTAAGAATTCGTAATAGGGCAATTTTTCAAGCAATTAATAAGATAAGATAAAAGATAGTTTATTCAAGTAGGCATAATTACAATGCGCTTATGAACGCCAAATATAGCTAATGTTCGCAATAAGCAGAAAATTTATTTTTCACCACACCAGCTGTTTAAGGTTCTGTTGATATTTCAAAAACGGGTGAGAAATTAGCATGTTATCCACAAGAGTGGCAAAGTAATTAGGTACTTAGATGAACATTTTTAGTTGTTTCCTTCATTTTAGCTGGTGGAATTGACTTTTACTTACCTAAATGTTGATTTTGAATGAATAATATTTAATAGGTTTCATTTGGATTTGATTTATAATGTTTACAGTTAGTATTTTCCTCGTATTGGTATTTGGTATTTTTTCGTGTTGGTGTAGTGAAAATGTTGTATTTCACTCGTTGGCACAGTTTGATTAATTCTGGCAACGCTCACGATTCTATCTTAGAAACCACTCGCTTCGCTTGTGGTTCAACTTTGGAATCTTTCACTTACTCGGGTATCAATATCAGCACGAGGAGTTAAACAACAACTTTACCCCCCGTAAAACAACTAGGATATTTTTCCATTCCGTTCCGTTACCATCTTATATCTGCAATGACAAACATAAATTATGCGTTCGAAAACTCATTCAATTGTTTATTATATTTACACACACAACAACGCACGTACAGTAATATTCGAGTTCAAAGTATTTCAAATTCATAAACAGATATTATAGATGGTAGGGCAGAAATATATCATGAAAAATGTAACACTGAACAGTGAACATTCTCGTGTCCTGTAAGGATCCAAAGGTTCGGAATAGAAAATTATTTATATCCCCAATTAACAGTTCAAACATAATTTTCGTTCTCATTAAAATTTATCGCTGCATGACTAGCTCCTGCTTGTGATATCTGCCCACACTTTAACTACCTAACACACACGGCCTGAGGTAGTGAGGTAATTGTGAAGCTCCTACATATTTGTCGGACGTACACTTTGTCTTGGATTTGGATACTCGTATAATTGTAATCAAACTTCACAGGTAAGTTCGTTTGATTATTAATTATACGAGTAATGAGAGGAGATTTTTAATAAACTTTACACCTTGTAAGCTATGGCAAAGGCTAGAAATAGTACTTAATGTCACAATTAGGGGTCACCCCGTGCGTATTTTAGGAAACCGGTTTTTCGGTTTTTATGAAACAGCAAAACCGGGTTTCCGGTTTTTTCGGTGATTTCGACTTTACGTAGGTGTAATTTATAAAATAAGCAACAGGTGGATCAATGCTTTAATATTCAGTCTCCCACGACCTTTCTATTTACTTTGTCTTTACCAAGACCATCAAATTCCATCAATAAAGTTCTTAGCCGTTTCTAACAAAAGCAAAGGAACGTTCAAATCAGCTAGACGGAGAAGTGATCAGTGTGACCACCACCCGGACCTAATAGTATTCACAACAAGAGTAGTGGACGGTACCCCAGTAGCCGCCAAACGGTACGTGCTAGTGGATTTCCCAGACTCTCAACGCCGCCCAGTGTTAGTTGTCAAAGGTCTGTATGTATGTATGTATGTATAAACTCTTTATTGTACAAAACATAAAACACACTTTTATGGCACAGGATAGGCAGTACAAAGGCGAATTTATCCCTTTAAATAGCGATGGTTGAGTCATATCCTACCTAACACCACCACGCGGAACGCGGAAGTTTGCTTATGCTGGAGACCTGGCCCTTGTGACACAAGAATACAGCTTGAAAAGGGACAAGACACTCTGAAAAAGGACCTGGGTCTATAAAACGACTTATCCTGTCGGGGGGGTTTGTGCCCCAGCAATTACAAGACCGAGGTGTCCTGCTTTCACCTGTGCAACAAATTGGCCAACAAGGAGCTGAGAGTTAAATTCAGGTTAATCTTATCCGCCACGAATTCCTTCCTAATAAATGTCTCGGAATCACCTCGGATAGAAGCCTCAACTTCAAGGAGCATCTATGCAGCCTTCGAAAAACTCGAAAAAGCCGGTTTCATCAAAGTTAAAACCCGGTTTTGGCAATTGGCTGAAAACCCGGTTTTTCCGGTTTTTTCGATTTCGGTGAAACCGGGTTTGTGACCCCTAGTCACAATGGATCTTATGTGAGAAAGCGCTAAGTGACGTAGGTACTACTTTGTAATACCAATTGAATTTTCAAAATCCAAATCGTCCCTTGTTGTATAAGCACCTACTCATTTCCATAAATTTGCACAATCGCAGTGCATTAAGTACTTAAATATTATGGTTACCAACGTACAAGTTTAAAGCGTTATATAAAAACATAATTTTATAATAGGGTTCCATTGACACCATTTTAGTCATAAGCTAAAACAAAAGCATTACTCCGTTCTTCATAAGTCAGGACAGAGGAAGAAATAATCACGACTTCCTAGTAGTAATAGGGGACCATTGGGTAGTCGGGAGGCTCAGGCACCCCCTTGTAAATCAGGATGATTTATCCCCCCTACTGCATTGCTAGGTAACTGTCATATTTTCTCTGAATGAGATCTACGCAAATACTTGGCAAACAATATCGTTATATTAGTCATAAACGAAGTATTTCCAGCACAAAAGCAGAAGCCCGCCGCTAAGTGGGTGTCCGCTATTATGTTTCTATAAACAATAAACGGTCTTGGAATATCTATAATCGAGAGTAGTTTAGTTACTAAGGATAATGCAAGCGCAATTATTATCGCTGTAGGTTTTGCAGAGAACAGAGACCATTTACTCTTCACAATTTGAAAATATTTGTTTTTTACATTGAGTAAAAATTGTCCCCATTTAATTTCGGTATCTTTCGCATCATAACATGATGAGATAAGTTTTTGACAAAAAAATATGTTTTTACTTTAGGTACTTTTGTTTCCACGGGCAACTAATACTTACTCTTCGAGACAAATCTAACAACCGTACGGCCGCAACCGCAATTAGGTTTCGTTGTTTTATCACAGAGTTCCAATGGAATGGCCACCTCCTGTCTCCATCACAGCGCGATAGTACCATAATATTCCATTGTCACCCGACTTACACACATATTTATGCAAATTTTCAGCTTCATTGGAAACCGGGAAGTGGGTCAATTTAGCTTCCAAGATTTGACCCACACTAACATACATAGGTTAGTTAAATAAAAACTTGAAATAAAAAAAAATATATACGCGTCGACTTGAGAACCTCCTCCGTTTTCTTCGTCGGTTAAAAAGTTACTAGTAATCCAAGTAAACATTGCTTACAAAGTCGGCCACGTCCACAATGTCACCGCGCACTTAATCCTGCAAGATCCTCATTTTGTTTCGCGAAAAAACAAAACAACGCGTAATCCGGGTCGCGACACCCCAGGGCACTTAGCCACAATCCTGCGGAGCGCGTCGCGTTAGGCAAACCAGCTTACATTAAAGCTCTATTAGGTATTATAACGCTTTAAACTCTCGCGCTTTGTACATACAAATAATTATATTTTAGTGATAGCAATATGAAACCCAGATGAAACATGGGAATTAAGGCAAACATAATGAGATTATATCGCGGTATATCTCACTTCATACGCGGTTCATATCACTAAATATGTACCTGTTACATTAGAGCTCATATTACTTCTCCTAAGTTATCTTATCACCATCCTTTCAGCCTTTTATCGCACTATCTTCGCTAACGGTCGGTCACTTAAAATAATATTCATAATAGGGATGATGACACATGTTGAATTTTATAACAAAATCTAGTAAAATAGATAGTAAACAAGCAATTTATCACAATAATCTGGATATTAAAATAAAATATAGAAATGTTACAAAAATACAGGACCTGAAAGTTACAAAATTTAAGTTTTTTTTAAACATCCAAAAACGATAAAAGTAAGGATACCAGTTACATTCCTTACATTTTATCCAAAAAATATTGTATAGCAACTATATACATAAACGCAATATTTCACCGACAAAAACGCAATTTTCTTGTTTTGTCCATACGACAAGATGGGCTCTCAGAGACCTTGACGTCACGTTCATTTATCGTTTTGTTAAGGGCGTTTCGCGACTGTCGGCCTTTGACTACAATTTCTGACTTTTGTGTTACTTTAATGCAATGGGTCCCATATAGACATTTGATCCTAAAAACAAACCCGATCGATTGATACCATAAATGAAAATGAGTCATGTAGCCTATTATAAGTAGGATATGAAGTAGACAATCGAAAAACAATGTTTTGTGAATAAGTCCGTAGAAAAGCTGAGATTTGCGTCAGCGGCATAACATTAGCACACAAATCGTCACATTATGATAGTCTGTTTCCAGCGAGCTAGCGTTTGATAAGATTATGCATAAAAATTCGCGTTTGTATTATGTAAGGTCGTGACTGAGTTTATAAATACAATGCTTTGCGAAAGTTCGCCGATTTCCACGAGATTTTACTTTAGTCCAATCTTGCAAATTATCTTGTTGAAACTGTACATATGTACGTACAATACAAATCAGCGTATCACAAATAAACACGTTTTAAAGATCTAAGTTGATTGAAATGCTTGCAGAGAAGTGGAACACTAAAATAGGCTAGTTAAAAAAGTGGCCAAAAATTTAACTTGTCATGACAACCCCTGATTATCAATCCGCCTGTCAGTTGTTCGGAACTGTCAACTTTTTGTTCTAACTGACAGGCTGATGTCGTCCGGCAGACTAGTAGGTCCCTTAAAAATGCCCTTTCAAAAAATTTTAACTATCGCATTGTATTTAATTGTATAAATGTTTACTTAAATAGTTTGAAGAGCAAAGATGAAGGCAGCGACGCTCTGTTTCGTACTAACTAATCCAACGTTTGACCTTAATAAGTTGTTTATGTTTCATATCGATAAACAACGTTGAACTTTATATTGAACCAAGTTTCCCGTTAGGTACAGTCGCCATGAAATATATCAAAAATATCTGAAAACGCACTCTAACCCCTTGAAAAGACTATATAATTTTATATTAAAGGAAAAAATGGAATAAGTTACGCTTCCGGCAGGACTTGAACCCGCATCCTCCACAATCCGTGTGTTGCTCTTAACCAATAATTGGGCTACGGACGGCTCGCAGACGTATCTGCTTGTTAAAAAAAACTATGTAAATTTAAAATGTCATGAAGGCAATATATTTATATTCTGTCGAGCCGGATATGTCAGTAGCAATGTAAAGCAAACTAAAGTATGGTATCCCTAGGAAACGAACCAAAAGCAGCAATGTACATTGAACAGCGATGAAATGTAAACAAAACAGTTCCACAGATAAGATTTAAATGACACGCGATTTTCGTACAATTCAGTGTTGCTAACCCGCGATTTTTCATATTTGCCGCCTTTGTCTACTGATAAGATTTGCTAGACCAAGTATAGTTCCCATATCTCATCCATCACGTTGAGAAGGGACTAATTAAATAGCATCTTTTTTATAATAAATAATTTGATTAATCCAACAAACTTACATTAAAAAGAAACCTAAAATTAAAACTACCTACAACACTTCATAATACCAAAAAAACTAAAAATCTACTTATATCTAAAGAGGGCATGGGGCATAATGCCAAAGATACTGGCAGCATTTCCTCGCTGAATCGAACCGCTGATTCGTTGAGCGAGGCAGCTGTCAGCTATTTCAATCATACTTATTGTTATAGCTGGTCAACCAAATCTTGTCAGGTAAAAAGGCGCGAAATTCAAATTTTCTATGAGACGATATCACTGCGCGCCTACATTTTTCAAATTTGCCGCCCTTTTCTACAGTCAAGATCTGGTTGACCATGTATAAATTACAATTTTGGTCTGTAATAACCTTACCTAATAACATATGTGTATGTGACATGATTGCTTCAATTTGAGACCGATTGCTCTATTTTCGTAGGGATATTATGTTTTGATTCGTTAAGGCATATTGTGCCTTATTGTGCCTTCATACTCAATGGTTAGTCTAGTAAAGATACGATTTCGTGAAACATTAAATTATAAGAGGGTATTTTTTTTTCGTTGTAATTTGATATTTTAAGATAATATATGCAATAATCCTACAAACTTTTCATCCCGAAATCAGTTTCTGTGCCATTTTTTGCACAATTAAGCGCCGATTTTTTTATATTCAAGTAAGTAGGTAGTTAATATTTATTATAGAGCGTAAACGACATTTTAATCCAAAATAAATAAAGTTGCGCACCATCCCGCTAAGGTGTCCTAAGTTGCTAGTAATACTCGTATATTGCAAGTGAAATAAAAGCTTGTAAAACATGCCAGTGATAGATTATCATTTGTCAATTACAGTTCTTATCACTTACATCAAGAAGATGCAATTTACGTGGGAGAAAGATGACACGATAAGTTTCAAATTGACATTAATTTGGATGTTCGAATCGACCTCAACGTGAAAATACGTTGTCTACGTAGTGAACGGAGCGAACCGTGTTGCTTCTGCGTAGGTATAAAAAAGTATTTAATCATCCGACTGTATACAAAAATTCATGCTTTTCTTCGCCATTTAACACCTATTCATGCAAACCCGTGACAACTGTAGTTTAATTAATTCCACAGGCAGTTTTGAAAGGGCGCGAGCAGCCTTCGCTTCAGTCTATATTCAGCAAGCGAGCGAAACGCACGGCTCCTTCGATAAAGTTTTCCGATCGAACGTCAAATCCCAAAAATATTTATTAGACAAGAGAAAATAGTAAAACAGTTTGTAGGTTATTGAAAAAAGTATTTTATGACTTTTCAGTTTGCGAATTATATTTAACAGTTTTTAAAAAGTGAGTTTTGTTAAAAAATTTAAGACTTTTAAAAAGTTTGTAAACTGTAAACAAGATAGGATTTTTAAGTGTGTTGTTTTCTTGTTTATAAACTTTGCGAGTTGTTTTTGTTTTGGTATTTATTATCATCGTGAATTAATAGAGGTAAGTTATATGCTAGATAACGTGGGATAATTAAATAAAGTTCATTAAATTTACATTATCATTCTCTAGTAGTATTATTGAATTGAAAAAATACAGCTACTTAATTAAATAATGCAGGTTTACTTGAAAATATTACCGCAGGTTATTTAAGTAGGTACCCGAAATTAAATCCTATCTAAAGAAATCTTTAAATACTTTTTAATTAATTAAGTTGAAGTTTAACTCCTTTTCTGTGTATTATAAAAATAACGACCAAATTTTCAATCACCGTTTTGCATTCTTTTTACGAGAACGTATTTTTCAGCTCCATACAGCGCAACACGACTTTAGACCACCACCGCACTTATATAAAAGGTTAGATTTTAATATAATTTACCGAGTGCCTAGTAGTTCTGGGATAAAACGCTATCACAGCGCTCGTAATCTGATATGGAAACGGGGCAGTACTTTAGCTGTCAGCGAGTGACGAGTGGTCACTATCTAATGAATGAATGAAATAAATTTATTCCAGAAATATTCCATATGTGATTAAAATATCTAAAATATTTAAAACTAATTACATAATAAATTATAATAATTATGATTAAATTAAATTAAGACGTACACAAACACAACAATTAATTACTAAGGACCTGAGTTTCGGGTCACCCCGACCCCGATACGACAGGCTAATGATTGCTATTGGCACTGTATTGATCATTCGCGCGTTGGAAAATTGTAATATATATTTATTTATTTATTTATTAAACTTTACACATAAATTAACAGTATAACAACAAAGCACTTATGTGGTATATTCACAATATTACATAATTATATTAAAATATTTATACTTACAACAGAACAAACTTATAACAATGAGATCAGGGATGCATTTTAACATTATATTATTTATCTATGCACCTTATCAGTTTCCTGTAAAATACACCAGCACTATCAGCAAATATATCTACATCATCTGACTCCAGTATGATGCGGTTAAGGGCAGTTCGGGCCTGAGCGGTGGGAGCGTTGGCACCGCGCAATACAAGCTTACATACAAGCTTAATACAAGCTTTTTATTTAACCTTCTAAGACGTTTTTATTCGCTAGGTGCACGACTGGTGCTGCCCTCATTTTGGCAGACTTTCTACGTTAAATTTTATGGAGTAAAATTAGTTCAAGCGGCTGCCGCTAGTACTAATGTCAGACATTCCATAAGATTACCTGTGTTTGTGACGATCAGCGCCACTTCCCCCTCCACCGACTGCGCACCTTGCCAATATGACATCTTACAAAATGTTGTACATACTCCAATAAATATTTTGAACTTTCATTGAGTAACTAAGGGTTCCAAATTCAAAAACAAAACAATTGAAGGGTCCACGGAAAGAACATATCTAGTCACACTAGTGACATTTTGAGTAATCGCGGTTTTAAAATTTGGAACAATGTCAAAACGTATGGTAATTCCGTGACGGTATTATTTAACTAAAAATAAAGTTGTGTTACATTTATTATACAGTGGTAGCAAAAGATATAACTAATAGTTCATTAAGAGCTCTTCATTTTGAGATAAAAATCTCATTTTCCGAAAAATGTGACTAGACATGTTCTTTCCGTGGACCCTTCAATCGCTTCTGGGTCTCAGGAGGATAATTTTTTTTAAATTTTGGTCGAGGTGGCGCGGTAATTTTTAAAATGTCAGCAAGATGCCGTGATAAATGTTGCTAAAGTATTATTATTTATTGATTTAATAAAATACAGACGTATTCCTAAAATATAGTCATAGCCCCACAAAACTTATGGTTTTATGGATGTACCTACTATTTGCTATTTTCCAAATAATCCCGCTTTATTGGTTACCCCAATACATCTTAGTCGTATTTTCTATTAAAATTTGGCGTCCACATGTTATTGCATTACAGGGCAGTATTTCAAGATAACACCTACAGGGATCGCGAAAATTGATTGCTGGTAATTACCAGGTTACGTAATTACGTAACTCTACTCAATTTTATAAGTCTTACATAGGTAAGTATAAGCGTAGGTAAGTAAACGCGGTGGTGGCCGAGTGGATATGACGTCCGACTTTCAAATGAAGCCGGAGGTCGCGGGTTCACATCCTGGCTCGTACCAATGAGTTTTTCGGAACTTATGTACGAAATATCATTTGATATTTACCAGTTGCTTTTCGGTGAAGGAAAACATCGTGAGGAAACCTGCATTTATCTGCGAAGAAATTCAAAGGTGTATTTTAAGAAGTCCCTAATCCGCATTGGGCTAGCGTGGGGACCAAGCCCTCTCGCGCCTGAGAGGAGGCCTGTGCTATATAGGCTGAATTATTATAAATTATTTTACGTAAGTAAGTTTAGTACACATACATGAGTAGTACAAACATGAAAACATTTGCATCCCTTCTTCCTTCTCAAACCCCGTTTCACTCCATTTTACGGTACCTACATATCTACAGACAAGTACCTACGAGTAGATACCCAAACACTGACAGTAATAAAAAATACGCCACTTGAGAATTCTGCGCATATGTTGTTAGTTGTTAAACTACAGGGAAAACTATTTCATTATATAATTAGATGAGACTATTTGCTGTTCGCGACTGGCTCCTAATAACAGGTTGTCACGAATATAGGTACCTACTAACGATAATCTAGAATTTACAAAGTGTAGTTTGTACTGTACAAGCACAAGTACTTATTTCTTAAACTAACATGGACATTTACATAATATAAACAGATATCGGATATTAGAGGCCATAATTTAATGACTGGTAGGGAGTTAAATATATAGATAAATTAAACTATCGATATTTTTCCCTAATACTAGTGATCGCCTCCAGTTTCGTTTGTAAATGTTTTTTGCATGTCAGTATTATTTCGGGGTCGATAACAATGTTTACACATAAAAATGAATTTTCAAAAACCCCTAAAAAAGGGGTATTGATTTATTTGGCAAAAAATCAAAATGCCTAAATATAGGGGTCGCGGCGCAGAAGACAATTTCGTACCTTTTGACGTTGAGACCCTTTGGCCCGTGGGGTCCAAGTGCCCTTAAGCTTATTAAGGAACTATCCAAAAGGTTAGTAGAGGTCACCGGTGACCGCAGAGCTGGCAGCTTCCTCGCTCAAAGATAAATATAGTCCAGCGGTACAGCGAGGAAATGCTGCCAGCATCTACGGCACCGTGCCGCAGGGTTTTTAGATTTAGCTTTTAAGTTATATATAGTTTAGTTATCTATGTACCCTCCTATTGTACTTAAATACAATTTATTTATATAATTTGGCAAGTACGTTACTGTTCTTTAAGATGGGAGTACGTTCTTTTCTTAAAGGTTTGAAAACACAACATGCAGAAATTTCAAAATATATAACAGGTAAATACGGAAACCAAATTTATATTAGCACCACTTTAGATAAAGTACGCGATTTCCAAAAACCTCGGATTAACTGATTAGAGATGATATTCGTATAGACAATAATAATGTATCGGGCTATGTTTAATACAGGGTTCTGTACCTAGTCGTTACTATTTTAGTACATAACTAGCGACCCGCCCCGGCTTCGCACGGGTTACACAAAACCTTAACAAATTATATACCTAAACCATTCCCAAGAATTATTCTATTGATAGGTGAAAAGCGCATGAAATCCTTTCTGTAGTTTTTGAGTTTATCGCGAACATACAAAGACACAAACAGACAGACGCGGCGGGGGACTTTGTTTTATAAAGTGTACCTAGTGATAGTGATAATATAAACTAGTTACTCATATGGTTTATGCTGTGGAATGCCCGATGTTGGTATCCATGGGTGACGGTAATTGCTTATCATCATTCGTCTGCTTGTTTGTACCCTGTATCGTAAAAATAATCACACACAGCTCCAAGCAACAATACATAAATAGTACATTACGATACAAGTGCGAAAAATAGGAAATTCGCAACTAGTGGCGAAAAATTAAAACACGTCCGAAGGGATTTTTTTTAATCGACACGATTCTACCTATTCGCACATTTATCACACAACGTTTTACAGTAGGTACATAAATTATCGACATAGTTAAGTAATGTGCTAATTATCACACTAGTGCGGTAAATTGACACCATATGTACTGTAAAGTACTTATACTTATTCTTGATATGATCTTTTTTTACTTTTCATTTTACACAGTTACAATACTTACAATACAATAAATAATGTTATTTTCTTGTGGTTGACCACGGAACTCTAAGAAGAATACAAATACACACATCGTAGGCATACCATAAAGCTTATGTCAGCCTTATCTTATCTTATCTTGAATGTCGTTTAGGACAGATGATGTCGATTACCTTAATAATCCCACACAGGATCGTATCTATTGTTAGATTTTTGGAGGGTAGAGGTAAGGACGAAACTTGAGACTACAGTTGCAAAAAAGGCTAAATGTCCGCTATAAATAATAGTTTCAAATATGTCCAGAGTGGCGCTAGAGTAGCTATGAGCTTAGGCGATATTGACGGAGTAAAGTGCGCTGTGATTTGAATTTTTTTATCAAATATTTTAGGTATAGTGTCGCCACCTATTTAAGGTTTTTTTTAGGGACACTTTTTCATACACATAGATTGTTCTTACCTCTACCCTCCATATTTAGATTAAATAAGTATGAGCTGGGTAGAGAATTGCATCGAACTGTCAAAATTCTCAAAAATCCATTGATTAATTTATAGGTGAACCAGGATCTATTGAGGGTGCGCCATGTTGCGGAATTTCACTGGAACTAATTTTTTCATACTACACTGAATTGTCACCCTATACATGAGAATAACAGCGCCCTCTTGACAATTATCATATATTACTGGTCAGGCTATAATATCCGTTGTAAATATTTTATTTAACACAATTTTCAATCGTGGCTGAATGCCGGATGGGTCTCTGCCATCGATGCCTGACCTGTCAAAAAATGTCAATATGGCGAATGACTGTTTTAAATGTCACCGTATACAGTATCATTATAATTTTTTGTTTACTAAAACTGATTCGTCCTATCAAACATCAAACAAACCTATTTTAGTGCGTAGTATACATTCTGTAAATAGGTTTTAGCATTTTATTACCTGTTAAAGTACCTAAGTTAAGCCTTTGTTTACAAAATTTTCAACATAAAGTATCTTTTACATGCAAGTTTGAGCCACTCCGCCATATTGAATGCCGCTTACGACTGAGAATAAAATTGAAGTGTGCAAAAGGGAAGCCATCACGTAAACAGTATAGGTATGCACATAGTACGAAAGATACGGACTACAAATGAAAAATTTATACATGGCCTGGTCTGCCAGTCTTGGTGGTTTGACCTCAACGGTTTTGTTTTGGCGCATAAATTAGTGGTTCGGGTCCGGTCAATCCTTTTCAATCCAAGCATGCTGCACTCCATGGTTCTTTTCAAACCTTCATTTTGGTCTTAATAAAAAAAAATACTAATTACCTAGCTAAACTCATTGAGTAATTGAAAACCCCGGCCAAGTGCGATTGGTCTCGCGTTCCAAGGGTTCCGTACATTATACAATTCTTAACAATTTCAAATACGAAGTAATTAAGTCCGACTCGCGCTTGACGCACATTTCTAACGCCGCGTACTACGTAGGCGAAAAATGCGCGAACTCGAAGCGAAGCGATGCGGCGCGGGGCGAATCTTCTGATACCTATAGAAGTGTCCTACGTGGGCGATCTCGTTGCGAACGCGAACGCCGTGAGCCTGCCGCGCCGCGCCGCTTCGCGTTCGCGAGTTGTTCGCTTACGTAAGACGCAGCGTAATAGATTTTCCTGTTATAGGTAAAGAACTATTTTGTGTGGCAGTAACAAAGATTTTGTTATTGTTATGCAAAGAATTATTTCAGTATGATGTCCATAAAAAGATCGCACATCAAAAGCCGCCTTACCTGTTGATATGGTTATGCATATCCAATAAACCGTCAGTGCCAAATACGTCTAAATCCCGACGAGCTGATAACGTATCATGAGATTAGGAGCTTATACGCTATCATACGTATAAAGCCCGGTAATATTCATTGCAGCTGTGAGGGGCCTACGAACTGTAAAGGTTGGTGTATTTTCATCCTTGTTACTCCGATTAGAGTGATAGAAAACTGGTGTCGGACGCCCGGTCCGGGCCCAGGCCGTTCTAGCGTGAGTCATCCTTTACGCTACGCATACTGTTTCAAACAAGTTCCACCTTTCAAACTTCAAAAACAGAAGGGAATTCAAAGTTTCCAAATAAAACGTAGGCAGTTATTTAAGTTTCCAAAACATTTTCCTGTTCAAATACTTTGGACAGGTGATCTAGGTTACGCGCTCTGCGAAAACTAATCGTAGCCTGCCTTACTCGTAAAATGGTTTGTCATAACTAATATAATTTGACCTCTTTGTAAGTAACATTTATACGTAATTGGAGCTCATAATATTACTGGTTTTCTAGATGACAACCCAGAGACTAAAATTTGTTTTCGGTAATAGGGTAACTTAGCTTGTTAATACTATAATTAATCAATGTTGCTTAGGCAATATATAATTAATGTTGCCTAATATTTTAAAAGGTCATCTATTTTTGTACATTTAATCATTTATTTTTGACTATATGTATAAACTTTTGGCCTAAAGATAGAACTGCAATGCTTGTGATTTTCAAAAAATTTAATTTACCAAACTGGCAGTAACATTTATTTATTTAACATGATAAGATGAGCCAAGCATTTAATATTAGAACTTCAAATCTTCTAGTAAAGAGCATACCTGTCCTCACGCGCCAATTTGATTCTTAGGCCACTATAGAACCTTGTCGCTGTAACTATTAGATACATGATATACATCTCTCAATAAGGATTGTCATAGAAGAACAATAACTGGATTCATTATGAAATGGTTATATAGTGGACTAGGAATCAAATTAATTTAATGTAGTCGTACCTATTTTCTAACAGACATATTAAAACTTTGGGCTGGTGAAGTCGAATAAGAATTAAGAACAAGAAAGACAACCCAAATCTACTTCGGTTACACATCGCCGGACCATCCGTCTTGCCCTTAATTAATGGATGTTAATGGGTGATAATGGAAAAGATAGCTTTTCTTTTTTACTCATCTATAGGCGTACAGGATTACCCAAAATACGTTGTTATTTTTTTTACATTATTGTTGATAATTTTCACAAACGTGGGCAATTGTGTATCAAAGCTTTATAAGGATATTTTGAATAAGTATTCGTTTTGTTTAGTTCAATGATTGGAGTTTGAATAATGAAAGCCTAATGTTTTGTATAAGACGATTAAGTAAGAAAACAAATCGTAAACATTCTTTGTCAACGTATTTTTGCGTCACCATGTAAAATTGTATATCTACTAGTAGTCAACCGGCCAGCGAACGCAAAGTTTTATAGCCTCCGAGCGTGAATTCTTCTGCGTAGAAAGTTGTTAAAATTTTAAGTTGAATTTCAAAGAATTCTTTCTTAGTTAGCTCTACAATACATACTCGTACATATGTGAAGAATGTTTCTAAAGATATATTAAAGAATGATACTTTTGGCGCGTCGTCTGATCCGCTGACTGTACCTATATTATGTTACATATCAAGGATTTGACGCATAAAATCAGGGCAGAACCCTCACAATCTCAGAGACACTAATATATGGATTGTACGACATTAGGTTTTAAAATGGTTAGTTAATTATAAACTCTGGAGTGTGTAGTTTAAGTAGATACAATCTTGTTCATGTGAGACTTGCTTCGTTAAGGAATGTAATTAATAACTTAGACCCATTAGCAGATTACACCACCCAGTGTGGGCTTACTTAAGTAGTAATAATTATGATTAAAGAAAATAAGACCTGTATATTACGTAAATAGAATGAACACGAACGTATTTACGTAAATCTTTTTATCAACAGATTTTTTTTGGTATATATTATGTCTCTGCTGTAACACCAATAAATAAGTATTTTTTATCAATGCTTATTAATATTAAAATTGAGAAACCTTTTTTTTACATTTAAGTAATAACTGACCCTTTACATAGGTAAATAAATAAATATTTACTTCTATATAAAAAAGATATGGTATCGTACGAAGACGTATCTGCTTCATAAACGTTAGTTTGGAGAAAACACAAAAAGGCACTTTACAATACCTATAAACAAGTTTCATTCCAATATCAGAGTCGATACTATTAAAAAAAAGCGACAAGCTTTTGGCAAAGTATCAAGAATGTTCGCGTCGGTACGAAAATTGTTTTCACTATTTCAGTAAACGAAAAATTTTAAATTTCAGAGGAAATACATAGTTTGATTTACTTGTATATGAAACATAAATTTCATGTCAGTACAATATGTTTCAGTTTATTTAATCGCCTATCAGAAAAGATACAATGTATCAAAAAATATTGTGATTTTACGTGAGGTATACAGTTTTTCCGGTTTTCCGTCTGGTTTTCACTGTGGCGAGTACTGCCTATTCCGACGTGAAATTATATTATGGCCTCTCTACTGTTATGGCTTTCTTAATGTAATTATGTGTACTTAATCTGTTAAATATGACTGCCAGACGTACCTTGCACTTTGCTTCATTGCTTTTTGGAGTCATTCGCGATAAACAGCCATCTTATCTATTTAAAAAACTCAAGTTTCCGAAAGGTCATGTACGAGGTGCTCTCAAGCTTAACGTTACGCAACACAGTACGTCCGCTTTTCGTGGCAGCTTCCGATATGCTGCAACGAAGTGTTGGAACAATTTACCGCCACCAATCAGAAACTGCATATCCGTCACCTCTTTTAAGAACAACCTAAAAAAGTATTTACTCACAACCCAACAAGATTTATAACTTAGCGGACATATTCAAAAAGCTTAAAAAAATAAAAAATAAAAATAAAGAAATTGTAAAAATTTGTGAACAACAAGATATATTTGTCGACTCTCTCTCTCTCTCTCTCTCTCTTTCCTTCTTTCACGTGATATGTCTAATCTGTCTTGTTCTGATTATATCTGTTCTGTTTGTGTATTTTAGTTTTAAGGTTTAGCTTTTAATTTTGGGTGCCCGAAAACCAGCGCAGTGTCTTAGAGACACTGCTTATGCTGAGCGGCATCCTATTTGGTGTACCTTTCTTTAATTAATTTTCTATTGTACCTAAGTAATGTGTGTTTTTTACGCCAAATAAATATTTTCTATTTCTATTTCTATTAATGGGTTTTTCGGAGTTATTTGTAAGATTAGATCTATATGGATTATGCTACGTTAATATATCCGTACGTACCAACGTAGGCAATTAATCACATAAAACGAACGATGATCTTTTAAAACTATCAGCAAGGGGGGCCAGAAGTTAAACAATAGTACATTACTGCAGAGGCCGTGAAGTAAGGGATTGCAGGACGAGATTACGGATAAAGCGAGTCTTGCAATCCCTGTTCCGGCCAAGGATGATATAGTGCTTTTCTCAAACATTGTAAGAAAATAAAAATGGAAATTGCCGCCTTTTTTATTTTTATTTAAACTTGACATTGGAGAAAGTTATTCGAGCACCATGTTTAACCGCTTATAAAGTGGTAGTATAGTACTAGTTTTTTTTTTTGACACGTCACATATAGCTTCTATCCGACAAAGAGCAACCGGTCGCCCATATTTCTAGCGAGGACCGATTGACTCAACAAATGATACAACATAATAAAAAAAAAATTGTCGCAAGTATGCTTACAGAGAGAGTGGTCGATGGCTGTATGTAATATTTCCTCTGTTAGTCTAATCTTAGTGAGCAAATTTAAAAAGAGCAGCGGACAATAATGTACGTTTCATACTAACTCCCTACATTACTTCTTGGCCTAGGCCATGATTTATATTATTACTGCAACTGTGGATACACCTTTAGAGCCGTTTTCTATAGGTATCGATGATCACGTGATGTTTTCTATAGAAAACTGATGTGTTGGGCGATTCGGCCCGAACCGGACCGTACGTACATTTATGACTAGTTCTATTTTTGTTCCTTTCGTACTTTTTGACACCGTGCTTAGTAAAATAAACACATAAAAAATCTTTGTTTAGAATGTTTCTCTCTAAAGTTATAAATTGTTCATCGCATCCGACATTCAGTTGAAATTGAGGACGCGCCATAAAAATCAGTGGGACGCGTGCACTTAGCCGCATGGATCATACACTTGACCCATTTGACGTTCATAGCTTTTGCTTATTACATTCGTATGATATTTATATAAGAGTAGGTACATCGAAGACTTATCACGAACAAGAGCCTGATACAGATTTTATAACTTTTTACGGCTTTGAACCGGTTTTGACACGACCTTGACGATTGTGGTGAATGGCGTATCGAAATCTCACTTACAACATTAACCAATCAGCGTGAGCGATCTTTAAGATCGTAAAATACGTTGACCATAAAATGCTAAGACGCATTTTCAGAGCTATGATGGAGGATGAGAGATGGCGAACGCGTTATAACCACGAATACCAAATGTACAATGAGAGCCTAACGTCATTAATTTTTTAAATTAATTTTAATTTAATTTTAATTTAATTTTATTTATTTTACAATTTATGTACTCTACTAATATAGTTTTTAAGCAGTGTAAACTAACAGAATATGGGCCGACAGACCTGAAATAAAGATTTTCAATTTCAATTTCAAATTAAGACCATAAAGATCGAACGCCTGCGATGGGCAGGGCACGTGATACGAATGGACGAGGCCAGAGTACCCAAACGCCTTCTAGAAGGCCGACCGGAGGGCCGTAGAGGTAAAGGCAAGCCCAAGCTCAGATGGTTGGACGGCGTATACCAGGACATCAGGACCTTAGGAGTGAAAAGTTGGAGAAGGAAGGCCACAAATAGATCGGACTGGAGAGACTTGCTTGACCAGGCTAAGGTCACCAGCGGCTTTAATGCCTCAGATGATTGTGGGCTACTTTCCCACTTACACTTATACCTACACTTACACCTACACTTATACTTACACTACACTTAACTAATATTAATACACTTATATAAAACATAATATTAATATATACACATATTTATTTACATACATTTTATACATTTATTTACATTTACACAATAATAATATACAGGTTATATTTACATATCGTCCGTCAATTCTTGACGGTGCCAACAAGTCGGGTGCAATGCAAACGCGCACCGCGATAGCAGTCCTTTGTTCAGAGCGGCCGGTTTTGAGACCCGCTCCGTGCCGGCCGGTCATCGCCGCGCCCCGCCTCAGTCTATGCACAGCACTGACGCGAAACGCATGTCGCTTATGACCGCTAGACGCATTACGTTCGCTATCGCTCTTGCCTTTGTTTACGCTATATTTCTATTTCTATCTTTCTTCCGTACTGTTACCTTCTGTGTTTCTATCTTCCGAACTTTGGACATTCCTTCTGTGTTGTATATAATTGACATTATAATATTTATTGGAGAAAGTGGACGTTTGGATTACTGTGGCTGAGATACGTCACGCACCCTATCTACATTCCCCATACTGGTGACCCCTGAAGAACACAGTACCAAGAGGATTTTATCAGAAAACCGTACGTAGAAGTGTCGAGTAAAATAGACAAAGGAAATACCGCTATGTCGCCCATCACACAAGTACCGGCGGAAGTGCCTGTTTCCACTGCACCATCCGTCACAACTGCGCCTACCACTACAACAACGACTCCGTCATCCGAAGTTTTTAGAGTCGGAGTTCGACTTCCACCTTTTTGGCCGGAGGAACCCGCGATTTGGTTCTCGCAGGTTGAGAGTCAGTTCGACATAGCCGGCATCACCAATGACCTGACAAAATTTCATTATGTCGTCAGCCAGTTGGATCGACAGTTTGCAAAGGAGGTCAGGGATATTATCACCAATCCACCGGCAACTGACAAATATGTTAAGCTGAAGAGCGAACTTATCAGTCGACTGAGCGATACTACCGAGCGACAGATCCAGCAACTCCTGCATCATGAAGAGCTGGGAGACCGTAAGCCTTCTCAGTTCCTGCGGCACCTGCAGGCTCTGGCAGCTAAGCGCATATCAGACGACGTTTTACGCATGATGTGGACCAACAGATTACCCGCGAGCATCCAAACTGTCCTCGCAGGGCATCCAGATGCTACGTTGGACATTATCGCAGACCTTGCTGACAGGGTCCACGACATCGGCCCACGCTGCGCTTGTTCGTCGCAAGTCGCTTCTGCAGGCTCCGAGCAGCCAGGCTCCAGCGGTGACGCCTTGGCAAGGGAGATAGCTGCGCTCAGGAGAGAGGTTCGAGCCATGAAGATGGACCGTGAAGGAGGAAGATCCCGCGCAAGGAATCCCAGCCGCTCCAGAAGGCAGAGTCGTTCCAGCACCAGGTCCCAGTCCAGTTATAGGAAATTTCCCATCTGCTGGTACCATTCTAGACATGGCGAAAACGCTAGCAAGTGCGTACAACCCTGCGACTACAAGAAGTCGGGAAATGCCACGGGCAGTCGGTAATGGCGACTCCTGACCGCCCTGTCACATCGCGTCGCCTGTTTGTCACCGACAGAAGGTCGAAGCTGCAGTTTTTGGTCGACACCGGTAGTGACCTCTGCGTCTTCCCCAAGTCGTTACTGCGCGAGCGTCGAGCACCGACGGGGTACAACCTCTCCGCAGCCAACGGGACATCCATCGAAACCTTCGGTTACGCGCATCTTAACCTGGACCTTGGACTTCGGCGCGACTTTCCGTGGCGTTTTGTGGTAGCTATGGTTACTAAACCGATTATAGGGGCGGATTTTCTAGCGCACTATAATTTAATTGTAGATTGTGGTGGTAAGAGGCTAGGTCGTATTATAGATAACATCACTAGTTTATACGTTAATGCCGTTTCTGCTATTAATACTAGTGATATATTTTCTGTAAAGGTCATGAACGGCAGCGATTCCTGCTATCATCAAATATTGTCACAGGAATATCCTGAGATCACCCGACCTGCTGGCATACACCGCACTATACCACACAACACACAACACCACATTCGCACCACTCCAGGTCCCCCGGTATCCTGCGCTCCGAGACGTCTTGCCCCAGACAAGCTGAAGGTGGCGAGGCAGGAGTTTGAAGGTATGTTGGCTAGCGGCACGGCACGACCATCAGAGAGCCCTTGGTCTTCACCACTTCACCTGGCGCCTAAAAAAGATAATGGGTGGCGCCCCTGTGGTGATTACCGTCAGCTCAACGCCCGTACCATCCCTGACAAATACCCCATCAGGCATTTGCATGATTTTACCCACAGCATATCTGGTTGTAAGGTCTTTAGTACCATTGACCTCGTAAAGGCTTACAACCAGATACCTGTATGTCCGGAGGACATACCGAAGACGGCCATTACTACACCCTTCGGTATGTTCGAATTTCCGTTTATGACATTCGGACTCCGGAACGCAGGCCAGACCTTTCAGAGGTTCGTGGACGAGCTGACACGCGGGCTGGACTTCGTCTACTGCTACTTGGACGACTTCTTGGTGTTTTCCAGAGACGAAGAACAGCACAAACAGCACCTACGTGAAGTTTTTACCAGACTCCGAGACTACGGCATGGTAATCAACGTGTCTAAGTGCATCTTTGGGGCTCCTCAGGTAACTTTTTTAGGTTATCTGATTTCTGAGAGCGGTACCAAACCCTTAGACACGAAAGTTCAAGCCATACGTGACTTTCCACCACCCAGGGACGTCAAGCAGCTGAGGAAATTTTTGGGTATGGCCAACTTTTACAGGCGATTCCTGCCACATGCCGCCCAAATCCAAGCACCTCTCAACGCACTCCTGGGTGGAGCAGTCAAAGGTTCCAAACCCATCAACCTGACCGGCGATGCTCTGAAGGCTTTCAACGACACTAAAGAAAGCCTATCCAACGCAGCGTTACTTGCTCATCCTGCTTGTCGGGCTAAGCTGGCGTTGGTCACAGACGCATCAGACGTGGCACTTGGTGCGGTTTTACAGCAGCAGCTACAGGACCAGGTATGGCAGCCGTTGGCTTTCTTCTCCCGGAAACTGAGTCCATCCCAGACCAAATACTCGCCGTATGATCGTGAACTGCTTGCGATCTACGAGGGTATTAAATATTTCCGGCATATGCTAGAGGCAAGGCACTTCACGATCTATACTGACCATAAGCCGATCAGTTTTGCTTTCCACGAGCGGAAACATACCTGTTCGCCTAGGCAGTTTAGGCACTTGGACTACATATCCCAGTTCACAACCGACATAAGGCACATATCTGGCAAAGACAATGTTGTGGCCGACACCTTATCTCGGATTGAAGAACTGGCGATACCACTCGATCTTGCCGACCTAGCTAGATCTCAAGTGTCCGATCCCGAGCTCGCTGAGTACTTGACCTCGTCATCACTGCGCTTGGTAAGAATGCCATTCCCGGGTAGTCCAGAACCCTTGTACTGCGACGTCAGTACGCCGACTCCCCGACCATTCGTTACCAAGCAGTACCGAAAAGCCGTTTTCGACAGTCTCCACTCCTTAAGTCATCCTGGTGCCAACACAAGTGCTAAGATTGTAGCCCAGCGTTTTGTATGGCCCAGCGTAAGGAAGGACTGCCGAGACTGGGCACGAGCTTGTGTGCCATGTCAACGGTCTAAAGTGAGCCGTCATGTGTCTGCACCTCTAGGCACATTTGAACTCCCTCGGGCTCGCTTTCAGCAGGTACATATTGACCTAATCGGTCCTCTCCCTGTTTCACAAGGCTTCCGCTATTGCTTGACGGCCATAGACCGCTTTACGCGGTGGCCAGAGGTCGTACCAATAGCGGACATCACGGCAGAGACGGTGGCCAAGGCTTTATTGGCTGGCTGGATATCCAGGTTTGGATGTCCAGTAGATATTGTCACAGATCGTGGTCGACAATTTGAGTCCACACTGTTTCAGTATCTGTCCAAGGCCATCGGCTTCCAGCATAGACGCACGACCGCGTACCATCCAGCATGCAATGGCATTGTGGAACGCTTCCATAGGCAGCTCAAGGCCGCCATCACATGCCATGCTGATGCCAATTGGTCCGAGGTATTGCCTCAAGTGCTTCTCGGCATACGCAGCGCCTTTAAAGAGGACTTACAAGCGTCCTCAGCCGAAATGCTCTACGGCGAGCCGCTGCGACTTCCAGGCGAATTTTTTGATCCAAGCGTACCCGGTACCACTGATGTCACCGATTTTACCGCACGGTTACGCTCATTCGCCTCGAAGTTGAAGCCTACGCCAGCTTCACGCCACAGCAAAGACAAGATCTTTGTGTTCAAAGAGTTAGCGACAGCTGAATTCGTCTTCCTCCGCGAAGACGCTTCACGCGCTCCTCTAACGCCTGTATACTCAGGCCCGCACAAAGTTCTGGAGAGAACTGATAAAGTTTTTAAACTCCTCATTAAAGGCAAACCTGTCACCGTGACCATCGACCGATTAAAACCAGCGCATTACCTGTCCCAGGACTTGAAACTTGCTGATCAGGGGTCGACCACACCTGCCGCACCAGATAACATCCTGCGCGGGAGGCAGCATAGTGACCCTGGGCCAAGTCTGGCTAACGTACCTAGAACTACTCGTTCGGGAAGGCAAGTACGTTTCCCAGATTATTATCGCCCTTAACCAGGTCTCTGGGGGGGAGTGATGTGGGCTACTTTCCCACTTACACTTATACCTACACTTACACCTACACTTATACTTACACTACACTTAACTAATATTAATACACTTATATAAAACATAATATTAATATATACACATATTTATTTACATACATTTTATACATTTATTTACATTTACACAATAATAATATACAGGTTATATTTACATATCGTCCGTCAATTCTTGACGGTGCCAACAAGTCGGGTGCAATGCAAACGCGCACCGCGATAGCAGTCCTTTGTTCAGAGCGGCCGGTTTTGAGACCCGCTCCGTGCCGGCCGGTCATCGCCGCGCCCCGCCTCAGTCTATGCACAGCACTGACGCGAAACGCATGTCGCTTATGACCGCTAGACGCATTACGTTCGCTATCGCTCTTGCCTTTGTTTACGCTATATTTCTATTTCTATCTTTCTTCCGTACTGTTACCTTCTGTGTTTCTATCTTCCGAACTTTGGACATTCCTTCTGTGTTGTATATAATTGACATTATAATATTTATTGGAGAAAGTGGACGTTTGGATTACTGTGGCTGAGATACGTCACGCACCCTACCTACATTCCCCATATGATGATGATGATAATGAAATTATTATTATTATTCAGAGCCCACTGTGTCCCACTGCTGGGCAAAGGCCTCCCCCCTCTTCCTCCACTCGTCTCTATTTAGTGCAATATCTGGGCAGCCTCTCAAGAAGGAGTCCAAGTTATCTCGCCATCGCCGACGAGGCCTGCCGGCTCCCCGGTTAGACTCGTGGGGCTCCCACTCTGTGGTTAACTTGGCCCACAAGTCGTCCGTCCGATAATGAAAATATGATCAAAATCGTAATAAGTTATTAATTGTTAAATATGTTAATACGCTCAGGGGAGCGGTATGGTATGATAAAAAGAGTGCGATAAATCTTCTTTTAAAAATAATGTGACACGAAGTTATTTATCCGGAAAGAGGCCACAGGGAGTGGGCGGACAGAATAAGTCCCAAATTGGAATTAAGAAAATGAATAGCCAATCAGAGTAATGGCGTAGGGAAATAAATCAATTTCAAGGCAATATACAGTATAGTTACTGCGCTGATATTATTAGGGTTCAGTTACACTCAGGGTAAATACACTATAGGAGATTGTTTGAGTGTATATGTGCGCACGACAATGTGTGTAAGGGGGGGGCAATTCAAACTTACAGTTGATATCCAAATGATATCTAAAAGACATCATGTTCTCATTCGCCTGTGCGTCTTGCTCGCGCTAATACATATTCGGACAAGTCCGAGCTAAATGAACGCGCGAATGATAACTAAATTCGGTTTTAGCAGGTTTTTCGACTAAAATAACTGCCTTTTGGCCGCGCTAATACCGAATTTTCAGTAGTGTCCGGCCAAGTTTATTTCGGCAGGATTCGGCATAAAAATCATAGTTCAGCCCACGTTTCGTTCCCGGCCGAAGCTAGAGCAAACCCGAAACTTCGGTGTCATTCCGGTTACGGCAGTAAATTCAACTTCAACTTCAACATTTATTCAGCAAATAGGCCACAAGGGCACTTTTACACGTCAACATTGAATTTACATACAAGCAAAATAATAATAATAATACATCAACAATTATTAAATACAACTACAACTACCAAATCAAACTAACGTAATACAATTACTTAGAGATGTATAAGGTCTCTTAATGTCGAATTACATAAAAAAAACTATAATAATAATATTAAAATAAAAACAAAACAGATACATGGAAAAAAAATCTAAACTTATTTAGAGGTGTAAATGTCTCTAAGTGTCAGAACTAAAAAATAACATAGTTTATCAAATTATCCTTAGAGATGTATAGGGTCTCCAAGAGTCACAATCCTGTATGATTAACACATTACGAGAACAAAAAACATACGAGAACCGAATGAGGCGTCTCACTGCAATTAAATTCAAAAATAAAGTTACTAAGTACGAGGGCTGTTTGATAAGTACCCGTTTTCCAAATGTATTAATATCACGGGCCGAAAATATGTATACAATCGTTTTAAGCCATTTTTCAGAGGTGGGAAAATTTAAAAAAAAACAGCATTCTTTTGTTTTTTTCTCATTTGACAGCGATTCAGTGAAAGCGTGAACTTAAAATTGTGAAAATGGAGAAAGAGCAGTATCTGTCTGTAATTAGATTCTTGTTTTTGGAAGGAAAAACATGTGATGAAATAAAAGTAAGAATGCAAGCGGTTTACCATGAATGTGCTCCTTCTATGACAACCGTCAGATACTGGTTTAACGAGTTTAAGCGGGGGAGAACAACCGTCTTTGATGAGGATCGCCCAGGCCGCCCAATTGAGGTGACTACAGACGATATGGTTAAGAAAATTGAAAATATCGTTTTAGCCGACCGCCGAATTGAACTTCGAGAAATCGTTGATGCTGTAAATGTTCCAATCGAGCGGGTACAAAACATATTAGAAGAAAAATTGGGTATGAAGACAGTATCGGCGAGGTGGGTGCCGCGTTTACTCACGGAGGAGCAAAAACGGAACCGACTAACTACTTCGGAGCAGTGTTTGGCCGTGTTCAAACGTAACCCGAAGGAGTTTCTGCGTCGTTTCGTGACCGTAGACGAAACGTGGGTCACCACTACCCCCCGGAAATGAAAGGGCAGTCGATTTTACCGGGTGAACCTGCGCGAAAGATAGCAAAAATCGTTCCATCGGCTGGAAAGGTCATGGCGACCGTTTTTTGGGATTCGCAGGGTATTATACATATTGAGTTCTTAGAAAAGGGGAAAACGATAACAGGGCAGTACTATGCCAATTTATTGGATGAATTTGACGCTGGGTTGAAGGACAAACGACCCCATTTAAAAAATAAAAAAGTACTGTCTCATCACGACAACGCACCAGCTCATTCGTCTAGAGTTGTGATGGCTAAATTAACACAATTACGCTACGCCCTATTGCCTTACCCCCCGTATTCTCCAGATTTGACCCCATGCGATTTATTTTTGTTTCCCAACCTGAAAAAATGGCTCGGTGGTAAGCGATTTGGATCAAATGACGAAGTCATTGCCGCCACAGAGGCCTATTTTAATGACTTTCCGAAATCATACTTTTTGGATGGTTTATTGAAGCTTGAATATAGGTGGAACAAGTGTATAGAGTTAAAAGGAGACTATGAAGAAAAATAAATGCATATAAACAAAAACAACTGATTATTTTTTTCATAAACGGGTACTTATCAAACAGCCCTCGTATATTCGTGTTAGCTTAAACAGACCCGTCTCCAAAAACAGCACCCGTTCACGAGTACGACGCGTATCTCAGCCATCGCCTCCCTCAACCTTCATTCGGGAAAGTGGCGACCCGATCAACGACGCCACCGTAAGCAAAGACTTTTAAGCGAGCATGACATGTTCAAGCTACCGGCCTATATTAATATTAAAATAGTGATAACACTTAGCTGTGAGACACAGCATTTTGTGCTCGTATGTTACATAAATGACGGTATAGCTTCACATAATTACTAGCCTAAATTGACTTAGAGATGTAAAGGTCTCTAAGTGTCCGAATCATTAAAAATATAAGTATGTACAATAAAATAAAAATAATAAAATGAATAAATACTTAGGGATGTAAAGGTCTCCAAGTGTCAGAATCATTAAAAATAAAATAAATAATTACTTAGAGATGTATAAGGTCTCCAAGTGTCCAAAACTAAAATTAAATTAAACAATATAATCAAGCGAGAACATGATTGTCTCATGTGTCAATTCTACTGGACACTAGCATATTTAATTTACAATGAAAAAACAATATTTATTGAACTCTTATCATACTTGGTGCTGATAGCACCAGCGCATCTTCATGAGTCCTGGACGCTCGGAGCAGAACCGGTCGTCCATCCGCGGCCGCGCCCGCGCACCGCGCCCCGCGCACCGCGTACGCCATTATCTCACCAACCGCGACACACGAAACACGACGGCTCGCGCCCGTCCCGCTCGCGATAGACTGTACGCGCCGCGCTCTGATTTATTGTAACGGTCAATTGGTAGTTTTTAATATATTTTTGCATAAGTTTTACAGTCCACTTATTTCTCTCCAGTAGCTAGACCAACATATGGTCCTTAAACGCCGTAGTAGATGACAGTGGACCGTTACAAGCGCGATTTGAAATAAAATCGTTAATATCGCATCCGTCGTTCGAAGCATACAACTACAATCGCCCGTCTTCAGTTGTCTTCGAGATTGCTACATAAATAAAACTGAGGTCTTCGCCGTGATCATCATAACTTCAAAGTGCACGGCCCCTGCAGAACAGCATTATCTTGGATCTATAAGCAACACCGGGTGAAAAACGAGTGCAAACATCATAAAAATCACGGACAGGAAAATCACCAGGATTGGAGCTCACTACCTACCGGCTTACAACTACGGATAGCATAACTGTGAGATCATTCCAATATTTCCCTTATTTTAGTTTGCATTCCTATAAAAATACATTAGCTTTTAAAATCTTTCCATTAAAATTACAATCAAAACAAACCATTAAAAGTGCTTCGATCTTAGTTCATAGTTGCATGTTAAAGTTATATTGTTCAGTCTTTCAAAGCTTTATTTTCAACTTCCATCATTATTTTCGTCATTTTTGCAAAGTAATTTAATTAGAAATCAAAATTGTAATCATAATTATTTTTCAAAATATAAAGTGGGTTGGTCGAGAAACGCGTTTTAGATCCTTACGATTTTTTAATAGCAATTTCATTATCAGCTCATCACATATAAAAATTTAAGCGCCTGCGAAAAGTTACGAGCAAAGTTGAGGATAGTGTTGCTATTTTTTTTCAATTAGGTACGAGTAACATATTGCTTAGAGCACTTAGTAATTTCATTTCACTTATTGTCTTTTCAATTTTTCACTGCATAATGAATACAGAAGCACGCTGCAAAGAATTAATTAAGAAACGTGGTACAGTTAAAGCTAAGCTTACGCAATTTACTGCTTATTTAGCAACAGCTAAATCTTGTGAACAATTGAGCGAACCACAATTGGTCGAATTAGACCTACGCATAAATAAAATAGATGCTTTATATGAGTCATACGACACGTTTCAGGGCGAGTTGGAGCAGCTAGTGGAGGACCCCAGCGAGCTGTATACCGATCGAGAGCAGTTTGAAGGGACTTATTACCACGAGCTAGCGACCGCACGGGAGTTGTTGGAGCGACATCGTAGTCAGCGGGCTAAGGAGTACGCTGGCGCCAGGTCTGAGGTAGGTTCCGATGAGTGCCCGACTGTCATATCATGTAGACAAAGTAACGTACGTCTGCCAAAAATAAACCTACCACATTTTAGCGGCGGCTGTCAAAATTGGTTGGAATTTAAAGATATTTACGTCTCATTAATTCATACGGAGAAAAGCATAGATGATATCAATAAATTCCACTACCTTCGTGCTTCTCTTCACGGAAGTGCGGCCATAGTGATACGTAGCTTAGATTTCAGAGCAGAAAATTATAATGCAGCATGGAAACTGCTATGCGATAGGTACGACAACAAACAATTATTGGTAAATAATCATGTTCAAGCTCTTTTCAACATAGACCCGATTCACCGGGAGTCTTGTCAAGGTCTTCGTCAAATAGTTGACACCGCAAATAAAAATCTTAGAGCATTGGCTACCCTTGATCAGCCAGTTAATCATTGGGACACATTAGTCATTCATATAATGTCCTCCAAGTTAGACAACATTACCAGTAGAAAATGGGAGGAGCATAGGAACTCATTGTCAGAGCCTCCTTCACTTGACAACTTTCTTACATTTTTGAGTAACAGGTGTAATCTTCTTGAAACATTAGAAGAATCCAAAAACAATAAGTCCAAGGCAGAGGCGTCAGTCAGTAAGCCTAAAAGTTTCCTAGCCTCTTCAAGTCAACATGATACTGCAAAAAATCATATTAAACCTTGTCCTTTGTGTAACAAGACCCACTATATCTTTAATTGTGACACCTTCAGAGCCTTGCCGATTGACGAACGTTGGAATAAGGCCAAAGAGTATAAAGTGTGCCTTAACTGCCTGCGCCCGGGACATCATGAGTCGAAATGCAGTCTTAGTCATTGTAAATATTGCAAGGTCAGGCACAATACGTTGTTGCACAAGCATAACGACACAAATGCCCCGGCAGAACATGTAGCATTGTCGGCAAACAATCACGTCGTGGGTAACGTATCGCCACATGTATTTCTTTCCACAGCTCTGGTGAAGGTCAGTGACAGCAAGGGTCAGTTGCACACAGTGAGAATCATGCTAGATAATTGCAGCACAGCAAATTACATTTCGCAGAGTTTGACTAATAAGCTATCATTGCCAACACGTCCTATTATTTGTAAAACTTCTGGTCTAAACGATCAACAGTCGAAAAGTGTACAGGCTTGCTCTCTTCATATGGAGTCTCGTGATGGAACTTTTAAGACAGACATTGATTGTTACATATTGCCAAAAGTTACACAACCCATTCCTGATCAATTTTTAGACGTTAATGAAATACCAATACCTTCAGGACTTTGTTTAGCTGACCCATCTTATTATGAACCGTCTTCAATTAATCTTCTTGTCGGTGCTCAAATCTTTTGGGCTGTACTTGGTTCGGGGCGTGTAGATCTTGGAAAACAAAATCCACTCCTTGCGGAAACAAAACTTGGCTGGCTTGTCGTAGGAGCTTTGTGTCAGCCAAGTCTTAATAAACGTCATAATCCTGTTTGTTTCTTTCTTAATGACCAGCAAACGGGCATAGATCTTACTCCATTTTGGGAGCTTGACACAATACCTTCAAAACATAATCTCACTGTAGACGAAAATACATGTGAACAAACCTTTACCACTACAACAAAACGCGATGAAGAGGGACGCTTTGTAGTCACTTTGCCGTTGAAGGAGTCACCAGACGTATTGGGAAGCTCTTTCGAACTGGCTAGACGCAGGTTCCTTTCCTTAGAGCGAAAGTTTGATAGGGACCCTTTATTTAGAGAGCGGTACAGTGAGTTTATGACTGAATATGAAACCTTAGGTCACATGAGCGAAAGTTTTCATGACCCTTCGCGACCATCATACTTTCTACCACACCATGGAATTTTGAGGGAATCTAGCACAACTACCAAGCTGCGGGCGGTCTTTGACGCGTCTGCTGCCACCACGTCTGGAAAGTCCCTAAACGACATCCAGTTAGTAGGTCCTAGAATTCAAGATGATTTATTCTCTATCCTACTTAGATTCCGGCAACATAGGTATGTAGTGTCTGCGGACATAGAGAAAATGTACCGACAAATCCTTGTTGACGAGGATCAACGGTCTCTTCAAAAGATTCTTTGGCGATCTAACCCCTCGCAACCCATAAAAATTTACACACTTAATACTGTGACTTATGGTACAGCGTTGGCTCCTTATCTTAGCACACGCTGTCTTCTCCAATTGGCGCAGGAATCTTCAGACAAGCAAACTCAAGATGCAATATCTAAAGACTTTTACGTAGATGACTTCCTGTCAGGGTCACATTCAATTGCTGATACCGTGTCTCTGTGTCAAAAGGTCACAGACACTCTTCGCTCAGCAAAATTCAATCTTAGAAAGTGGCAATCCAATAGTGAACAAGTTTTGAAGCAAATCAATAATGAACCTTCTCTTAATCATACGGTTAACTTAAGCGAAAAAGAATTGTCAAAGACACTTGGCATTAACTGGCATTGTACTCAAGATACTTTAACTTTTCAAATAAACATTACAGTTCCTTCCGTAGTCACCAAACGCACTATATTATCAGCCATAGCACAGGTATTTGACCCTATTGGTTTAGTTACACCTTGCATTGTAGAAGCTAAAATTTTAATGCAAAGGTTGTGGGTGGACAAAATTGATTGGGATCAGCCTCTTACAGGCAGCTTACTTGCATCATGGAACAATTTTGCGAAATCACTTCCTAACCTAAATAATGTAAAGATACCAAGATGGATATCATGTGAATCATCTGCTTCAATTGAGTTCCACACTTTTACTGATGCGTCAGAAAAAGCATATGGAGCGTGCCTTTATGTCCGCTCCGTGGCCGGGGATGGCTCTGTGTGTGTGCGTCTTCTGGCCTCTAAAAGCAAAATCGCACCCATCAAGGCCACGACCATCCCTCGCCTTGAACTTTGTGCAGCATTGTTGGGAGCAAGACTGTGTACGAAGGTCCTGGAGTCAATGACTATGAAACCAGAACGTTGCATATTTTGGTGCGACTCCATGATTGTCCTTGGTTGGTTAAAATCATCTCCGGCTCTTCTAAGGCCATTCGTAAAAAACCGTATCTCCGAGATACAAGATAGCTTTCAACCGGAATGTTGGCGTTACGTTCCTTCTAAGGAAAATTCAGCTGATCTCGTGTCTCGGGGTCTTGATGCGGATCTTATACAAACCGCGTCTTTATGGTGGTCAGGGCCGCCTTTTTTAGCGTCAGATCCTTCACATTGGCCGACTGCACCTGGTTCTGAAGGTGAAACCACATTACCAGAGATTATAACTCATAAATCATTCGTCATTACTTCATCAAATTCAGATGACACCAATGCCATTCAAACCTTGATAAATAATCGCTCAGATTATGCAAAGATACAGCGGGTAATTGCCTACATAAATAGATTCACGTACAACTGTCGAAATGCTAGTAATAAAAAACATGGTTACCTTAGTGCATCTGAATTATCTGCTGCATCTACTCTGATCCTTCGCATGTCTCAGCAAACTGCCTTTCCTGAAGATTATGAATTGCTGAAATTTGGAAAGGAGTTATCAAAACAAAGTCGACTTAAATCTTTGTCCCCATTTTACGACTCTGGCCTTATCAGAGTTGGCGGTCGACTTAGTAATTCATTTTACGATTACGGTGTTAAGCACCCTATAATTGTTTGTTGTAAGCAACCTATAATAAGGCTCTTAGTTAGGATGTTGCATCTCCGCGCCCTCCATGCAGGTCCTCAGTTACTTATGTCAATCTTACGTCAAACCTACTGGCCTCTTGGGGGTCTTAACTTAGTAAAGCATACTGTTCGACAATGTATCCGCTGCATTAGGCTTAAAGCAGAAACAATTCAACCTGTAATGGGAAACTTACCAAAGGAGCGGTTACATCTTGAATTTCCATTTATCGAAACAGGCACTGATTACGCAGGACCCATTTTGATAGCCGATCGCAAGGGTAGAGGCTGCAAGCTCGTGAAAGCTTATATTTGTATTTTCGTTTGCTTAGCGACACGGGCACTTCATTTGGAGCTTGTCTCTGACCTTACTAAAGAAGCTTTTATTGCAGCGCTCGATCGGTTTATAGCTCGTCGAGGGAAGCCGAGAACCATATTCTCGGACAATGGTACTACCTTTGTTGGCGCTGCCAACGAGCTCGCTAACGTGCTGAATCAAGATTTAGCTAAGGATAGGGCCACTGAAGGTATTAACTTCTCTTTTATTCCCGCGTACACTCCTCATTTTGGCGGCTTATGGGAGTCCGCTGTAAAGTCGGTCAAGCATCATTTACGTAGAGTGTTGGGCCTTACGCATCTAACCTTTGAAGAGGTTTCAACATGCCTCAGTCAGGTCGAAGCAATTTTAAATTCACGACCTCTTACCCCCCTTTCCGACGACCCCTCTGACCTAACACCCCTTACTCCGTCTCACTTCCTTATTGGGAGATCTCTCACGTCTGTGCCACATCGTCAAGTCTCCAGCCAGAACATCTCAAGTCTCCAAAGGTTCCATCGCATAGAAGTTCTCAAACAGCACTTTTGGAATCGTTTCTCAAACGAATATATCTTCAACCTTCAGCAGAGAACGAAATGGCGCCATTCAAGAGGAAAGCTTGAAGTTGGAACCATGGTGGTAGTGAAGGAGAACAACCAACCGCCTCTCATGTGGTTGATGGGCCGTATCGTCAACGTGCTACCTGGGAAAGATGGAGTCGCCAGAGTAGCAGACATCAAGACAAAGAAGGGAATCATACGTCGAGCCTTTAATACAATATGCCCTCTTCCGATCTACAGTCTTGAAGACAATGGGTCTTCAACGCCGGGAGTATATGGTGCTGATAGCACCAGCGCATCTTCATGAGTCCTGGACGCTCGGAGCAGAACCGGTCGTCCATCCGCGGCCGCGCCCGCGCACCGCGCCCCGCGCACCGCGTACGCCATTATCTCACCAACCGCGACACACGAAACACGACGGCTCGCGCCCGTCCCGCTCGCGATAGACTGTACGCGCCGCGCTCTGATTTATTGTAACGGTCAATTGGTAGTTTTTAATATATTTTTGCATAAGTTTTACAGTCCACTTATTTCTCTCCAGTAGCTAGACCAACAAGCGAAATCGAAATCAAGCTACAGGCTTAAAGGCATCTCTATCGTGTATAAAATCATTTACAGTGTAGTACGCCTTACTTAAAAAGGAGCGCTTAATGTGTGACTTAAATTTGGTACCTAAGTGGTAAATTCGCTATGTCAGTAGGGACTTTGTTATAAAAACGTGTACAGTTCCCGACGAAAGACGTACTAACCTTACGGAATCCGAAATCCGGTTTTAGTCGGATACAAACAAAAACAGGATACATCGAGATGACTATTAGACAAGAAACACGCTACTCATGACATGACATGACGATATTGTCGATATCGTAATTATCATCATCAAACTGTTGTTCTCTTATCGCTTGTATGATCGGCTTTATCGTGTATTATTACATGAAAACAACGCCATGTATTGCCTGGCTTATCCTCTTAAAGACCAGCTATACAATTGAAAAATACATGCCACTGAAATATGAACCTATTGAGTCGGAAATAGAGTTGATTTTGTTTTGTTTGAAAACTGAACGTAACGAAAAAAAGCAACTGTTCCAATTAATTTGGCAATGGCCAATGGCATTCAATTTAGCTTCTTCAAAACGATTTATACTATAGGTAACATAGGGAACAAATAAAATTATTTTATTAAGTATTTTAAATTGTTATTTACCTAATCTATACCTAAACTAAGTAAACACATACTTTAGGCAATACATTTTAGTAGTAGTAGGTTACTTACAACAGTGGACGTTGGGATCCAGGAAGCAGTCACTTGCACGCGAAGCAAGTGCATTTGGGGTACTTTTATTTTTATGGGTACCTTTTAAGTCTCATATACAAAAGTGTAGGAAAGCCCAGCATGTTAATTACGATGCACGAAAACAAGGAATTGCATTGTTATGCAATCCCTTGTTTTCGTGCATCGTAATCTCCCCCAAAGGAGAAAAAAAATTCTTTGGCACCAAACACTCATTTTGATGAGCGTCATATCCACATGCTTCGGCGACTACACAAAAACGAAATAGGGATGGCGAACCAAAAGAAAGCAAAACAAGAAACAAGGGCCGCTCTTTTCTAAGAATATTAAGATTCAATAAAGGAGAAGGAAACCGGCAAAAACCTCTTAATCGAAGTTTTTGTATAGGCTGAAAGCCGGAACTTGTTTCCCCTTAAGTACACGTGTTGTGGAGACCGATTCGCCTTCAACAATTTGATTATGGTTTCAGGTTATTTTGACACGACCTTGAATCTTCATATCATATCATATCATTTATTCCATTGTAATCATGTTCATTTGTACATTGGGCAAGTAGGTACATGATACCCTAGGTAGGGTGTACAATATAGGATTTTAACTTATACATAATTTTAATTTCGAAAAATATTAAATGTCAAAGAAATAAATAATAATAAAGTAAGACTAATCCATGCATAAAAGTTATTCACATAATCATTAATAATCATAAATCATAGTCGTTCTAAAAATAAATTTTCTTATCGTTAGAAAGCGTTTTCTGATTGTAATTACTTCAAACAGAGACGTCACTTTTGACACTGACAAATCGTATCCACTATGGAGGGTAGAGGTACACTGGTAAGAAATGTCTTATGGGAGAACTGTCGCTAAAGTGTCCAGCTGGCAGCTGTAGATTATAGTTCGAAATCTCTCCGGCGGCGCTGGGGTAGCACAAGGACAGGACGTTAACTTAGACAATCGCAGTTTGGCGAGGAATATAACTTGTTACAAAATTGTTGTGTACTTTATGATAAATAAAAAAAAAGACGTGATTGACGGAGTGAAGTGCGCTGTCAGTGATTGGAATTTTTTTATTATGACAAAAAAATTCGCACTAATTGGTCTCATCAATCAGAATAGGCCTCAAGGGCAAGTTATTCTACGTTAAGTACCTCGCGTGTTTTGAAAACTTGAACTCTTTGTTGAAAACTCTCACGTAGCTCTTAAGTATGAATAATGGTATTTATGGATGCTTCCTACGGAGCATATTAAATTTAAGGGCGAAAGTAATTTATGGAGTTTAATCTTGATTAAATATTCTCAGATCTGGGGGCACGGCAGTGCACCCGCCAAGTCGAGCGCGAAGCAAACACTGCCGTACCATCCTTTACTGGAACCAATTCGCCGCATTTTCAGGACCCTATTTGAGAACCTCTGGATAAGACCAGAACGCAGAAATTTTTGTTATCCAGTAAGCTATAATCACATACTTAAAATCCAAAATTTCAAGTCTGTAGGTCATTTAGTTCCGAAGTTAAGCGAAAGCAAAGTTTCGCATTTATGACACTCATTCATTCACTCACTCATGATCATCAGAGTAGAACTAGTACTTCCCATAAACTCAGAGAGCTGAAATTTGGTACAGAGTTAGGGTTTAATGGTCACATAAAGGGAAAATCTAAAAATATTGCAATATCAGTCACGTTTTAAAGATCTAAGAACTGCATAAGTAAGTTTGTAATCCCATATAAATATATGATATTACAAAGTGACTGTTGCAGTTCATACAAATAGTAGGTAAAGTAAAGGTACACTACGATGTACGATGTGAGTATGAATGAAGATATGTTTAGTTATGATATGTGTATACATAGTATGGGTATGAGTACCCGAAAAGAAGGACTGCCTACAAAAAGAGATGAGATCCCATCAAAAACATTACATGTAAAAAGGTGCAAGACTCGCAACGCTTCTACTACAAAAGTTTTGAGATGTAATGTGAAACCAAGTCGGTTATTTTAATCAGTGCCAGGGGGTGTTAACACCGTATCAATAAGATATCTTTAATTTGTAATACATATAATGACTTGGCAATCGCACATAATGCTTTACTCGTACCGTACTCGTAAATATGTGTAATGCTCAAACTGCAATTAGCGCTAGCGTTATGTTCAATTAGAATTATTTTTAATAGGTGACGATGATCCTTTTGTCATTAAGCAGCCGTGCGATGCCCAAGTCATTATATGTATTACAAATTAAAGATATCTTATTGATACGGTTTTAACACCCCCTGGCACTGATTAAAATAACCGACTTGGTTTCACATTACATTTCAAAACTTTTTTGTAGTAGAAGCGTTGCGAGACTTGCACCTTTTTACATGTAATGTTTTTGATGGGATTAAGTTTACCCTAAAACCGTAACACTTTCAGGAAAGATGAATGAGTTAATTTTGTATAGGGGGCTGTTATTCTAAACCTTAATCTTATTATGTTGAATATGTAGGTCACGCCGAAACACTTTAATCACAATCACAAAAGTATATAACATTCAATTTGTTGCGATTTTGAAGTTGGTCCAATAATAAAAAAATACAGATGGACAGAAAAATCTTTTCCCATAATATTTTCTCGGAAACGTTTGTAATTGTCATGTTAGTTTAGTCTCAGTACTCTAACTGCCGTATTCGAACTTCAAGATATTCACAAGAGACGACACGTACTAGATCCATTTCAACTAGTTCTCTTTTGCAGCTCAATTCGGGCAACCAATGTCACTTTTACATCAGATAGTGTTAGATATATATTAGATGTGAATTGGATCTCTAAGTAATATCTTGTGGAAATCGTTCAAGAGTATCTCCAGAATCGCAGAAATGTCAAATTTGACAGGTTATATCTTAAACATATCGTTATCGTATCTTGGCGATGTCTAAAAGATATCTAATAGATGTCTATTACAAAATCCGAATCGGGCCCTAAGTATAACGCATAGCTTTTTAATTCGTACGAGGGCAAAACTGAAAGTTTTCAAACCACAGTACTCAAATTTAACATAAATGATAACCGAATGAAATATACCTCAGAAATATTTTAGATGGTGTTATATATGTTCATAAACTAAATGTCAGTTTTTGTTATATGATCTTTAAGTAACACATTATAAGAAATGTCACTGTTACCTATTTCTTTATTTAATTCACATGCATAAACTTACAGCTAGGGAAGCCAAAACGCTTATGCGGTAGGGACAAATATATGAATAGGCTGATCATTTGATATCAACCGTAAGCTGGGGGTTTATTTTGAATCGTGAGGAAACATTGAACGTACGAGCGAGATGCATAGAAAGTAAGTTACGTTCACGCAAGTAAGCCCATTTTACCAGTATGTTATAAATGCGAAAGTGTGTCTGTCTGTCTGTCTGTTACCTCTTCACGCTTAACCCGCTGAACCGATTTAGTTGAAATTTGGTATACAGACACTTTGAGTTCCGGGAAAGGACATAGGACTTTTTATCCCATAACTCACCCCAAGGGGGTGAAAAGGGGGGTGGAAATTTGTATGGGGAATCAATAACCGCTTAAACGATGTAGCTGTTGGGAAGGATATAGAATAGTTTTATAAACTTACAGCTAGGGATGCCAAAACGCTTATGCGGTAGAGACAAATATATGAATAGGCTGATCATTTGATGTCAACCGTAAGCCGTGGGTTTATTTTGAATCGTGAGGAAACATTGAACGTACGAGCGAGATGCATAGAAAGTAAGTTACGTTCACGCAAGTAAGCCCATTTTACCAGTATGTTATAAATGCGAAAGTGTGTCTGTCTGTCTGTTACCTCTTCACGCTTAAACGGCTGAACCGATTTAGTTGAAATTTAGTATACAGACACTTTGAGTTCCGGGAAAGGACATAGGACTTTTTATCCCATAACTCACCCCAAGGGGGTGAAAAGGGGGGTGGAAATTTGTATGGGGAATCAATAACCGCTTAAACGATGTAGATGAAACTTGGTATGCGGATAGTTGGAGCTGTTGGGAAGGATATAGAATAGTTTTATAAATTTACAGCTAGGGATGCCAAAACGCTTATGCGGTAGAGACAAATATATGAATAGGCTGATCATTTGATGTCAACCGTAAGCCGTGTGTTTATTTTGAATCGTGAGGAAACATTGAACGTACGAGCGAGATGCATAGGAAGTAAGTTACGTTCACATAAGTAAGCCCATTTTACCAGTATGTTATAAATGCGAAAGTGTGTCTGTCTGTCTGTCTGTTACCTCTTCACGCTTAACCCGCTGAACCGATTTAGTTGAAATTTGGTATACAGACACTTTGAGTTCCGGGAAAGGACATAGGACTTTTTATCCCATAACTCACCCCAAGGGGGTGAAAAGGGGGGTGGAAATTTGTATGGGGAATCAATAACCGCTTAAACGATTTAGATGAAACTTGGTATGCGGATAGTTGGAGCTGTTGGGAAGGATATAGAATAGTTATTATTCCCGAAATCATCCCTTAAGGGTGTAAAAAATGGGGTGGAAATTTATAGAGTGAACCAATTTGGGGATGAAAAGAAGGATGAATAAAAAGCAGATTAGTTTAAAAAGTAAGGTACCCAAATTACTTATTCCACGCAGATGAAGTCGCGGGCAAAAGCTACGTAGTATATAAGTGTCATATTATTTATTCGAAAGTGAAAATAAAGTGTATTGGTAAATTTATCAAAAGAATCTCGCACATCGGTAAAAAAAATGGAGAAAGTTCTTAATATAAATGGCGCTGGTATTTTATTTATATTGCACACGATATTTTGTGACGTTGTGGCCTAACTCTTTCACCTACGAATATTTTTTTATTTTTTATTTATTAACCGCCTTCAAAAAAAAAACAAGGTTCTCAGGTTGACCCGTATGTATGTATGTATGTATGTTTGTTCGCGATTATCTCGCGTTTGGCTGAACCAATTTTGATGCGGTTTTCAGAAAAGTGTTTATTACATTCTAGATCTGAGTAAGTGCAGTTCTTCGTTGTCTAAAATATTAGTTCTCTAAAATTTTGGTTTGGCACCGACTTCAAAAACTTAGTAATTACCCTGGATGGTTATTAATTTTGTGCTTTTCAGTGGGTTGGTTTTTTGAAGGCGGTTCCCTTTTTTTAAAGAAATCAAATTACAAATTACAGGATAAAATTTAAAGAAACAATATTCACCACAATGGTCCCGCACTTTGAGTTAAACTTTTGCAAAGATATTTTAATTATCTTTCACCCTCAGAATTAGACTTCATGAATAATCCTGTAAGATTTCGAGCCTTTTGTTCGTTGGAATAGTTTGAATTAATGTAGAAATGTTTCGTTAGATAAGACTTTCGTAATCTTAATTGAAAATTGCTTTGAAGGCATTGTCTTTACTCGTATAATGAAAACAAATTTTGCAATACAATCATATATAATGAGATTACTTGCTTAAATACGATTGTCTACTCTTAATTAATATAATAATAATAAGTATCGTTCGTTTTACACAACCTGAGGTTATTTTACACTATAAACTTTCACGATTATTCACGATGTAGATCACGTGTAGCCAGTGAAGGCGAAATATCGATACACGAGCAAAGCAGCAAAATAAGTAATATAAGTACGAACGTGACGTTGGTACGTGACTGAATTAATACAAATACTTCTGTAGAACCGTGCGAGCGAACTGTTTAACAAGTTATTATACCTAATGGTATTAAACATATTGAACTCGAATTAATAATAGTATTTTATGCAACCGTTGTTTAAGAGGGGTCAAAAAAGGCGAGTGGCGTGAGTAACAATTTGAGGCGAAGCCGAAAATTGTTAATAAAGACGCCACGAGTATTTTTTGACTCAGTTAAACAACGTTGCATACAATACTTTTTCTACGACCAAACACTTAGTTTGAAATAAAATTGTAAATTAACAAATATTTTTCATGTCATCTAGTGGACTTCTACCTACGGTATCTACCTGTTTTTAGTGATTCTTGTGCTATTACTGATATTTCTTCTTATAACTTGAAAGACACACTGTTTTTTAACACAACAGTTAAGTTTTCATTCGACAGGCACAATAGTATTCATATTCAAGATTCACAATATTCAAGAAGTAGCAAAAAATGGAGGGTACGAGTGGGAAAAGAATGAATGAAATTAAAAAAAACATGTCTATGGTTCACTTATTTGTCAATTATGACATTCACCATAAGCGAGAGCGAGAAAGATATATTTCTTTCTCGCTCTCACTTACGGGTGCGACGAACCAAGGTCGCGTTGCGGTGCGACAGTGTGTTACGACTATAAGGTTGGCAACAATGTATTTTTTAAGTGGCCATTACACAAAGTATTGTAAAAGTGCCAAAAAGATACTACGTGTATGCACGAATTCTTTTTTGGGGAATAGACTAAAGACTAGTCTTGACAACTATAAGATAGGGCTTTAAAGGTGTGTGCACGACCCTTTAAATGACAAATAAAAGTGCGGGAGTAGAAAAAAGAATAATAAAATTCGCGCGAACTTGCGATAATTGCCTAGTCGCGCTGTATTAGGACGACCTCTTGTAAGAGTTGCCGGTTAGATCTCATAGTTTTTTTACCAATCCCATCCTCTCCAACACCTCTGGACTGTCGACTCGATGATGAACGACCGAGAGATAGTGAACTAAGAGTAACAATTTCCTCCTCAGTTCAAGCGTATCCAGCCCGACCATCCCCGATACAAAGATGGAGGGATAGAGGTACGGATAGTACCCATAGGCTTAATCCTATATCCGATATCGGATCGGATATCTGTCGTTTTAACTTAATATTTAGGTGACATTCATTATGTTAACTGCAGCTGTAATACTGTTGTGACATTACTGCTGTGGACTTAACGCGGGTGCTATCACTGCCGATTGCCTAGATAAAAGTAACGGATTGAAAGTTCGAATCGTGTCAGTAATGAAGCCACAAACGACACTCCTTTTATTAAGAAAATTGACAGCGCCCGCGTTATCGCCGCCGCAACAACGACGCAACAGTAATGCAGCTGCAGTTGTAATCCCAATCGCACCTTTACCTATTGTTGACAAACGTAACGAATCACAGGAAGAGATCGTAAACGGAAATGCCTACTTAACGCCAAAGACGTGGCACTCAATCGCAAATTTTTCTAAAAGAAGAACGCTCTAATTGCGCACAAGCTAGATATAATATACATTATTCGCCTTATTGTCAATGAAATAGGGTACAAAAGAGTGGACATACTTTCGACACCGAGCGTCACTAGAATTTATTTTTCCTATAACGGTGTAGATTATAATCCAGTCGAGCTGCCAACATCCCTTTATTTACGCGTGGAAATATAATTTTGCCGGTTACACGTGCCGTTTGTGACCTCGCTTTGCAATAAATGAATTAGAGCTCGGAATTTCGGTGAAATAATATTTAAAATTTAATTTCTCATCGCCAGAATTCACAATAATTTCCCAGTAAATCTACCTATACATTATCAGAATTCCAAGAACATTACTCTTACTAGGTCAACTGGATTCGGAAATTACGAGAACCTACATTAGTAATATTACTGAACTGGACATCTTCGTTTTAGTGTACACATAGGTGTTAGAGCATACTTAATTTTAGTTTTTTGTAACCATACACACAGTCATCCCTTTTTTATCCCCTTTAGAGGATGCATTTCTAAAAACGTTGAATTTTCTTGTATTTTAATTTTTTTATTTAGTTATTATTATTACACAAGAAGTTACAACTTTTTTATTAAGGACGAAGCTCCACAAAACTATAATTTATATGCATGCCTATAAAGTTTCAAGTCCCTCACTCAAAACAAGAAAACAACTAACCATCTCCACCCGACCGTCGGTAATTTCCCACCATTTCGGGTAAATTGCTTCCAAGTCGTCCCAATATTTACGTATCTCCTTTTGAGTGAAGGCTGAATTATTATTTGCATTATTTATTTTTCATCTTAGGTTAGGCTATTTATAATATGAATATAAAAGTAACATATAAAAACACTTACAAAACAATAAAAAATACATATAAACGGGGATGGACGGAAGTGTATACTGAATGCTTGAGATTCTGTGAGGCGATGGATGCTAGGTGCTCAACTGTTCCAATGTAATTTGTCTACACTAGTGTAATGTGCTATTATTGTTGTTATAATTGTTGTTGTTATAAGTATTATTGCTTTTAGTCTAAGTTTCGTGACGCATTGGTTTAGCTGTAAAGTCATGTAAACATGTTTATCAATAAAAATAAATAAAATAAAATAAAATAAACACATTATAAAAAACCTAACCTAGGATGCCGCCGGCAGCGGGGCAAGGCCCAAGCTGCCGGTGGTCAGGGCTGCAGAGAGAGGAACCGGCGGACTATCCGCGCCGTGTCCAAGATCACCGCCTTCTGCATCTGACCCTTGATCCAACCACCTAACCGAATTATTATTATTATTAATTTCTTCTTCAGCATATTTCTACCGTGAAGCCCATGTACCTTGTTTTTGAAATATAAATTTGTTATTGTATCTGTTATTGCATTGGGGTGTGGGGCAGTGCAGCAAAGACTACCATGCCAGAAATTGAAAGAGCGCAACGTTCGGTGCTGAAAGTAATGTTCAAAAAACCTTTCCGTTTTCCAACTGCTGATCTCTTTGCTCAAGCTAAAGTTCTGTCCGTTCGTCAACTTTTTATTCACAAAATTTGCTTGCAAACACATAAATCGTCTAAATTATTAAAGGACTATAATAAGTTAACACAAAAACGCGTTTTCAATTTACCCATTCCAAGAGTAAATTCAGCATTTGGCAAACGTTTTGGTGATTGCATCAGAGCGTCTACATACAATGCAATAAACAAACTATGTAACCTCAGGGATTGCACTCAAATGGAAGCGAAAAAACTACTTTTCATACTGCTGCACTCACAAAATTATGCCGAGACAGAAGCCATATTTGACAGGATCTAGTTTCAATATTGTGTCTAGGGTTAGCTTTAGTTTGTAGTTAAGATTACTAGTCGTAAGTAGTTTCTTACTAATTGTTAGACTAAATGTAACAGCTCCGATATTTAATTGTAATTTGGTTCCCCGCGATACAGGCATTGCCTAGTGCGGGGACCCCTGGTATATCTGTAACCTATTGCTGAAATAAATGATCTTTATTCTTATTAAATTAAAGTCACGGAACAAACTCATGAGTTAATTTAATATCTTATTAATTATGATTATGTCAAGCCCGTCTTACGAAGTTTCCATACACGCTCTCGACTTCAGGGTACTTCTGTAACAATCAGCCATGTTTCGAGCTTAGTCGATTCATGTGGCTTGGGAAGTTTCTCAATTTACAACGCGTGTTTATTAAATGAGACAAAGTTCTATGTGTAAACGTACCGTTCGGATTCAGAATGCAATCAGCATTATTGCTGCACTATTGCAGCGCCGATATTGCTGCAGGTAACGTTAAATTTAATATACATATTTGATACATTTTCTGCAGCAATATATTGCGACAATAGACAATACTGCCGGAAATTAAAAATTTGCGGCATTTATTCACTATCGGGAAACAAACAGCGAAAAAAATACATATGTTTAAACAAATATAGAATACACTTAAGCCATAACAGTTTACAGAATAATATGTAACATATATGTACGCAAGTATTAATTTTTCCCCTTGACGCGTTCGATTATTTCATGGTAGCTTTCAAATTTAGTACTCCTATAAAAACATATTTTTATAGTACCTAGTCAATATTATCGCACGGGTAGCCGTAATAAAACATGATTCATAGTTGTTTTGGTAACCGTAATAGATAATGTCGAAATCTATTACATATCGAACGGTTTGGCTGTCAGGTAACGTCAGAAAAATACCGAGTTATTTCCAGCTGGTATTGTTATTTGGATATATTCCACGAACGAACTGTGAAACACGAGCGAATATATAGAAGTGTTTTATAAAGACATACACGTGATACACGTGTAATACGTGAGCTTAAAGAAGTAAGTTTTCTTTTCGCGCGTGTATCATGCAAAATTTTACGAAACAATATGAGTGGAAATAAAAAATATTTGAAAATAAGAATAGGTATTTGAAAAGCCAATAATTATACCACACAAGCTCGTAAGATGTTCACTGCCAGTTACCAATAATTGGTCCGCGCAATAATGGCGTCTGTACCAACATCATGGCTAGTAATTATTACTAGCCATGATGCAGTACATGATGATGCCGGTACAGACGCCATCAGATTTATCGGAGCGGCCGAGGTGCTCAAAAATATTTGAACTCGCACTCTACCGCTTCAACAATAGAGGCTTGTTCAGATATTTGTAAGCACTTTGGCCGCTCCGACATATCGGATGGTGACTGTATGGTGACTTTTCTTTCCACAGACAACTAATATTCATCTAAACAATTCTAAAAAACCCAAACACACAATTAGTTTGCGTTGTTTTATCACAGAGTTCCTATGTCCACATCCTGTCTCCATCTGCAGATCAGCTATCGGTGCATTGTCACCTGACTTATGTTTGCAAATTTTCAGCATCATTGGAAGCCGGGAAGTTAGGGTGTTTCACTTTTGTATGGAGAAAAAAAAGTTGTGATATTTTTCCTGACTTTGCTCACCAATCGAGTCTCCCCACTCTAAAAACTATCTATTTCAATTTTCATAATAATCGATTAAAGTTTAAAGGTTGCACAAATTGAAAATGTGGAGGGAGAACCCCATACATTGCGTGAAAATTAACTATTTCTTTTAATAACAAAATATAATGAACTGTTACTAAAATCTAATGGAAAAACTGAATTTTGCGTCTAAAACACGATAAAACCACTTTTCCTTTGGAAACAGGTGGAAAAACTGAAAAATCTTAATTAGAACATTTATCGAGTAACCAAAATCCATGTTAACTACTAATTTTAAAATTGATTTATATGTAGAAGGTTCAGTATCACACTACTCACCGATTTGATGGTAGCCGCTTAAACCATTTTCTACCCTCCGATGTAGAGTCGTTGGTTATTTGAGAAAACTTTGTTGATGTTGTGCAACCTCTAAATATTCACCGATTTTAATTTTTTTTGGTATATAATATTTTTTATTCAGGAAAAACCAGAATTCGAGCAAAGTCAGATGAAAATCGAAAATTCGGAAAAATGAAACACCCTACGGGAAGTGGGTCAAATTTGACTTGCAAGATTTGACCCGTACGTTTGTATGGCAGTTACATACATTGCAAGTTAAATAAAGCTTGTAAAATGTGTGCCAACGTATTTTGAGCCATTCTGTAGTATCGATGAGTAAACCGAATATCGATGAGATTATAAAATCTGTTATTTTTTTACTCAAAATAATTTGTTTGCTTTCGCATTAAATTTGGTCCGGTCCTGGTGCGGTGTTCCGGCGAAAGCAATAGAATCCGTGTAAACACACATCAAACGGAATAGAAATAGCCCGCGGAAAGATGCTATTGTTTTAAAAACCTATAGCGGATGTGTAAACTAAGGAAAATTTAGTTTAAATTGAAAGTGAAACTATTGGTTCCGTGAATACCATAGATCAAAGCACAAAAACCGGGATAGGTAGGTACATCATTATTATTCATTATAATACCACCAGTAAGTATGTGTGAACCCTCTGAAAAATTTAACATTTAGGTACGTCATCACTGTGTATGTTTCAAATAAATTTTGTACTTTTTGCTTTTTGTAATTTATTATTGAAACAGTTTTGTTCTCTTTTATTTGGCCGATTTGAACATGAACTGACATCAAACCGATATTTGAATGATATTGGAATCATATCAGTTAGTTAAAGTGCTCATTTCGCTCAGACTTGACCGCACAAGTAGGTTGTAAGCGAGACGCCCGCCCCTATAGACAACTAAATTACTCAAAATAAAAAAATTCACTTGCCTGAATTTCAAACGGCACAATTTAGAATTCAATAAATATTGTGAACAACAGTGGCACAGCGGTATTATTTTCACAAAAAAAAAACTATGAATTAATCCCGACTTTACATTGCACATTGTAATCCGAACGTGGAATGAAAAACGACAATGGAAAAGCTTTTTAATCTCGATGCAAAAACATAGGTAATTATTTTATACGATTCGCATATTTTTGAAAAAAAAATAAAGTAAAACAGAAAGGTGTCATTAATTTATAATTAGCTTTTAAAGCCTCGTTAATGTCAGAGCGAAATCATAACTTACAGAATTTGTAAAATAAATGTAAATACAACAAAATTAAATTACCCATGTCAGTTCATAATTAACATTTGGAGTGACGTTCATGCCAAGCACGGTTCTGTGCTCTGGTGATTTTTTTTGTCTAAAACTACCTAATGATTAGCACTATCGAAAAATTGACGACAAAAATGTTCACGTTCACTATGTGAATAAGAGTAGGTAGCCAATGAAATTTGGTACTAAAGAAATATTTAACTTATAAAAACATTTTTAACTTATAAAGACATCTTTTTATTGCAAAAATAGTAGGGCTTCTTCAGCGAAGGTACCTTGCTTAAAACAACACAAATCAAGATATTTAATAAAATCAATTGATTTGTTTCTTAGTTGTAGGCAACTTTAAACTTATACCAATTTCGACATAATGAGTCTAAAAACTAAGTCCAAAGAACTCGACAGACTCAGTCAGTCGAGTCTATAACAAGACTACAAGTTGCACTGGTTCACCCACACTCGCTCAGCTGACGGGGATTCGCGGCCTGCGAGAAATTTGAGCAATTAAGTAAACGCGTCACACCTTTCAACGCGAAATGGCGTCAAGTTACGTCATTAGCGGGAAACGTTAGGTGCTTTGCTTTAACTTTATAATAACTGGAGGCGTATTCTTATTGTAATAACAAGTTATGGATGAGCTTTGTCTGTGTCAAAACTAATGATTTTTCTTCACTTCAACCATAAAGATACATTTTAAAAACTGAAATCGGGACCTAATCGCGTGCACTGACTTTTGATAAATGTTTTTTTTTTGCTAAATAATAAGCTCACGAATCCTCCTTGCAAAATTGTAAGAAGATGTATAGATAGATAGGAACTGATATCATAGAATTGCGAATGGACGGATTAAATATAATAGGCACCAGAGAATACAAAAATATTATGTATTTTGGAAAAATAGCAAACATGGGCTTTAATTTGTCAATATTTCGTTGTTTTTAATATCTACCTTATATTATTTTATTTCTGACTATAAAAATCAATAATTGCATTAATTTGTTGTCATATTAAATATATTAAAAACCCGCCCACGTGACCCACTCACGTATTTTAAGTCGTTTTAGTACGTTTTTAATATATTTAATTTGTCTGTGTCTCACGGAAGTTTTATTAATTTGTCGTCGCGTCGAATACATCTAATGCCTACCTTTAAACGAGCAATTCTTGCTTATTTATTTATTTATATATATATTTCAGGGATCTCGGAAACGGCTCTAACGATTTGGATAAAATTTGCTACATGGGGGTTTTCGGGGGCGAAAAATCGATCTAGCTAGGTCTTATCTCTGGGAAACGCGCATTTTTGAGTTCTTATATTTTTTCCGAGCAAAGCTCGGTCTCCCAGATTTTTAAGTATTATTTAACCTAATTATTTGCCAATATAAACAGATTTCGTAACATGTAGTTAGAAATCTAAATTAATTTAATTAATCTACATTGCAATTAACTTTGATCACATCTGATATGTGTACATGCTTCCAATTAAAATATTACGTCTGACAAAATAATGTGATATATATACGAATAATTATAAAAAATAAAAATAAATTATTTTAAGATTATTGCAGGGCGTTTTTTTTTGTTGTCCCCTACACTTTTTTTTTTCAAATTTGGGATTTTTTATGTTATTTCTACTCAGAATCACGAGCTCTTTCTATCCTAATAGGAGAAAAAAAGTGTCCTAAGGTTTTTATTTCCATTACGTCACCATTTTTCACAGACTTTGTAAGGCGGTCGCGGAATGGAAAGATCGAAAAATGTATGGAAATTTTGGGACACTTTTTTTCTCCTATTAGGATAGAAAGAGCTCGTGATTCTGAGTAGAAATAACATAAAAATCCCAAATTTGAAAAAAAAGTGTAGGCGACAACAAAAAAAAAAACGCCCTGCAACGCCCTAATAGAGTGTCATGAATTTATTTAAACAATGTTTTTAAAACTATTATTTGTAAAAATTAACAAGATCGCAATAAAATATATAACTTGAAAACGCATTTAAGCAGTCACTTGAAAAAGGAAACACCGAAGTTTATTATAGGAAGGATATTTCAGCTTCCTAGAATTTACGACCCAATTAGAACAATGCTTAGAAGATATCACACCGATACGATACTGAACTGTCAGTGTCAAACGTGACATTTATTCAACCGAAAGCGTCACTTTTGACACTGATAGATCGGTATCGTATCGGTATGACATCTTATAAGCATTGTTCGAATTGGGTCGCCAGTTATTGTCGAGCTTCAGGAAATGCCGTTCAACTACCGGATGTTGAACTGTGTGACTGTGAGCACATGAGCCCAATTCCAACTTATATTTTGACATATAAGTAAAAGTGATACTTAAATGATGTCATTTTGTTCTAATTCACCCGCGCGTCTCGTTATTTTTGACACAATTTCTATTATAAATAAAAAACTAAAAATAGTACTTATGCTAGTTGACCGCGACGTCACTTGAACAGTTTTTTATATAAAATTAACTAGCGACCCGCCCGGCTTCGCACGGGTTAACAAATTATACACAAACCTTCCTCTTCCTCCACTCTATCTATTAAAAAAACCGCATCAAAATCCGTTGCGTAGTTTTAAATATCTAAGCATACAGACAGACAGACAGACAGACAGCGGGAAGTGACTTTGTGTTACACTATGTAGTGATATTGGAATATGGCATTGACAGTTCTAAAAAAGAAACTGATTTGACTAGTAGGAAACATAGACTAGGAATCCTCTAGACGGAGTTTAGAGCAATTATTTCATGAAACCGATGCTGCCAAAAATACGGGGGTGCGGGGGGACGAGGAGAGCGAATCCCGTGCCGTGATTAATCCGTTCAAAGACACGGACCAATCACGGCACGGGATTGACTCGAAGATGGAGTAAAACTACCGTATAAGTGGCAGAGGGGGTAGCGTTACTATGCTCAGTCTAGAGGATGTCTTGTCTGTGGTAGGAAAGTTATGCCTAAATTATGCTCGTAGTTATCCGTACATGTACTGGCGCGAGCAAAACCTGCGAGAGCTAAATAATATGATTCAAATATCATTCTGATTTAAGTGTACCTTCGAATCGGCCTGTCAGTCTCGTGGAATTAGCTATCAAGTTTCAGGAAATACTCGTTCAACTAACGGGTGTTGTCTCACTTGTGTTTATCGAGTTCATGTTTATGTAATGCCTGAAATATACTCGTAATATTTGCAATGTTTAGCAAACAAAGGAGTCATAATAATGTTTTACTACCTGTTTGGTGGTTTAGGCGTGTTTAAATTAAGTGTATTTCAGCTCAATCGAATAATGGGAATTGGGACTAATTTCTTCCTCTTTTCCTCATGACCGAGGGTCGCGACCATTGAGGTCGTTATTTTGTCCACCAAAGCTCTCCATTGTGCACGCAACATGCAATATTTGACCCATGGAAACACATTTTCATACATACAGTCAGCAGCAGAAGTTGCTAAGCGGGCGAGGTGTTCAAGATTACCTTGACGCGCTCCTATTCTCTTAAGAATAAAGTCGCGTCAAGATCAATTTGAACACCTCGTCCGCTTAGCAACTATTGCTGCTGACTATACATGAATTGCAAATTAAATAAAAGCTTGTAAAATACTGAAGTTTATGCTCGCGAGGCAAACGTCAAATAAGAGGAGAAAGTACAGAGAAATCTCTCGTAAGCTGAAATACTATTGGTTGCCAATTACCAACGATTTATTTATTTCAAACAGACGATCTTGTTTGTTTTCTTTCGCTGGATTACTTTTTTTATCTTGATTTTGATTCCATGTATTTAATTGGCTACGCTGAAGGTCAAGATCAAGAACAAAGGGGTTTATTCCAATTTAACATTTTTTTATGTTTTTGAACAGTGGCCCTAGTGTAAATTTCATTGATAGCATGACAGACGTAGGCGTCTGGGTTGGAGAGTCAGATGGCAGAAGCTAGTGCCTTCCACAATTCTTGGGATTAGTTGCCAAGCGGGCTCCTAGGCTCACATGAGGTGGACCGCGAGGAATATGATGAGCGTGACGGACGTACGCGTCTCATTTCTTATGGGATTTGGAACAGCGCGCTAAGCGTGACGTTTTGGAAACTCAAATTTACACTAATTACTGGTCTAGTTATAAATATTCACAATGGTATGTAAAATCACAACAATAAATAAATAATTAGGTACCTAATAAAAATAACTATGAACTAAGACCTGAAGCAATGACTGACACATTTTGATTTTTTTCACATGATTGAATTCGAAAATAGAAAATCATAAACAATTATGCATCTTGCAAAAAGTGTGGAACACATAATTTTTATCACGCAATACGCTTTCCCGCTCGAGACTCCGACAAAACATAATTTTCCTTCAACATGCAATCATAAAATATAACGAAGTTGCAATGTCACTAACGATCCTGCGCGGAGCGTTTTTAAAACTGTGAAACATGATTAATTTTAATTTTCCATTGCTTGACATTACTTTATTTAACGAGAGAAATTAATTTTTTACATTGTTAATAACTGGCACTACCTACCTATGCTGGCAAAACCGGCCGCTCAAATTAAGTTTTTAACCCAGAAGTATAAAAATAAATTAAGAGAAAGGGCGACGATAGCTTCTCCATACAAACGTGGTCTCCATATTTTTTTTTCCTTAGCCTATTAGTGTGTCCCACTGCCGCATTTTAAATTTTATTGTGTAAAACATTTTTGAAGTGAAAACTTCTTTAGCGGCGCTGGGCACTTTTGAGGTGGGGAAAAAATGATAAACTCGAGACAGCGTAAGGCGATCACGTGACCGTAAGGTTTAGATGGCCACTCATTTAGATGGCATTTAAATCAATAAAGAAAAACTCAATGACATTACATGAAAAAGGTTCTAATCTTGTATGGGCTGAAATACGAGGATCTCACAGTTACATTCTAACTTTATATCACTCAAATATAATTCAATAAAGCTACATGTTGATGAAATCGCTAATAAAAGTGAACTTTAGTACTGGTGAATAAAACTCAAAATATCATGACCAAATATATTTTAGATGCGAGGTCTGCAAGGTAACTTTACATATTTAAGCTCACTGGCCAGCAATTTCGGAACTAAAGTTTTTTAATAGAAAGGAGCATCCTCCTCAATAAATACATAGTGCTGCAGACATTTTGGACTAGTCATTGAGTTTTCACTTCTGTCGGCACTCCCGGAGTGCAACCCGTTGTTTCTTTCCTGTCAGTGTCTAGACAGAAGGTAGTCTTCGTTTGTACGAGTATATAAAAGCGGTCATTCACAAATTTTTTAAACCATATTTTTTAAATTTCAAACAGAACAGCTCAGATTAAGTAAACCAATGAGAAGCCGGATTGGGGTTCATTGCATTATACGAATACTATAAAGATGATAATTCATTCAAAATAATTTCGTAAACTAACAAAACGAGTGGAAACTGTTTGAGAGAAATCCTCAATACTTTTTGATACCTTCAAAATATCTGCGGATTACATCGGACGGATTTGCATCTAAAATTAAACGTACGGATTCACCCGAAATCTCGAACTCATGCCAGAGGGAAAATTCATCCCAAATCAAATGTAGTTCGATTGAAATTAAAATAATCGAAGTGACTTATGTAAGCTCTTATAATTTTGGTTAAAATAGCAGTTTCTCTAGAGTTTTCGCTTGCACTGTGTGGAAGGTCAGAATGGCCGTGTCGCAGATCGCGTCTCGAAATTATTCTTCACAACTCTCCTCTGTCACAACTCACCTAGGTCTCCCCTAGACTAAACAAAGCAAAATCCGCAACACTTTCATAGCCAAGACCCTTTTCGTAGTCCCAACACTGAAAATGTCAACAATTCCGTTTATGTACGAATTTAATCGCGACATCTTTTGTGCTTGTGAAGTGCCCCTTAACGTTTCGTTTTCATTTTATTTGTACTTTAAATTAAGGCGTCTTAATTACGTTGATTGTTGCGTTCATGTTGTTTCTGACTTTTATACGAAATTTTGTTTTGGAAATTCTTAAAATGAGTTTGACTTTATTTGTACTTTCAAACGTTCTAATGAACACATTTGGCCTAAAAAAATTGTTTAACAAGTAGATACGTCTTGCGAGCGATATTCCAAATTTTATATTAAAGGAAAAAATGGAAAAAGTTACGTTTCCGGCAGGACTTGAACCCGCATTCTCCACAATCCGTGTGTTGCTCTTAACCAATAATTGAGCTACGGAAGCCTACCAGGACCTCGCAAATCTTTCCATTCCTTCCCTTATGTATACGCGGAAGCGTAACTTTTTCCATTTTTTCCTTTAATATAAAATTTGACATATTTTTATTTTCATGTAAATGAAAGATCCTGATAACCAAACACAGCATAGAAATCTATTATTTCTGTGACTACTACGACAACGTATTTTGAGAATTGTGTGGTACACCATTCAATTGAAAGATTTATTAAATAATCTACTTCTAAGGATCATATTTATTTATTAAATTATTAATTATGTAACCGTCTCCCCAGCTTTAAACACTGTAAAAAAATTATAACTTTTCTTTTTCATGAAGGATGGAAGTGATGGAACTCTTTATCTATTACTTATAACAGTTTTGAATCGTTCACGGTTAGCTTTACTAGACTTATATCGTCTGGGATATGAACCGTAATTACCTTTTCTTTATTATTAAGTACTTAGCTTTGCACGCGCTCCACTTTTCTTTATGTGTTACCTAGTAAATAAATGTGGCCTATTTCAGTAGACTTCTTACCTAAGTACTACTTACTTAAATCAACATATGTAGAAAATAACAAATACGTGACAAGTCACCAAATATGATAACATGTTGTCGAAAACATCAACTGCGTGTTTATTTAATAGTATGAAGGTACGTATTTACGTATTCATTTATTTAAATACGGTGTGTTTTCGTATAGCGGAAGCTCGACATCAAATAAACCTAAGGTTGTTTGTTACCTTAAGTTTATTTGTGACAAACCTCTATCTACGATTTGGAAGCCGAAGGGCTTTTACCTTCATTAGTAAGTAATAAGTAAAAGTTAGTTACTTTATTATGCATTTAAAATTTTAAGTCCAGTCCACGACGTTTATGGGTGGCTGGATCCGTAAAACCCGAGGGTTTTTTTGTAGTTCTCATGAATTATGTGACACGGATGATGCTGTATTACGATGAATGATGATGATAGGTACTAACGACCCGTTCTGTCTTGGCTTATCCAACAAGTCTCCATCGCCATACAGTGTGGCAACGCTGCGTGCGTGATGGGAACTTAATTGGACCGGACATAGCACAGTACAGGGAGCCCATTTCTCGAACGGTATTAGACTAATAGTATTATTCAATGAACTGTCAAATTGTATGAGTTACCATGGTAACACACTAATAATATTAGACTTAGGTATACCGTTCGAGAAATGGGCTCCAGCACAGAAAATATTAGTCCAAATACTGTGTATTTAAATTGTAATTCATTCATTTGTTCATCTCCTACCTTTTTACAATCACTACAGTAGTGATTGTAAAAAGGTAACTCTATGTAGCTGTGTACCTAATCATCTCAATAAAATTAACCCTTATCTTGGCATTGTAACACCCGTGATACATGGAACCTTAAAAAATCTAACAGTTTAACTTTATTACCTAACAAAATAATTCTGCCATAAATATGTCGAGCTACTCTCCTTTATTATAGAAAAAAATAATGGAGACAAGTGTCATTGTAAATTAATTAGTAATAATCAACATGGCGCCGCCGAAACAACAAATTTCGTTTCGTATTGGAAGTTTTGCACTTATTTCTTAGATTAATATGTATTTTCCCATAATCTACATTTTGATGCATTAACTATCTGTTAGTGTATAAATATTTCCATTGCGGTCGAATTTTAAAACATTTAATACACAGAATCTTACATGAAACTGTTATGTATTATAGTTGATACATTGCCAAGAACTCAGAAATGTACATGTCAAAAGGATTGTATTACATTTAATACTTTGCCAAGTTGTCATCAAAATAGGTTTACATGTTTTTAAATATTTTTTATATTTGTGGGGTTACAAAACATGTTTCAAATGTGACATATTAGTTGTCGTATTATTTAGTTACTGAACTTTGATTTTTTTAAAGTACTAGATGTTTCTTAACTGTATATTCGTACGCTGTAGCATTATTGCTACGCCGTAGCTCGTAGCGCGGAAAATTTTGTGTATGCCCAAAAATGCCCCCTAATTTTTTTTTTTTACTTTTATTTATTTGTTTACTTTTCCTATTTTAGACAACTTTTTGTTGACGAGTTTTTTGAAACTTTACGGGATCAAATTTTTCTTCCATGTGATAAGATATTCGTGGATATAATTGATTTTAGCAGGTTTAATAGTCCTCTGATGCTTTAGATTGTGTTTAATAAGCAATAAATGATGATTTCTGTTGCACTATATGTTTTATTTTTATTATAATCTAAATTTTTCTTCTAAAAAGTAGGTAACTGGACTTGCAATGAGGGATTGGCATTGTATCAAATATGATACATATGATTTTCCGAAACTGGAAAACCTAGGATTTTTTTCCTTATTTTTTTATAGTCTAAAATGATCAATAGGTGACCAAAACTAAAAAAATATTTATATTTAAGATATTTTGAGCCTTGCCAAGATAAGGGTTAAGCATGACGCAAAAAACCAAAGTTTTCATTAGTAATATAATTCATATAGGGGTCTGAAACAACAATAAACTTGACTAAAACAGTATTGTGACTTGCGTCAATACTGTCATTCAAAGCTGACATCCATTTAAAATGGATAGAGGCCAATCGATGTCATCTTGTTTTTATCTGGTACTTGTTCGTACGTGTATTTTTACGCAGGCGAATAATAACATAATGACATTAATGACAATAATTTTGACTGTTTATACGACAACGGTTTCACTCACTTGAATTTTTAGTCGCTATTGGCGACATGTCTCGGGCCCTTCGGGGGTCCATCTTCAGGCTCGAGTGCTCGCGGCGACTGAACTCATGCAAAAAAAAACTCGTGCTAAAAATTCAAGTGAGTGAAACCGTTGTCGTATAAACAGTTTAAAATATGTCTCACGGAAATAATTTTGACATTGAAATATACGAGTAAGTTCGTATTTTCCTCATGGGCATCGATTCCTCTGAGGGTTACGTGACTCTGTCCATTGATTGGTCAGCAGCCATTACGTGCAATAGACGTTTATCTGTGCTGACACGCGATTGGCTGCAATTATTAAACTACGATTAACTTAATGCTTGATGAATTTGTTGTTTTAATACTATGAAAATGTGTGTAGCATCAAATATTTTTTATGTTTTGTTTTTTGGAACAATATAGGGTTTCTATAAATGTAGGTAGTAGTAGTTACTACTAATCTAATAATAAACTAATCACTTTATTGTACCAACACAACACAGATTTACATAAAATTTACAAAAAAAAATGTTACACTTATTCAACGATTTAATTTAAAAAAAGGAAGAATTATGGCGCTCTTTAGAATGAGAAATTTAGCATGGTAAGAAGGTTAATTTTATTGTTAATTTTTTTTCTGACTTGCGTTAACATTTTTAGTAACAAAGGAATTCTGGAAGAATCACAGCATGTGGCTAAATTACACACACATCCCTGAGACTCGGGCCCACCGCTAACAACTGAGCTATCGAAGCTGATAAGCTTCATCGCAAACGGATACGTTTGCGATGAATATTTCACCTCAGCTATTCAAAAATCAAAATATCCCCAATCTATCACCAAATTTAACATTGATCACCAACAACAAGCATTTCAACTTTAAAATAGGTCAAAATCACCCCATTACGAACCCGAACAACCATTAACGGAAGCGCCGAGTACGCCATTACAAAAATAGGTTTATGATCAATTAAAGCTATTTACTAGTTCACTTCCTCTCTCGAATGAGAGCGAACGCAGCATTGGGAACGTTGCTTCTGTTGTTAATGTGCCAAATGACATGCATTATCTTGTAAGGATAGTGGAACCTCACAAACTTGACCTCGATAAGGCGAAATCTTCGTTAACACAAAATATAATACTATTTCCCTTCCCTTCAAAGCCCAAAGCCTCACATTACTCAAAATTAGTAACTTTATTTAAACGAAGTAAACATCCATCCATTCACGATTGTCCTATACAATTTTTGCCTCCATAACTCTAAAAATAACTTTAAAAAAAACCCCACGTCTTAGTCTGCGTAAAATGATGATAAAAACAATCCTGTCTCCTTCCCCGTTGAACCTTTCCGTAAATCCTGTCCCTTCAAATTTTATAAAAAATCAGTCACGTGCAACCGTCCACTTTCCTGTTCAGCAGGAAGTTATTTGACTGACAGAAAAATAACAAGAATGTCACACGAACGATTTGTTTTTTGACTTTCCCTCCTTGCTCCTTAGATTTAATATCCTGAAAGTGTATGATAACATTGATAACATATTAGGTACATAAATGTTTATTTAATCAAGCTGATACGCTTTCAATCGATACTTCACTTTTTATATTACCTATAGGCAAAATTCACCGCTTCGGGCAAGATTCGAAATAGCGACCTTTTGCAACACCTGTCCAATCGCTTTGGACGCCAACTGAGCTACCGAAGCTTACCAGAAACGTCCAAGTTTTTCCATTCCTTCCTTTTTGGGAACGCGTTAGATCATTTTACACCAGTTGTCGTATAAAGATAAAATATAGTTTATTCAGCATATTACAATGCGCTTATGAACGTCAAATAAAGCTGCACCGGCTCCAACCCTACACCTATGCCTCGAGAATATTTAAATCCCCCCTCAATTGGAGGAGGGTATCCCAATATGAGACCGGCAACAAGCTCGGCGGGACACATCTTTTCAAAACATTACATCTTATCGCATGCATTACGAGTAAATAAGAAAAATACAATTTAAATTACTATATAATTCATACATTCACTAGGTATTTACAAACGTTACGGATATAAATGGCTTTATAGAACCTAATCTTCCGACAAATCATCTAATGTTATCGAAAGTACGATCAATGATTTCAGGAACGAGAGATTGTTTCAAGGACCCTCAAAAGATTAAACTAACTGTGCAATAACAAGTTCGCTTTGAAACTTGTACAAGCTTCAAACTACCTTCAAACTGTTGAAGAGATGTTAACATTGTTGACTGATGTTGAGTTCATCTTCAACGTCCGCTTTGAGTTTTTACCAGTTACTGAGCTCAATCCAAGCTGTCTGCCAAGCTGAATCCTGCTCCGAAGTTGGTCACAGTACTTCATTAAATTTCGAGGACATTATTTACTGCTTTTAAGGTTTTACGATTCAGGAGTTTGGGACAGCGATTGACTGCTTCAGATAGTCAATATTTGCAAGATAAATAAATATGATAGGACAATTTTACAGAGAACGACCTAGTCCCACAGTAAGGTCAATAAGGCTTGTGATGTGAGTATATAATATAAATACTTAATGAATACTTATATTACATGGGAAACATTCATAACTCAGGGCTGGACTATTTGTGATTAAATACACTTTGTTAAGTACTTATATCTTCTGTGCTCTTTCAGCTTTTTTAATGACGCCACCAAAAATAACCAAAACCATTGTCAGCTTTACGACAAACCGACAAAACAAATTCAACAAAGCGTTCTTTCTCCACTTTTTGCTGATACTTCCACAGATCATTTGGCTAGATGGCTCATGTTTTACAACGCATTTAACAACACACATTGGCACTCCCTACTTATTTGAGAGAGACAGTCCATTTTACTTGCATTGACGTCTACGATTTTGCGTTACGAACGAACGAACGTTTGCATTTGTGTATCAGGGTTAAAGATGAATATTTTGAATATAATACGTTTAGTTTTAGTTAAATAATTGTAGTTTTAATAAAATGATGTATGGCATTTTGAAAAAGACGTGTAAGGAAGAAAAATATTCAAAAAAAATTGTCAATGTATTTTGGGCCATCCTGTTGGTTTGGGCCAAGTATTGCGGAGTCTCGTAGGTAATGGTCTGTGGGTATGTCGGAACGCATTGTCAGGTTCAGTTCTTTATTGGATTTTCCGCATTTTTTTACATATCGCAAATCCTTTGTAATAAAGCTAAATGCCTTCCGGCTCATATAGACTAAGAGCTTGTCCTGAAAAACGATATACAATTTTGAGTGCAACCAGGCGTGGCTCACTCCGCGATTTCGTCGCGTCGCTACAAGTACCTACAAGTACATTCGGCCCACACCAATTTTGGTGTCTAGCCATAGTAGTTGCCGCGCACAGCTACCGAACAGACGCCTGCTGCTCGCGCTTGTGCCACCTAGCGATCATATTTGTCGTAATAGACGTGTTTTGTTAGAGAGTGAATCTTCTATACGGCTACCATCAGTTTGTCACTGACATAAACGCTATCGAGAACGTAATTTACTTTCTATACATCTCGTTCGCACTAATATGCGAGTACGAGCGATATGTATAGAAAATTAATTACGTTCTCGATGGCGTTTATGTCAGTGCCAAACTGATGGTAGCCGTACTGTACAGTACGGCTACCATCGAGTACTATTATTTAGGCCTGCCAACCACAAGTTGTGATGATGAAAATGTTGTGTGTCTTGTAGAACTTGTAAGGGTACTTTCGGATATTTGACAGTTATATTCGTCTTCGCATGAGAAATTAAAAGACTGGTACAAGGTCTTTTAATTTTCTCATGCGATGCATTATGATTGGCGATTACTCCACCGACAAGAGTAAAGCTCTTAAGTTATGATGATGGTCATGATCGTCTTAATAGGACTACACACAAAATAGACTACAGTTTTTATTGACTTTAGAACCGTTTTCCTGGCTTGCTCCTGCATATATGTAATATGAATACCTCATAGACGCCCGATCTAGTAATACAATGTAAAAAGTTTCGTTCTAAAAATTGCAGAACTTTTTCGAAACTAGCTCATGGGTTATCTCATCCGCAGCTCGGCAAATAAACGAAAAAATCTTCTACTCCCGAAAAATAATTTTACTGGGATAATAAATTAATTTTCCTGAAAGAATATTACATAAATGTTAGGCTGTATTCCGAGAAAAGATTAGTAGCCGTACCACGAGTTGACACTTGACGTTTACGTCAGTGACGCAGTCCATCTCGCTCGCACTGGTGGACTCGTGCAATAGAGAGGGAGTGCGATCGAGTTCACGCGGACGCTCGCGTAAATGTCAATCGCCAAATCGTGATAGCTGTGCAGTTCCATTAAAATTTCAATCAATGTAGAATAAATAACTTACCTAGAACTTGGAGATGTTTATTTTCATTCCGTTTTCGAAAGGTTATTACATTTTACCAATATCATCCATTGGCAGATTACTTAGGTACTTACCTAGGTACTTACATAATATATTGACCAAATTATTTCTTAATAACAAAATGTTATTCCTTAGTACAGGTATGTCTAGAATTAGTTTTTGATCTGATTTCCTTAAGGCCTTATTATTATTAAAATTTGTCTCCTACTGGAGAGAGAACCTGAGGGGTACCGTGAAAACCGAATTTCGCAAATTGCGGGGATCTTTCTCTTTTACTCCAATGAAGGCGTAATTAGAGTGACACAGAAAAATGCCCGTAATTTGCGAAATTAGGTTTTCGCGGTAGCCCCTCTGCTGTTCGGTATCTCTAGTGATTTAAAATTGTGACGAATCCATAGTGTTTTGGTCCAAGCTTAACAGGATTGACTGGCATACAAATATTTAGCATTAGATTTTTTTAAATTTTGTTTAAAAAATATATTAAATGCATGAAAATGAATTTCAATTTTTTTTTGACAAAATTGACGATTTTTTCTGTGAATATTGCTTTCCGAAATCTGTAAACGTCAGTACCGAATTATCAATTAAAAAGGTAGGGAAAGCCTTTGAAGAACATTTATTTTTATTAATTTAGCAACACATGGTCTGGTGCTGCCCTCTGTGCCCGATTTTAAAAATCCATTGTAAAAAGCACATTACTATCATAGTAACTACCTAACATTTATGTAGAAACAAGCATCTTTCTTGTGAACAACACACCTTCGAACGAAAGATTTCGACGTAAAACAATAAGAAATAAATAGTTAACTACGAATCTTTGCCACTGTAAACTATACCATATTTACGACGCCATAAGATAAAATTTGAAAACACAGATAACATCTGAATTGGTCTATTCGGAAAGACATTCCTCATTTGGCACTGAAAGGCTACATCGCGTTAATGTTCACTTTTACGACTAGTGTTGGTTAAGACTCGAGTCCTATAAGACTCACTGATTTAAACACTGATTTAAACTTTCACGATTTTTACACATTATTAAATTGTACAACGGGACTTAATCGCGTATCTAAGTTTTAAGATTTACTTCCGACGTTTCGAGGACGGCGTTGTCCCCATGGTCTCGATGAAGACTGGCTTAAGTTGACATCAGCATCTTCTAACCGCGCGAGTTTTTCGAACTACCCGCACTTGGTCTTGTTTATCAGCTTGAACGTTTTGCGCACTAGGGATGTCTCTGTCGACACACAACACTAACGATATTCGATTTATCGATTGTCGATATTCGTTTACGCTTACATTTACTAATGACTGGATTCCATGTGGAGGTAAATCTTAAAACTTAGATACGCGATTAAGTCCCGTTGTACAATTTAATAGTGTCCTATGAGACTGCTTTAAGACTCGACTCACAGGCCAATGCAACGTGCACCTGCCATCAAATAATATTTTGTGCAGTAGGTACCCATATTTTACAATAATACAGGCCCGAGAATTTTTAAATGTAATTATGTAGGAACCTTTACTACTCTACTTCACTGGCTTAGTGACGCCACTCTGCCGTATTCTGCGTCGTGTAGGAACCTTTACACTCAATATTTTTTCTAAGACAGCAGTACCTACACCTAAAATGATAAATGCATGGGTGTATCTGACATCATTCAATAACGCCTATGTTAGTATACAAAAAGTTAATTTTAGCATAAACCTACAAAATGTTTGACGGTGTCTTTATTTGAAGGCTCGTGATAGAAAAATAGGAGATATCTGTGTATATTATATTTAAGACTTTTAAATCAAATAAAGTAAAAGTAAGCTATTTCATTATATTCATTGCAAACAATGTAATGAGGGTCATTTATTTACGCTGTTACATAAGAATATGATAATAGATTTAAAATAAAAAGAAAACAATACTTGGAATAAAACACATTTATTATATTACTTACATTATATTCTGACACCGCCAAGATAAAAATCCAGGACACCACTTATTAAAAATATCAGCCTCTTCAAGGTATCGCGATGCGACCACGAAAGTAAAATAATAGACTGAAGGTGTGGAGTTTAGCCGTCCAGACTTCCGTCGCTAGCTAGAGTCAGAGCGAGAATCAGCCCCTCCACTGGTGGACAGCCCTTTTTATGCTAAAATCCCCACCTTCATTCGAACGAAGTTTGTACAAGACAATTAAGACAACTTCCGGCTATCTATATTCAATTAATTTACTTATAAACTACTGTAATAACAATTCATAATTTCAGATAATTAATTTAAGATTTATCTAAGCTTTATTTATAATTTATTACATCACAACTCTATAACACATTACACACAACTAAAATGTACAAAGTGTACTTCCGGTTATCAAAATTAATTCACTATACGTTTAAGTACTTTTTATTATTATTTGTATTGCCTAATTATTAGTTTAAATTATGACTAAGTCTCTGTTGTCATTTATTATCTAACACGGCCATTCTGATAGATACTTCGTTCTCGAAGTATCAACAAATAATACTGATCATATACTTTTTACAATATAAATATACTTGTTAATATAAATACATATTACCGTTTCATAATCATGGATTCACTGGTAATTCGTAATCATAAATAATCATCCCATATCATACTGTGTACGGCCAATCACCCGCTGTCGATGAAGCTTAATCACCCGCGACAGTGATTCCGGACATCAGCCAAAGTAATACTCATAATAGTCACTTTATATTTCCAAGTATAATCATTTAACCACACCATCACATACAACCATTACATAATCGTTTATAATTGAATATATATTTTTAATACCTAAGTATTCAACATTTATTCCTCAAATTCACCAGGCCATAGCCGTAGCTTGTCTTTCGCTACGGTTATGTTCCTTAAATAGCCAATACCTCTTAATGAATACCTATCATTATCCTCTATGTTTATTATTTCATAAGGACCTTTATATTTAGGACTTAATTTATTATGACGCCTGTGGTCCTGATTAACATAAACAGTGTCTCCTATATTATATTGAATATTGTCTCTACGGGTTGAATCAAATCGGTCTTTTGAGTTTTGAGATACTATTTTCAAACGCTGTTGTGCTAGTAACCTATCAGCCCTAACATCTATTATTTCATCGTTATCATGTAATACCTCATCTAACCGAGCCTGTACAGTGGGGATATTAGAGTTCCTACCAACTAGTAACCGCATTGGTGAAAATCCCGTTGATTTTTGCACTGTAGTATTCAAAGAAAGTTGGACTTTACTTAGAACGTTCGGCCAGTCTGACACGTCAACACAGGTGGTACTTAACATGTTAGTTATTGTTGCCACATAACGCTCAACCTGCCCATTTCCACGAGGTGTACCCGTGGAAATCAAGTGGTGCCTAACCTGCCATTCTTCGAATAATTCTCGTATTGGCCGAGAATTAAAATTGGTGCCGCGGTCAGTTACAATTAAGGAAGGTGTTCCAAACATAATGACTGAATCACGAACTTTATTAACTAGTTCTTGAGCACCCATTGTTTTAAGCGGTTTTAAGATACAAAATTTGGTGAATCCGTCAATTATTATTAGCAAGTATTTGTAGCCATTGTTAGATACAGGGAAAGGCCCCGTACAATCCAAATGAACCGTATGAAACGGAATGGGTGTTTTATCAATAGGATGCAACATTCCTTGTTTTGGTCCAGAATGACCCTTTTTCTCGATACAAATTCGACAGTGATCTATATATTTTTTTACAAATTTAGAAATTCCCGGAAACCAAAAATACTCAAATATTTTCTGAAGGGTCTTTTCGGAACCAACGTGGCAATTGTCATCATGGAACAAACGAAGAATACTCAACCTACTTCCTTTGGGTACATACAATTTCGGTGCGGATGTGGGGTCTGCTTTGTAATATAAAATATTATTTTGAACCATGTACTGATTATTATCTAAATCACCCGACCGTACTCTTTCAATTAAAGCCTGAGTCTCTAAATCCTGATCCTGGGCGGTCTCTAACCAAGAACGCGGAGAGTTTATCAGATTAATAGATTCTGTTTTTGAAACTTCAGAGTTTACCTTTGCAGTTTGGGAAATCGCGGCTGACTTTTCATTCGATTCTGGGTTACGACTAAGGTAGTCTACATGACTAACATACTGACCTTTTCTGTACTCTACTTCAAACGTAAAATCTTGCATATAACTCCACCATCTAGCCACTCGTGGAGATATATCTCTTTTATTAAACGTAGATTTAATTGCATTACAATCAGTAATTATTTTAAATGTAATCCCCAAAAGGTAAGCTCGAAAGTGTTTTAAAGCATTGTATATAGCCAAAGTTTCCAACTCGTAGGAATGGTATCGGGATTCGCAGGGGCTTGTTCTTTTACTGAAATATGCTACAACTTTATTTAAACCGTTATGTTTCTGTAGAAGTATCGCGCCATAGCCTATTGAACTTGCATCAGTATGTAATTCCGTCGGTAATTCTGGATTAAAAATGGTTAATAAAGGTTCTTTTGTCAAATGGTCAATTACATAATCACGAGCCACTTGTTGTTCCGATCCCCATTCCCACTTTTGGTCATTCTGTAGTAGTTTAGTTATACAAGCCGTTCGATAAGCAAATTCCGGTATGAAACGCCTAAAATAACTAGCAAGACCCATAAATTGCCTAACCTGTTTTACGTTTGCCGGGATAGGGGAATTGACTAAAGCAGATATCTTTTTTTGACTCGGCTTAACACCTTGATGTGATATGGTTCTGCCCAAATATTCGACGCTAGTTTCAAAGAATTTACATTTTTTTATATTGATGGTAAATCCTGCATCACTCAAGGCCTTAAGCGTTTGGTCTAAATAATCAAGACCCTCTGAAATAGTCGTGAAAGGTATTAAAAGATCGTCTATGTAGACTAAAAGAAATCTTAAGTGCTTTACTGCTTTAGTTATGGCTTTTTGAAAAACTGAAGGACCATTGCAGATTCCGAAAGGCATCTTTAAAAACTCGTATTGATTATCGTTGGTAACAAACGAAGTGTATTTTATGGCTTCCGGTGCCACCGGAATCTGATAAAAACCGTTTTTCATATCAATGGAAATAAAGTAATGTGATTTTCCTAGACGATCAATCTGGTCTTCGATGAGGGGAAGAGGGTACCGTTCCTTTTCTATTATTTGATTTAACGATCTATAGTCAACACATAATCTGTCGCTGCCGTCAGCTTTTTTGACCAATAATACAGGACTCGCAAACTCAGAATCACTCTCTCGTATGATATTTTTTTGAAGTAAATCATTACAAATATTTTGTACCTTCTCCCTCTCAATCGGAGCCATACGATAGGGCCGATAATGAATTATTTTATCACTTTTCAATCTAATATTTAGTTGGCCCGTCTTTACTGTGCTCATATGATCGTCTCCCGGAAAAATAGAGGGATATTTTTTTAAAAATATCGACAACCCTATCCTGCAAAGATTTATCCAAGTGTTCAAGGCGCAATAAGAGATCACTCATTCCCGAATTATCTTCAATTAAGCAAACTTGGGGCTGTGGCTCATTATTTTTAGTTTGTACTAAAACACTACCAGTCGAGTCCGTTACTAACGCTACATTACCATTCTTTACCGCATTTCGCCCGATTAAACAGTCATAGTGAAGATCATCATCCTTAACTATATTCAATTCTAATTCTATACATACGTCATGTGCCCTGATTGTTGCTTTTGTCGTAGCAAAAACATGAAGCTTCCCATTGCCTATACCGTTATAATATAAAGAACAAGGTAAGAAGGAACACCCAAGACGTTTCGCCACCGATTCTTTAATAACACTACAATCAGCTCCAGAGTCCAACAATGATTCTATTACAACGTCATTAATATAAATTTTTGTTAGTTTCTTGTCTAGTCACTTTGATTCAGATTCAGTGTTATTAATGTTTTTGTCTTGCTGTTGACGTTGAAAACATCTATCAGGTGAATGGCCCATTTTCTTGCAAACTGTAAAAGCCACACGGTGAAAACATTTATCGAATGAGTGACCCACCTTGTTACAAAAAGAACAAGTGGTCTTAGTCGTTTGAATGTTTTCACTCACCGGTTCCTTATTATTGGACTGAGGAACGTTTTTAGGGCAGCGAACCATCAGGTGTCCATTCTTCCCACAAAGAAAACACGCTTTCTCTTCCCTACGTAAATCGTTACTATTTGATTTAAAACGTTTTAAATTATTTGAATTTGTCGATTGTGCAACAGTTTCTAAAGGTCTTTTTCTCGACGCCTTCTCATAAGAAGAAAGCAATGTTATCAAATCTTGAGTTGAACCTACCGCACTATTTAGACTCGATATCCTTACATTCACTTCGCTTATACCCCCACATACAAGTTCAATCAACTGAGATTCCGTGAAAGCTACCTTAGTGTTACGTAACAACCTTATCTTTTCCCTAGCGTATTCACAATAGGTATCGGCTGAATCGGAAATATACATAACAGCTTTAGACAATCTATCAGAAAGATTCTTTTTTTCAGGGTATAAATCTATAATGTCTTTACGCAAAACTTCCCAAGACCGTTCGGTCTCCGGCTCCCAAGTCTCGAACCATAATAATGCAGAGCCCCGAAGGGCCTTACCGGCTTTGGCGGCTTGCTGAATGCTGCTCCATTTCATTTCAGCACCAAGCTTCTCAATCGATCTGCACCAATCTTCTGCTCCGTTGTCGTTCTTTTCGGGGTCGTACAGCGGTAGCGCGACGTCATCGTGCCGCTGATTTGATGTCACTGCGTCGCGAATAGCTTTTACAAGCGATTCCAAAATCGGAGTTGGCTCCATGGCTTGTAAACATAGAAAAAAAGAAAAAAAATTAGGGGCGTGGCCTTAGATATTTCTCTTTTTAACGATCCAACTTCTGATGATAGAAAAATAGGAGATATCTGTGTATATTATATTTAAGACTTTTAAATCAAATAAAGTAAAAGTAAGCTATTTCATTATATTCATTGCAAACAATGTAATGAGGGTCATTTATTTACGCTGTTACATAAGAATATGATAATAGATTTAAAATAAAAAGAAAACAATACTTGGAATAAAACACATTTATTATATTACTTACATTATATTCTGACACCGCCAAGATAAAAATCCAGGACACCACTTATTAAAAATATCAGCCTCTTCAAGGTATCGCGATGCGACCACGAAAGTAAAATAATAGACTGAAGGTGTGGAGTTTAGCCGTCCAGACTTCCGTCGCTAGCTAGAGTCAGAGCGAGAATCAGCCCCTCCACTGGTGGACAGCCCTTTTTATGCTAAAATCCCCACCTTCATTCGAACGAAGTTTGTACAAGACAATTAAGACAACTTCCGGCTATCTATATTCAATTAATTTACTTATAAACTACTGTAATAACAATTCATAATTTCAGATAATTAATTTAAGATTTATCTAAGCTTTATTTATAATTTATTACATCACAACTCTATAACACATTACACACAACTAAAATGTACAAAGTGTACTTCCGGTTATCAAAATTAATTCACTATACGTTTAAGTACTTTTTATTATTATTTGTATTGCCTAATTATTAGTTTAAATTATGACTAAGTCTCTGTTGTCATTTATTATCTAACACTCGCATTATTGTTTTTACTAATTTGCTCTTGACTCAACAAAGGATTCGACTCGGGAGTTTTTTAAGCAGAGTCGCGTAAAAACGAGTCAAATTCTTCAAGTTTAGACTCAAGAGACTCGAGTTCTTCTCCACCCTATTTACGACCGCCGTAACCGTTGCCATGGCTACCGCCCACCTGTAACCTCTTCTCATTTTACCAATAAAAACCTTTATTTAGTCCTTTCGTCGCGATACTCTGAAAAGAATTATTTTAGCCCGTGTAAAGGTGACATTCAGAAGGCGATAAAATGTGTTCTGACCGCAACAGCAACGCAATAGGAGGTTAAACTCTGAACACACTAACTTTGCACAAAACAAAGACGAGCAATAAGACGTCTACCTAATGCACTTTTAAGTAAGGAACATAAGCTAACTTCACATCGGGGCCTGTTTACATATTGATTAGTGTTTATTGCGAGTTCATACATTTGTCACTTAACGTAAGTAGCAAAAAAAAATGGTTGTCTGTAAAGTCGGTTTACGGACGATAATTTTGCGTGATAACGTCATAAGAAAACATTGATGAAAAATTGCATACTTTTATACGTTACCATGGAGATCTGTCCACATCGTTACCATGGAGATCTGTCCACATCGTGACACTTTTTTGTCCATGCTACCGGTGTTCATCAATTTATAAGACGTTATCGCGTCAAAATGTATGAACCCGCAACAAACACTATCAATTTGAAGGCCAGCCACACTTGCTCCTATGCCACACTTAAGGATGACTCATGCTAGACCGGGTCGGGGCCGCGCCGGAGCTTCCGGCGCTTCGTTTTCTAAGGAAGGCACTACGTGATCACCGATAAGCCGTCATAGAAAATGACATGTCGGACGTCTCGGCCCGGGCACGGCCCGGTCTAGCGTGAGTCATCCTTTACTCGTATGCTATACTTACCCGCATTTACTTACTGTTAATTAGTGTTTTTTTTCTATTGTTCAGTAGCTATATTCATTGCATGTGTTCAACAAAATGTCTTTACAAAGATATCGTTAAATGCGACCTCGACCTCAATTTTACAGGCTATCGAAGTACAATTTTATTGACTCCCAGTTGGCAATTTACGACGGTACTCGTAATTCAACTAACAATTTATCACCCTTTCCTTTCTTTGCAGATGGATTGGCAGCAGTTTCCCCGAGCGTCCGCCACGATGACGTAAAATGCTGGCCCTCTTCAATACCACCGTCCAAGATGACCTCATCTCCACCATCGACCCGAAAAATGCCACCAATATGAACGCCTCTCACGTCCCAGGAGTCTTAATCCTCACGAAAACTCTCACCGGCGATGTATTCAACGTCATAGACGAACCCAAAGTCAACAAAACAACCGATCTCATAGACTTCATAGTCGTCCAAGTAGCCTTCTGCATCCTCTATGCCATCATCTTCATTTTAGGCGTATTTGGTAATGTTTTAGTATGCTTCGTCGTGTTCAGGAACCGAGCTATGCAGACGGTTACAAATCTCTTCATAACCAACCTGGCATTGTCTGATATACTGCTATGCATTTTCGCGGTGCCTTTAACGCCAATGTACACCTTCCTTGGGCGATGGGTGTTTGGAAGATTACTCTGCCATCTAATGCCGTATGCTCAAGGGACTAGCGTCTATATTTCCACGCTCACACTGACCTCAATAGCAATTGACAGATTCTTTGTCATCATATACCCTTTCCATCCGCGGATGAAGCTAAATACTTGTATTTTCATCATAGTTTTCATATGGATCTTCTCCTTAGTCGTCACATGTCCATATGGTCTTTTCATGGGTATTCAAATAACGAATAACAAGACTTACTGTGAAGAAAGCTGGCCCGCTGACAGATCTAGAAAAATCTTCGGAGTGTTTACAAGCGTGCTGCAGTTTGTCATACCATTTTTAGTCATAGCCATATGTTATACATGCGTTAGTATAAGATTAAATGACCGAGCCAGGGCCAAACCAGGTGCTAAAAACACCAGGAGAGAAGAAGCTGATAGAGATAGAAAAAAGAGAACTAACAGAATGCTAATTTCCATGGTAGCCATCTTTGGTATTTCCTGGCTTCCTATTAACGTAATCAATATATTCAATGACTTTTACGCGGCGATGACAGAGTGGAACTATTATTACATGTCGTTCTTCCTCGCTCACTCAATGGCGATGGCTTCGACGTGCTACAATCCATTTCTGTACGCTTGGCTGAACGAAAACTTCAGGAAAGAGTTCAAACAAGTCTTACCATTCTTTGAATCTACTGGAGGAGTCAGAAACAGTTACCACTCGGGTCGTATGCCTACGCATAAATCGGATAAAATTTGCAACGGCAACGATACTATTCAAGAGACCTTACTCGCTTCTTCATTCAACAGAGGACCGTCTTTAAAACATCGAATATTAGAAGGAAATGGGAGAAAAGACGGGGTCGAAATAGAAAATATTATTCTAGAAGATAAACCAATCTCTGCTTCGTACAACACGAAGAACGAAAATGTAAATCTACAGTTAATAGATGAAGAGTCGCAGCTGAGTGAGCCTAGGGATGGCAAATCTGTTGTACTTTAAATGTGAGTATCTAATTTTCTATTTTCATACATCTACCTTATAAACAAGTAGGTCCACCGTTAACTGAGGCGGTTACACATAACATACAAAACTAGTACCCGTTTTCCTCCCTGGATATTGATATTATGGAAAACATTTTTTTACAATTTATTAATTGTATATTTACTATTGCTATTCCCTTTCATTTGACTTTTTCCGATTTGTTGATATAGTTTTTTAAAAGCTCCTATCTTATGACATAAAATTATGTAAATATATTTTCTACAATGTTGCCATAATATGATAGGAAAAAAAAAGTAAATTTGGTAAGAAAACGTGTCCAATGTGCAAATTAGACTATTTATAGCCTAATTAAATCTATCTGAAAGTTTATACCTAGTTACCTGTATTGTGTCCTCTTGTTCCTTAGACGCGATAGAGGTCCCAGATAACCGGTAATTTCATCCCTTAAAATCCGTCTGATAATATCTCCAGCGTTATCAGCAAATTAGGTCGTTAATTAACTTTGTAGACTACCCTCAAAACTTGATTATAACATAAGTTTCCGAGATTTATTGGTATAGTTTCTGAAACTAATGATAATTAGTAGCATCAGGGACTACTCAGGTGAAATGCTCACTGTGGTCTACACAAGAGCCTGATTCAAATTTAGCAACTTGTGGTGGTTTTGATCTTGTTTTGATACGACTTTAAGACTCACGTTGATCGGTGCACGCAAAAGGAACTAAAAATATGGTTGTCTGTAAAGTCGGTTTACGGACGATAATTTTGCGTGATTTGAAAATTGCATACTTTTATACGTTACCATGGAGATCTGGCCACAACGTTACCAGAGATCTGTCCACAACGTGACACTTTTTCGTGCATGCTACCGGTGTCCATCGATTTATAAGACGTTAGCCTCCCTAGGGCTCATATATGGTGGAAATATTCGCTGAATTGGGTACGGTCTTGGTAGCTCAGATGGAAGAGCACTGTACTAGTGATCCAGTGGTCGTGGGTTCAAGTCCTACCCAAGACAGTGAATTTTTCCACTTTTAATTTATTTCGAAGCTTATTACATTCATTTCAGTTTATACCTAATTTATATTATTACATTGTGACTAAACTAAGGACGCAAAGCACGAATAATTTCGTTCATTGACCCGCCATTTCCTATCCCTATCGCACGCGCGTAATTATATTGCTGTCCCGCCCATGATGCCGGCGGTCAATGCCACTGTACAAGCCAGACAGCAATATAAATATGGACGTGCGATAGAGATAGCCGAAATGACCGGCCGATAACCGAAATTCTTTGTGTTTAGCGTCCTTACTTTACCTACAAAAATACAAGTAAAAAAAATACGTGATATAACATAATTTGATTTATTCCCTAGTCACATCACTATTGACGACAAAAATAGCGTTGATTTTTGTGAAGTAATTGCGGGATTGAATTGGGAACTTTGGGACTTTCTGGCCGCGGGCTTAGTATAAAACTACCTCCAATAGACTCCGCATATAAATAAAACTGGTGATATAATGCTTAAGATTGACGGCCTACGAAGCAAGAGGTCCCGGGTTCGAATCCTGGTAAGGGCATTTATTTGTCTGTTTATTACAAATATTTGTTCCTGAGTTATTTATTTACGTTGTCGTCTAGTACCTACAGGCTACAACATTATTTACACAAGCGAGCTCATTGTAGGACTAGGTTGATCTGTGTAAAATGGACCAAAAATATTTATTTATTATTTTGTTAGGGCCGGTACACCGGCATCCACTTGGGGACTATGCTAGCCCACCTGTCCGGATACATGCTTTAAAGCTATCACAGATTTAAAGAACTAGTAAAAACTGGCCCCTTGTGTGGCCACGAGTTTTCATGCTCCGTCTACGAAAAGTGATCTATGTATCTGGCTGATTACGTTATGGCCAAGATTGATTTATATTACGCCGAAATTGGACACCATGGGCGTCTGTCTGACGTAGGTATAATATATTCTACAGTCGCCATCATATATATCGGACCAGCCAAGGTGCTCACAAATATCTGAGCAAGCCTCTATTGTCAAGGTCAAGGCGTTAGAGTGCTTGTTCAGATATTGTGAACGCCTTGGCCGCTCCGATATATCTGATGGCCACTACATGTACACTAAGGTTTACCGCAAAAGACGGTCACAAAGGATGACTTACCTATGTTACTTGCTTCGGTCACATTGACCTAGCCATCAGATAGTTCGGAGCGGCCAAGGTGTTCATAAATATCTGAACAAAGCCTCAAATTATAAACTGAAATAGGTAGATTACATATACTAAAGAAAAAGTGACCAAGTCCATCGAATTCGATTTGATCCTAAGTTGGAAAGCCTCCATTATTAACGTGCATGCATGTTTAGATATTTTGAGCACTTTGACCGCTCATACATATTAGATGGCGACTGTACCAACCAAAGACAGACTTGCCAATTTGTGGGTCTAACCTATGCTAAGACTACGATGACATTCGTATACCATAAAACCAATCTATAGTCCAAAACTACAACTATGGTCCACAGTTCGATACCTACTTACCTAATTATAATTACCTGACTAAGTATGTTCTTTTTAGTTTTATCTGGGTTTTTTCTCCTATTTACGAAAACATGGTATGAATATAAAAAATAAAAAATAAGTAAATAAAATGTTTTAGAATCGCACACTTAGGAATAAAAACATCACAAGAAATTATTAAGTGTTAAGTAGCTTATGTCAACAGTTTTATTGTTGTGCTCATTTTGTTATTACTGTCCCTCTAATAAGAATAATATGTATTTATTAACGCTATTAATGAGTGTTAACGCATTATGTTAACGCTCAGTAGCCTATAAAATTCCTGCATGTATCGACTTATCTCAATAAGTGAAATGTAATATTTCTTTTGAGACAAATAGGTAAGTAGGTATAATATCTTTACCCGAAAATAAATATTATTATTATGAACACATATCCTAACGAATCTCTTAAACAAAAACTTTGTCTTCGAGCTCCAGTTTTCAACTATTTTCTTTTCTCAATTGACTCATTAAAATAATTATTCTTGTGTAAAATAACTGTTTCATTATTATATTTTTTTCTATAATTGACTAGGTACTTACTAAAAATAATTTACAAAGAGATGAAAAAAGGACTAGACATAAAGATTTTTTTCTACCTGAAATATTTCTACAGTGCCATTTTTAGTGTATTTAGGTTAATTAGTGATTATGTAAATTATGGTTATTCGAAAAATCTGAAACAAATATGTCTCATCGAAAGATCAGTGCTGGAAGCCACCAGCAACATGCTGAGATGAGGCCTGGTTCGTGGCCCTTTAATCTTATTTTGTGTTTTCTTTCATATTACGTAATGTCTCGTTTGTTTGTGCTTACGAATAAATTATATTGTCTGACCATGATTCATGGTTCTTAGTTCATTTTTGTACACATATTTGTAAAAGGCTATTTTTTTCTAAATAAATAAAAAAACTACTTTAAATTCTATTCTATGTAGGTATTGTATTCTATTTAATATACGTATTTGTATTTGTATTCGTAACAGTATTGGTTACATTATTAATTAAGATTACATCTTTGACGTGGTGGTAACAAATAATTTTGATAGTTTTTACTTACCTACTTGTTATTTATTTGTACCTACCTAATCAGGACACGTATCAGATGTCAGTAACCGGGTTAGAATATGTAATTGCTCTGAGATCAAAGACGGGCTATCTGAAGCATCTCATACGTCGACTGCCTAGGAATATAGCTGCAAGGAATGTAATAACGCCTTCATATTGATGAGATTTTGGTCCAGTCATCTCATGGATATATTGCAGCCAAATATTTATTTATTAATCTTTTATTAATAATGTCACTGCAAAAAATAGGAATGATGGATTTGATTTTTTCTCTTGAGATGAAATATGTCTGAAAACATCTTGGGCCCCACACCAATTATCTCAGCACGACCCAAGATTGTTATTCAAAATACTTCGTGCGACGCCGTACCATCAAGTGAAATTAATTTAGCCTTAAAGGCCTTTTGCCCTTAAAATATGTACAGTGGGTGTTTTTTCGACATTTGTATGGCAATTTTTTATTTTTGGAAAATTAAATTTATTATCATCGTTTTAGGAAGGATTCTTAAGAACAAAAAATATACTGTACGAGGTACCACTATACTTTTTATAGTTGGCTAGATATGGACGTATAAAGATCGACATTTGTATGGCACTATTTAGCAATTTTTAAGGCGCTTTTGACATGTATATGGCATTTTTTCGACATTGTATGGCAGTATCAATATTTTTATGTCACTTTTTATTAATGTTGTGGCATTTGTAAGACCCTGATGACATTTGTATGACGCCTTTTCGACATTTGTATGGTACTATGTCGACATTTGTATGCCATCGACATCTGTACGGTCAAAATAGCCGTACAAAAGTCGCCATATAAATGTCGCCAATAATATTTTTTGACGAAATTTCTTACACAATATAACTGATTCACTTATTTATTTTACTATATATTTTAACACTATATGTGCAACTATTATTATGAAATACACATTTTCATTTCGACTGTGTACCAACATATGAAGCGTCCATACAAATGTCATTGTAGTCGTACCAAAATATATTGAAAGAGATTCTTACCTGTTTTTACATAAATAAAACTGTTTCCGCGTGCATACTTAATGGTGATCGACGCCTAACTAACCGCACTATTACGTCGTAAATTCAATCTAATCATTATTCAATAGACAAAGAAGATTTTGGGGGGTATCTTTAGGTCATAACAAAACAAGTGCCGCGCGGGACAACGATAAAAAGGCTTCCCTTGTTTTATTAAATAACGCATTAAATTATCGAAGTGATTAAATTAATTCTCTAGAAAAAGCTCTTTATAAAAATATAAAGCTACTAATAATACGTTGCCTTCATCCAAAGTTATGATTTTTTTTATTGGGCTATGCCGCTACTGGGACACCCGAAAAACGGCGAAATTTGCCTTCGGACCTTCGAATGCGATTTTTTCAGAAACAAATAATATTTAAGGTACAGTAGTACATTATTTTTAAAGTTTATAATACACTGAATGAAAATATATACATATCTAGTGTTTAAGTCCTATGGACTTCGAGTTTTAGCCGCGGGACAGCAAAAAATGCCTATTTGAAAATTGACCCTGTATATATTATGACGCGCCACGCGAAACTTCCTCTGGCGTTGCGGGTGTTCATAGGCGACTATAATCGCTTACCATCAGGCGATTATATAGTTCGTTTTTTTAGCATTAGAAATAAGGTAAACAATCTTGATGTGTCTTTTAATTAAAAAACACATTTTAAAAATAAGTTACGGCAAATATGTAACAATTATGAACCTAATACGATCATTTATATTCCTCTGCTTTCATAAGTAATAATTTTTGATTTTTAAAAAGCGTTTTTTAATTAAAAGACATGTCAAGATCGCTTACCTTCTTGCAAGTTCTTTCTAAGTAAGTAATGCTAAAAAAAACGAACTATAGTCTACGCGTTTTCCCTCCATATCATAAAAAAACTTGCAACGGAAGATTGGCGTCGGGGTTTTTACCTTTTTTTCTCTTTTCTTTGAATGTGGTACATTAGTAAAGATGTAATAAAACAATTTTGTTCAGCACATCCTGCGTGAATAGGCATAGAAATAATGAGTTTTACCTAAACTGCATGCAAGTATTAATAATTAAATTAAATTTAACATTGAATGTAACCAAAGTAAAGATATATATTATAAATCATGAAAGTCACAAATAACAATGGGTAATATAATTCGATAAAGTGTCTCAAAGTAATCTGAAAATATAATTCTGACTAACGTTTTGCTCAGCTAACCCCAGGGCTATATCCTATATCACTAGCTATTTTGTACTACAGCTACGTATAGGTACTGCTTTTATTAAGTTATTAATAACTGCAATTTTGCGTTTTAGGAGTTTTTATTACAATTAGGGATTGCAATCCGGATCCGGAATGTATAAAATTATCCGGATCTGGATCCGGATCCGCAGTTCTTCCCATGCATTTCGGGTCCGTCGTGCAAACCCTAATTACAATAATTGGTCGTAAAAGTCTCAATTTTATTAATATGTTTTTCTCTTGTTTCAGGAACTGATCACAACGAGCATTTAATCTTTCTTACATTACATCGACTTATGTTGTTTAAATGTACGTAATTTGTAAAATTCTGTAATTTACTTTAAGTGATACAAAGCGTCATTTAACTCTTTTGTTATGGAAATGTTTATTGTGATATAAGAAATTAGGTATCAATAAAATTAGAAAGAAACAATGTTAAATTATTAATTGAATAAGAAAATAGCATTAGTATAAAATGTTAAAGGTATGTAGTTATTGTATTAAATAATTAAAACTACCTACATTATATGTGTTGTTCCATTATGAATATGTTTTGTGTATGACTATACTGGTCAGTCCGGCCGGTCTAAGGCATCACGTGATCTCGGGGATCCTCCATCCGTCATAGAAAACGAAGTGTCGGAGGCCTCGGCCCGGACCCAGACCGTTCTAGCGTGAATCACCTCTATATTATGTATGTACGTACAAGGAAAATTATTTATTCAGCTGTAAAATTACTTATTTTATAAAAATGTAAACCACTTTTATTAATACTACTTAGTCAGGATTCAGATGTTTATCCTAGATATTGTAAATATTCTAAAAGCAAGTATCCAGATGGCCTATTTCACAAATGAAAGTTTTTTTCATAAATCCTTTAGTAAATGGCTAGTATTAACGTAAAATATATTTATAAAGGTTTAATTATGAATGTATTTGATGTGTTTTATTAGATTGATGTTTTTAAATGAACGTTTGAGCCCAAATTTCAAACTTAAATGAGCCAATTTGTCTTAAGAGGAATGTTCTCTCAACTGCGCCCACATCGGAGTTGGATTATTAGTTGAAAATTTGCTAATTAAAGTTAATGTACATAATTATTAAATTCCTTGCTAGGTTTAATGCCTCTGACAGCAGCGGTTATCTAGTGAATAACAAAATATATATTTGTTTACATACACTTTTAAGAGCTCAGATTTTTCTATTTGTGTCTCTTTCTCATACTAACACGATTCTCTTCTGTCTTCTTCTTTCTCTTGTCTCGTTTTTGTTATTTATCTTTCTTTCTTTTATCTTATTCTTCTTCTAGTTCTCCTAATCTTCTCCTTCTAGGATCTTTAAGTTTAACCTTATTGTATTCTCAGCTGCTTATTCTCAGAAATGGGTCCTTTTTCTTATCCACCCTCTCTAGAATAGAAATATTTTAATTCGTAAACATAAACAAGATAATGGAGGGCAAAGTTAAGAGTTAGTTCCCATCTTATAAAAATGATTTCTTTACCTGCATAGATAAACGTGTATATGTAAAAAATATCTATGTTTTGATCTGATTTGACAAATCTATGCACTTAAAGAACAAAACGTTTGAAATTTTGTGTTTATTACAAAACATCAATCAGTGTAGATGTATTTGTTATTATGTACAAAAATAGAATTTATATATGCTAAACCTAGATTGTTATATGATTTAACGAATATAAATGTAAATACATTGTTTCTGAAACGTCTTGTAGTATAGGAAAATAGTTTATTGTATGGTTTATATGTTCGTTGTTGTTGTACAAAATTGATTGAGGATTAAATGAAGCTGAATGATTTGTACATTGATTTTTATTATAGGTACCTATACTTATTTACCGTCAGTGTTTCTTACACGAGACAAAGGTTAACTTAACAATAAGTAAAGTATACCCCTTCTTCTTCCTCGCGTTATCCCGGCATTTCGCCACGGCTCATGGGAGCCTGCTGAGGTTCGCTTGACAACTAATCACAAGAATTGACGTATGCTCTAGTTTTGTAAGTGAATTATACCTAACATTATGATGTTAATAATTATATTAAATGAAAGAAATGGAAAATCACATTAATAATTTAAAAATAAATCCAAACAGTTGAAACTAGGTAATTAAAAGCGTCGCGTCAGTTAACGACGTTTTGAATAAAAACAAATTAATGTAACTAATTATACATCGCGTGCTGAATTATTTTATAAAGAAAAATAAGTCTTAAATTTTTAAAATATGATAGTCAATTCATTTTGGCCTATTATACTAACTGTCCTAATATCAAAGATCGTAGATCGTAGATCGTATCAAAATAACTACACACTAGATAAAATAACAATAATAATAATTTGAGCCCATATACGTCCCACTGCTGGGCACAGGTCTCCTCTCATGCGTGAGAGGGGTTGGGCTATAGTCCCCACGCTAGCCCAATGCGGATTGGGGACTTCACATACACCTTTGAATTTCTTCGCAGATGTATGCAGGTTTCCTCACGATGTTTTCCTTCACCGAAAAGCTAGTGGTAAAATCAAATGATATTTCTTACATAAGTTGTCGAAAAACTCATAAGATAAGACACACACTAGATAATATTAACTCACATTTATAGACGGGTCTAACGCGAAATTTGTGTTTAAAACGCGAAAGTTTTAAATATTACACACTAGATAAGACAAGTATATTTCATTCTTACGAGGTAAGTACCTAGGAGAAAAGGAACTGAGATTGGTTTTAAAAATACATAATTTATGAAAGTTCAGTTAACCTCCCTGGCTGTGGCTTTTCAAGCCTTGTAGATGTAGATCTAGTGCATGCCCCGTAGACAACATGCCAATCGCTAACGCCCCGTAGCGAATGAAACGCAAATGTCTTTGTAACACTAATAATATGGAAGAGTGATAGAGAGAGAGAGACACAAAACGATTCGATGGCGAAGAGCAAGCGATTGTCACCTTGGCTAGGCCGCCATCAGGGACGCTCGGCAGGAAACAGGCAGCTGTCGATCGCTTATTGCATTTATTCAGCCCAATTCCCAAGCCTTTGTACTCTCATATCCTGTAATAAGCGCTCTTTGGACTCATGTTCATGCATCCTTTGAAACAGGAAATGAGCATCGTTCGCATCATGATGCATCCTTCATTTTGATGCACTTTGTTCAATTATATGTACCTGAGTGCAGTGCAGGCAGTGTATGGTCGAGTTCACATACATCTTTACAAGCCAACGTTTCAAAAATATATTTACACGTCTCTAAGACACCTACCTACTGAAAATAAGGTTGTGTTAATATATTTTGAACGTTTGGCTTAAAAAGATGTTTGTGAATTCGACCAAGTTTGATGATGTTGAGGTAAGGTGGGACAATTTATTCAAATAAGTTATAAGTATTTAGGTTACTTGCTCCAAGCAAGCATACTTTCGAAAATTCGCAATTTGCTTTTTAAATTAATAATAATCTGTTTAACATTTCATTGGCATAAATGTATCTGTTGGTGGACTTTACCTATTGAAAATATCAGGTGAAAAATCAACTAAAGAATACTAGGGAAAAATACTGAAGATTAGTTTAAAGGCAGAATTAATTGGTGTCATTGACGAAAAAGATATTTTATTGACGCGAAAAAAATTGAATTGGGCAGGACGTACAAAATAGGTTAACCTATTATTATTATTTTTACCACACCAGCTCGGAAAGGCTATCTTTACTCCTCAAAAATGAATAAGATAGTTGCATTTTAACAAAAGTGGTACCTAATGATATACATGCAAATTTTGAGTTGTTTCCTCATTTTGGCTGGTGGAATTCTGGTAACAAAATCGGGTACGGAGATTTAACCTTTGTAAAACACAACTATTTTTTCACGTCAAAAATATTTTTTTCTGCTTTAACCTTCTTAGAATATGATTTGATGGCGTTAAATGGATCATCAGTATTTTGGTTCGGTACATCCACATTCCATCATGAATAATATATTCTACTTTTACATATTCTGTGAAAAACCGAACCTCTCAGCTCATATCTATTCTAAGCTATCATTTCCGCTTCAGGGTTTTTACGAAACTAAAACTAAAACGGGCATAAACAAAACCGTATGTTGGCTTAACTTTTCTAATATTGAAGTTTCCATGGAGCATTTTCGTAAAATAGACGAACGGCAGACTACATACGTATAATACTTATGTAGGGTGAGTTATGCATGTCTATTAGTGGAGGAGACGTAACTCCTTATCGAGAAATTCTAACAAACTCAAACACATTTAGATTGAGTTGTTTTATCACAGAATTCGTAGTAATTGATGAAGGATGGCGACTGTATCTAGCTGAATTCAGTTTGATGGTACCATAATATCGCATTGTCATTTTACACGGAGATCTGCCTCCACTCTGCGCAACAATGTTTAGGATGACCAACAGGACGGCGTTCTCGTGTGTTGGAGGCCAAGACTCATTTTGGGTCATCGCGCCAGCCAAGTACCTAAGTGTAAGTAAGTAATTTATCACCTAACCAGGCGTGGCTCACTCCGCGATTTCGTCGCTTTGCTACATGTAGCTAAAAGTACATCCGTTCCACACCAATTTTGGTGGCTAGCCATAAGCCGCGCGTGGCGCTGTCGCCACCTAGCGGCCAATATCTGTGCTGATCGTAACAGACGCGTTTTGTTAGAGAGTGAGTCTTCTGTACCTAGTACTATTATTTATTCTGTGACCTAACATACATTATGTAAGTGAAGTTTCAGCTCCATCGAATAATGGAAAGTTATTACAAAAGGCATAAGGTCCACCGATATACAGTTAACAGTGTGGGCGATGGTACAACATTGAAAGTTACAATAAAAACTTGTAAAAGAAGAAAAGTTGCTTTTACATACAAATGTGCTATTGTACACTGTACAGTCGCCATCAGAAATATCGGAGCGGCTAAGGTGCTCACAAATATCTGAACACGCCTGTATTTTCACGGCGCTAGGTGCGTGTTTATTTATTTTTGAGCACCTCTGCCGCTCCGATATTTCTGATAGCGACTGTACTCAGTGTACTTACCTATAGCTAAATCACAAAGCGTTAATGGAGTCCCGCTTGCTCATACAGCTAACGAGCTAGTGCACGGCTATCCGAATTTGAGCGGCATTTGAAAACTAAATAGTTATTTCCGAAACAAGTGCGATCGACACGAGTTTCAAATTACCTTTTCGCACGTGTATCGTACAACGTTTTACAGCACATATGGCCTTTTAAATTTACGACGTGGTTACTTAATGTGCTTTTTATAGCACATTACGTAACTAGGTCGTAATTATACATTATGATATTTTCAAAATTGGATCGTAAGGGTAACATTCCATTTCTGACCGCAGCTGCACTACTGGTACTGAAAGCGTCGGTGTTACTGTCAATTTCCATAGTAAAATGAACAGTAGTGCAGCTAGCTGTCATTGGAAATGGACTGTCACCTTAAGCTTAAAATATTCGCTTGGAAAGAGTATGTTATACAAAACGATGCATTTGACTAAAATAATAATATATTGGTAAAATGAAATATCACTAATTATTTATTGAACAATAATTTGCCAAGTAAGGACTGGACTGGAAAATTGCGATAAGTTTTTTTTTTCTTTTGCCAAATGATTATTGGAGTTAAATAGTTTGCGATGTGTTACTTTGAGAAAAGTTAAATGCCATTTTAGTAGCACTTAATCCAAATACTCAAATATAATTCAAGTTAAGATAAGATTTTTTAAGTCGGAATGACGCTTCGGCACGCCCGAGGCACTCCATTTGCAGCAGTTTACAAAACACATGTTGAACGCAGATTAATGTTTCCTGAAACTTCGCTACGTTTTCAGACAGCCTGAAACTGTTTTAATTAGACACTTTAAAGTCTTTAGACCAATAAAAACAGATGAATTTGTATAAATATAAAACTAGTCGATTAATTTTGAAGTATCTTTCTTACAGGTATATTTATTAGGTATGAAACATTCCGAGTTTACAATACAGATAAACCATGTTTGCATATATATATCCCGTTTTTCTTATTCAAGTCTCAAGTACTGAAATAAGTGATGTAAAAAAAATATGGTTGTCTGTAAAGTCGGTTTACGGACGATAATTTTGCGTGATAACGTCATAAGAAAACATTGATGAAAATTTGCATACTTTTATACGTTACCATGGAGATCTATCCACATCGTTACCATGGAGATCTGTCCACAACGTAACACTTTTTCGTGCTACCGGTGTTCATCGATTTATAAGATGTTGTCACGTCAATATCTTTAGAGTTAGAGTCAATATCTTCACGTCAATATCCCTTAACAAAGTCAAAGTCAAAATATACTTTATTCATGTAGGTCTAGCAACAAGCACTTATGATTCGTATCATAACATACTTATAAATTATCTTAAGCTAATTATCAGAGCAATTTATTGATGTTATTATTCCATAATAATATTGGATTATTATACAAATCAAATTTAACACAAATTTCAGAATTTCACAAAAGGATCGTCAAACATGAAAAAAAAATGTATAAAAAATACTAGTCTAGATTGTTTCTAGAATAAAATCTAAATTTCAATTGTAACTTTTCTATGCCTACAGAAATACGTGAACGAGTTATACTATAAAACGAGTTATAACTACTATAAAGTGTGTACTTACCAGTCTTACGTTGGGAATCCTAGCAGCTTTACACATAACGGCCATCAATCATTGTGTTTGTGATATCCATCATGCTCCGCCTGCACGATGACTTGCGTAAACGTGCTCGTTCTGAACGCTAATTAACACAATCACTTTGTTAAGGCTTCTAATTAAATTGCTAGGGTTAAGAATATTGCGTTATATTTGGTATTCTTTGTGCAATAACACACATAGCACCGCTGTTTTAGTAACAACGACATTTAAAAGAATTGAAAAATAAACCCAAAACGCGATAGATCAATCAATACATATTATAAAACAAAGTCCCCTGCCGCGTCGGTCTGTCTGTATATTCGCGATAAACTCAAAAAGTGTAGTACGGATTTTAATGCGGTTTTCACATATTAATATAGTGATTCTTGAGGAAGGTTTTGGTGGCTAGTTAGAAATAAATTCTAATTAAGGTAAAATAGAAACTGTCGTATCTAATCTTTTTTTGATAGAAAACGATTCGGAAAAACTTCCCTTTTAGAGTCTGTGCGGAAAGAGAAGAGTCGTGAAATGCATGGGGCCCAATACAGTCCACGACTCTTCTCTTTCCGAACAGACTCTAAGTGTCATTAATAATCATTATCTATATAGCCCCAATAGACTTATCATGAATACCGTATTGCAAGCTGCTTTCGATCTGTTTAGATTTCGCGCCTAAGGTAATGCGACCTTATTACTGGGCGTACGCCGTTTGAATTTTCTATTTATTTCCCCCGATTTCAACCTCTTTTGCCTTATTCCACCTTAACCCCTCGTTTCCCAGGACCTCTCAAATCCATACAATTCCGACTCATATTGGAGCCACTGGGAACTGAGAGGTTAATAGATAAATTAGTCATAATGGTTAGTCTTTCAATATGTCAGTTAAAAATAACAGGAGCCATATTCAGATTTAACAACCTTGTTACAGAATAAAACAATGGGTCGGATAATATCGCGTATTGGCAAGGTGCGAAGTCGGTGGAGGGGGAAGTGGTGCTGATCGTCACAAACACAGGTAATCTTATGGAATGTCCGACATTAGTACTAGCGGCAGCCGCTTGAACTAATTTTACTCCATAAGATTTAACGTAGAAAGTCCGAGAAAATGAGGGCAGCACCAGTCGTGCACATAGCGAATAGTAAATTTAAAATACATCCCGACGTTTCGCACCCTTTGCCGTGTTCGTGGTCAACGGGTGACAGGTGGGGATTGAACATGGGACATGAATAACTATTGCGGTAACCGAAGACAATTGTTATTACGGTCTTGAACTTATTTTGTTACGACCTCGAAGACGACTCTCAGGACCTTGTAGATCTGATGTAATTTTGATACGAGTTTGAAGATCATGTGACACACGATTTTCATTTCATTTCGCTTTCTACCGGCATGAGCAATGTGAGGATTGTGAGGTCATATCAGAATGAGATCAAAACGACAACAAATTGTGAAATCTAAATCGGGCTCCCAGTCACAGTAAGCTGAACAGGCCTTATGTACACATAGCACAAGCCCTATTGACTATTAAAATACTAGTATACAGGGTGTTGCCTGTAACACGAGCAAATAATTAAAACATAATTATATTATACTCCTCAAACTATAAAACTTTTGTTAAGTAAATAACTTTTATAAATTATTAATTCTTTAGACTTCCTCTTTTTCATACAAAATAAATATTGCCTTCAATGTACGCTGACATCTGTGTGTTTGACGTTGCTTGTCACGCTTTAAACATAATAAAATTTGCAATACATTGCGTCTTAGAATAAACTTTAAAGTGTAATAAAAATCAAAATATAGGTAAGTTACTAAGTTATTTTTAAAAGTTGCTGAACAAATGTTGGTCAGTTTGAGGAGTATAGCCTAATGTTTAATTTATTGCTCCTGTTACAGGAAATACCCTGTATATATTGAAAACATTTACATTTCGTAATATGCACCAACATAAATGCCATTCCAAGTTTTGTAGGCAGGCCCATCGACTAGGCTCTTTATTAAGTAGATACACGCTTATAACTCCCAACTTACCAACTCATCAAGCCTCTAAAGGGTTCCTTTGAATGTTTTATTCAATATCCGGATGTCAGGAACGTCAGAAGCAGATAAGGTTTGCCCAGTTCAGTAAATTATATTGTAAATTATATTGTTGTTCAGCAATATATTTATACAGTCGTCTATCTTTAAGAAGAAGGTGGACGGTAGACATAATAAATTAAAATGGCTAACGAGGCCATGTTGCAACACGCTACCAAAACTTCCTGCCTCGCACAGCTAAACTGTGGAATGAAATGTCGTCGGTATTTCCGGACTGATACGACCTTCAAATATTCAAGAAAAGAGCTTTACCTATCTTAAATGCATAGGAGAGGAGTTCTGTGCCCAGCAGTTTCAGTTTCAGTTTATTTATTTGCAATAAAACATACTTAAATGCATGCAAATACAATTATATGGTGCACAATAAAATCAACATAAATTATGTATAATAAAACAATCACAACAATAATAATGCATTACAGATTAAAAGAATGTCAGAGTCAGAATTACACGTAGGTACAATATCGATGTCAACAAAGTTTAATCTAAAGCATTTGCAAAATATTCTTTAAAAGAATAAAACGGTTTATTTATAAGGCAGTGGGACATATACTTACAGGCTAAATTAATATCACCTTGTAGGTCACATACTGTACCTATCATTGTTATAATCTAGTGGCTGTGTGATCTGTAGACCTTTCGGGCATAGCTAAACGGAATAAATATATGGCTCCGCCATTTAAATATAATACAAAAACTGAATCGACTAAAAATTACTATTTCATTTATGAACCTGCTTAGAAAATTTCAAGAAAATTGGTTGAGAATTGCGACCAACAGAGGAGGACGGAGGATGTGTTGAAAACTGATCGTTTATGGTTGATGATTTATGATCGCACATACTGTTTTCAAATTACATAAATACTCGTATTATCTTGTAATTAACCTAATAAAAGATAATTTATGTAACAACATTTTAATGAAACATGTTTATATAATTGAAAATATAGACTACAACACAACCCAGACTTAGGTAAACTAAAAAAAATCACGCCGAATTAGTTTTTATTTTCGCGAATGTCTGGAATTCCGAGATAGGTTACTGTATTCAATCCTTACACTGTGATATTTACGAGTAAATAATATTGATATTGGCAAGAATTTGTACAGACTCAGTGGATCCACGGGTCTTTGACAAACATAAATTTCATTGACATAAATGATTTTCAAGACTCTTGCAGTTAAATCTGTGCAGATAATACTCTTAGTTAAAGTAAAATGCACATTAATTGAAAATGAAACTGAACATTTATGTTTGTCAAAGACCCGTGGATCCACTGAGTCTGTACGGACAGTCGCCACCAGATACGAACAGAACACGCACTCTAACGTCTTGACAATAGAGGCCCGTTCACTTGTTCAGATATGTGTGAGCACGTTGGCCGCTTCGATATATCTGTCCGATGGCGACTGTACTTACATTTGATCTATAAACTTCACTGCTCATTGTCTACAGAGGTGACCACCGGGTATCATCTACTACTTAATGGGACATCATTAAAAATCTGGATTCTGTTGAACTGTCTAATCTAATATTGTTTAATATTTAGTTATAACGTAATCAGACTAAACAGCAATGTTCTTGTATGGTCTAAACCTGGTCCATACCGCCGGAATACACCTTAAATGCGCCATTCGCTATGCGTCTTTCGTCTTGACCTCAATTTTAATTTTAAACGTTTTCCAATTTTAATTCGACATGTAAATAAGCTTTGTTTTAATTTTCGATTGATTGTATATATAATTTTAAGTTTAAGTGTAAGTGTATAATTTATTTGACATGTAAATTGGCTTTATGAATAAACGAGTATGAGTATGAGTATGAGCATTCATCTCTTCTCATGCCTAATTAGCACAACTCATGCAAGGTTCACATAAAGCGCACAATTTACAGCAGATTCTTTCAGTTCATTATTCAGTATCAACTTCAACTCATTCATTCATCCATTCATTCGCTCTTTAGCTTTCAATTGCTCGCCTGCGGAATTTCTGTACGGGTATTTTTAAACCCGGATTCAACACACGTACGAATTCGGACTACTGAATTCCGAATCCAATTTGCGAGAAAATCTATGTAGGTATAGTTGGTCAAACCAATTTGTCAGCCAGTAAGAACCAGGAAAACTATACTCATCCTTTTCTTTAGGGTGCTAGTACTAGTGTAAGACATAGATAGTATGATTATCTCGTCCATGTTTGAAATGAGGCAGTCCTTTGACAAACTATAATCAACATAGATTTGCTCGTAAAATCTAATGTAATGTAACCTAACCTAAACTTACCACCCGTCTAATAATAAAAGTTATTTGGGAGCAAAATTGTTGTTTATCCTTCGTGCTGGTAGTGCTGATAGGTAACTGAGATCAGAAGCATCTGAAAGTGTCCAAAATTAAACCACGAGAGGGTAATGAGCTTTTCAAACAGTGGAGCTTCGAGCGATGCGAGATTTGTAAGGCGCAAGACGTGATAGGACGTGAAATAGCATAAGAACCACTGTACCATGTTTATTGCAAATAAATGAAATGAAATGAAATGAAATCACTAGAGGACAAAATGCTACTTTATCTAAGTGCGGTGAAAACGATTAAAGGCACAGGTAGCAAATATTTACCTTGGTCAAAACTTTTTTTACTATGCCTTAAGGCAGTGGTTCCTAACCTGGGGGTAATTACCCCCGTGGGGGTAAAACTGGTATTTTACGGGGGTAATAAGCTAACCTAGTTTAACAATACAACAAACGTACACGTTTTATTTTTTATTACCATTGGGAGGAGGGGTAAAATCAGGTTCGCTAGTTAGTCATAGGGGTGACCGGACTGAAAAGGTTAGGAACCACTGCCTTAAGGTTATTGTTTCTTGTAAACATCATAAACGCCCTTTCCCTCGAACGATTTTGACTTACTTGGCCCCGTAGACAACATGCCAATCGCTAACGCTACGTAGCGAACGAAATGCAACTGTCACTGTCACACTACTATGGAAGAGTAGAGAGACACAAAGCGATTTGATGGCGAAGCGATAGCGATCGTCACCTTGGCTAGGCCGTCTGGCCACGTAGCCAACATGCCAATCGCTAACGCTCCGTAGCGATCGAAACTAATATGGAAGAGTGATATATAGACACAAGGCGTTTCGTTATCGAAGCGATAGCGATTGTCACCTTGGCTAGGCCGGCTGTATTATTTAAAAGCCATTATGCATTAATGGCCCAAATTCCGTATCGCACTCGGAACTTGCCCATACGTGGCATGCGTGGGCCTTTCATTTGCATTTTAATTAACCTCGCTGGAAAATCCAGGACTTTTTGGCAATAAAATGAATCGTTCATTGGCCCGTATTGCCATGTTCGGTGGGTCGTACGAAACTTTAAAATTGCCGAAACGAAGTGATTTATATTGAAACTATTGTTTATTACAATGAAACAAAAAGGTGCCATTTTTTTAAAGTTTGGGTACATTTTAGAACAAACTTAGTGGCATCCATAACTCAGGAACAAATATATGTAACAAACACACAGACATTAGCAGGATTCGAACCCGGGACCTCCCTGCTTCATAGGCAGGGTCACTACCAACTAGCCTAGAGGCCGTTAAATAAAGGACGACACACGCTAGACCGGGCCTGGGCCGGGCCGGAGCTTCCGGCACTTCGTTTCCTATGGAAAGCGCCACGTGATCGCCGATCAGCCGTCATAGAAAATGACATGACTCGGCCTGGGCACGGCCCGGTCTAGCGCAGCCTTTGAAAGCTTGTAACTCGAGGGGCATCAGCTAATGGGCGAACGACGGATGCAATATACGTCAAAATCATGTTGTCTTATTTAAACCAATTTTAATTACGTATATCGTGACATGATTTTGACGTATATTGCATCCGTCGTCCGCCCATTAGGCATCACATAGTCAGTTTGTCTATCCGTCTGTGTGTCACATCACTACTTTTTTTCTACCATAACTTCGTAAAGTTTTTCCCTTTTATTCCGTAGCCGCGTAGGCGGATACTTTACCCACTCGACCTACACAAGGGCCCTACATTTCTCCTCAACTATGCCCTTTGTTCCAGCATTATGCGATACTGTAAGCCTTCACAATGGAAATGCAAATGAGGTATCGGAAATATTAATCGCTGGGGAAATTTCTAGCGAGCCTTAAGGTGCAGTGTGTGTTTTTTTTTAAATTGTAGCGCTTTTTAGATTATAACACGGTTGCCAAAAAATATTAATAGCAATTTTGAGGCCTTTCTCTATTCATTTCATCGATTTGAGACCAGGCACAGCCATCTCGCTCACGCTTACGCTCAGTGCGAGTGAGAAAAGAGCCTGAACCCACGGGGCCTTAATCGCTGGGGAAATTTATATCGAGTCGTAAAGCTCAATCACTTTATTAGATTATAAAATTTGATCGTTGTGACCGTCGAACGGAATTATGTCATTTTCGTAAGATAAAACGTTGGAAGGTTAATATTTATCTTTGTTAGACTATACACGGACTTAAAAAAATCCCTCGCAAATATACCTAGTCCAGTCTCCGTGGAGTTTTTTTATGGCATGCCCTTGAAATCAGATCAGTAACTGACAAAAACATTGATCAAAACGAACACGCAACAAAGTTGTCAACAAGTGAGATATCACTGCGATCTATCAAATAGGTTTACTAATATCGAGTTTGCGTGCTCTAACTTTAGTTTACTTAGTTGACAAGTTTATTAAGAGTACACGAACCTAGCCTAGCTAGTATTGTAAGGTGCAGGTGCATCCTGGCAGGTGCAGCGCGCTGCCAGTGCAGCGCGAGGCCGCACTGGCAGGATCGCCATGTAAGGTGTGGCGTCAATGATACAACTGTTGGTGTCTAAATACGAATATATTCTGTTAAACTAACGCGTACATGCTATTATATACTACCACTACGTACGTGTGTGGGTGAGGCATAGTACACACACTACAGTATTGTATACAATATTTCTACTCGCTCTGTTTCCTTTTACATAGATGTCGTGGCCATATAGACAAAATAATGTTAGGGATGTTGACCGACGTTTAAGTGGATGGTAGACCCAAAAAACGATGGATGGATTGTGTGAAAGAGGATATGAGAAAGAAAGGAGTGAGTGCTGAGGTGAAGAAAGATAGACTAGAGGAGAATAGAAGAGAAAAACATGTTGTGCCGACCCTATATAACGTGGGATAAGGGCAGCAAGAAGAAGAAGACATGTAGTGGCCAGATCATAGATTTTGATAATTTCATGAAATGCCATTTTAGAATTGATCACTTCATGACGTAGTTAGGTTAGATTGATTTAAACTAACACGATTTTCACTTAAGCGTAAATGTACGCGAATTCCCGATTCAGTTTTATAATTTACGACCCGTCCTGGTTTTGCACGGGTTAACAAATTATACATAAACCTTCCTCTTGAATCACTCTATCTATTAAAAAAAACCGCATCAAAATCCAATGCGTAGTTGTAAAGACCTAAGCATACATAAGGCAGGCAGCGGGAAGCGACTTTGTTTTATACTATGTAGTGGTGACGGTTAGGTTTGACTTTTTCATAATGGGGCCAACCGATCAGAGAGAGAAGCGGGCGGTCGCTATCTTCGTTAAAAAATGTTACAAGCAAATAAACGAATTTACAATTTTCTTACTGACTGATCAATTGCTTACTGACGTGGGTGTGTAAAAGAATAAAATCCGTTTTATTAATCGTGCAAACATCTCTTTGAAAGTAAATGAAGGATTAGTGACGTGGAAAATGTTTGCCAATAATAAATATTACCGCAAATTTAACCTTAACTTCATAAACTAATAAAACAAAACAGACGTCTAAACAAAATCACGTTCCTCCAATATTCAATTTATTGCCAGATGTCACATGCGAAATGAAGTGAAATAAGGACTTTCACTTCATTGCGCATGTGAGATGCGCGCCAATAACCAAGACGAAAAACCGTCACAAATGTATGAATCTGAAGGGTTTTTTCCGTTCAATCAGCGCCATCTATTGAAGGAACGTGATTTTGTTATATTAGTTCATGATTATTGTTTAACTAACTTACTTATTTATTGGTAAATATTTTTTTATATTTCACTCGAATAACAAACAAACCTATTGACCCCAGATTCTTTATACGCCACGAATGTATTCCTACAATATTATACATGTCTATATAAAGTCTTCTTTTTTTTAGCTTAATCGTTATTTAAAAAATATTGTAGTTAAGAGCCAACAGGAGTGGTCATATCTCCATACAAACGTACTCGACTGTTTCCTGCGTGGGTTTTGAAGCTAGAGCAATAATTTTTTCAACACAGATTAATATTGTCAATATCTGTGTCGGACCGTTTTGCTTTTCTTGATATTTTTGTTTTTTAAGGCGCTAGAGCCCTTCAAAAATGGCCAAAATGGCCTAATTGACTATGCTGCAATGAGAGGCGCGCTATTCAAAACTTATATCAATTAGCCAAAAAATCAAAACGGTCCGACACAGATAATGTCATAATCATTTAGATTTCCAAATTTGGTTACGATGGGTTAAGTTTTGGAGGAGGAAACAGTCGAGTACGAAACCTCGATTTTTGAGATTTTTACGCAGGACTTTTCGCCTTGTCCTTATCGCAATAGTTTTAGGAGCCGCTTCCGTTAGCGAGACGAGTATATCTGCCTAAAATATTTAAATCTCTGCTCCTGTTGGCTGTTAATTCAAAAGCCGAATAAACATCGCAATTAATTAGAAATTGATTTCGCTAATGACTGCCTTCAATTTCATATTTACTTATACGAGCCTATAATCCGTCGGCTGACATTTCAATCTGCCAATTATAAATTAAACTTAATTTACATCGAAACTGCAGAGCAGACATTTCAACCTTGAAAACATTTAAACTTCCAATTACTTAGATACTTTATATAATAGGTATTTATTTAATATAAATACTTAAATACATAGCAAAGACATAGGTATGTAACTCCGTATAAGATGAATAAAGTTTAAGGAAAAAACGTGCCTCGGAAATCAAGAAAAAGTCATTCTCGGATAGATGGCGCACACACCTTTGGCCTATGCTCGACTAGATAGCGTTGACAACACCGTTTGATATTTAACAATTTTAACACATAGGTATCAATGAAAGAACATGGGTCGAAATGATATAAAAATAATAAAATCATTTATCCATATATGTACATTTTTTGATAGTTTTATACATTTTAATTTTGAGTTTTAATCGTGTGTCGATAGATGGCAGTAAATTTACCGTAACTACAAAATTTACTATGACAGGACCCCTCTATAGTATCTATTCTCTATGGATGGACTCAGAAAAAAATATCTGTGATGAACATACAAATAATTTTTTTTCCCAGGATTTGAACCCAGGACCTCTAGTTTCGAAGACAGGGTCACTACCTATAGTTTATATTGTCTGGGAGAGGACACTGACTTCTGTAACACAGGTCTTTACCTAGCTCAGAAATCAGGGACTTCAACACCTACCTTGTAACTTGTTTTATTTTTTTTATAAAAATATTTTGTTATTTTTTTTTATTTACCTATACCAACTAGGCTAGATGGTTGTTATTATTATAGTGAGGTGGTTTAGCTAACGAATGCAACATTAATGATTAATACGTCACGAGTCAGTTTAGATTAATTCAATTATTCAAACTTGAACGTTAACATCATACGCTAAAGTTGCTTTTGGAAGAACTTCACGTATTTAATCGTGTTATCAAGACATGCGAAGTAAACGTCAAGCGTAATTTGACAATAAACTGACATGGCGGGTATTTATTATTATATCGTAGGCAATTACTAAGAGTGACATGTCTAAAATTTGGCAGGTGGGCCAAACACAAGTAAATAAGTTGAGCAAAAGATTGATAATTGACAGACTATTTATATTTCAAGCTTACAGTTAGATAACAATTTTGATTTAAGATTTTTTTACGGTTTTGATGTTATATTGATACGACTTTAAAAATCGCTCGCGCTGATTAGACCATGCGAAAATGAATTAAAAGTCGTGCGTGAGATGCACGCCAATCACCAAGATGATGGTTAAGGTCGTATCAAAACCATTTCAAAACCATAACCGCAACTAATTATGTGCGTAAGATATCATTTTATTATGTTACAGTGTAAGTTTGTATTGGCATCCATGTCTCAAAAGAGTCTTAGGGCCCGATTCGGATTTTGAACTAGATATCTATTAGATATCTATTAAGAAAGAAAGAAGAAAGAAAAAGCATTTATTAGCACAATAACAAACTTAAAAACTAACAAAAGAGAACACAAAATGAGAGGTTGCGCTAAATGGTCCTCACTCAGCTAGGTGTCACGGTATTAGATATAGAATAATAGATATCTATTAGACATCCCACAAAAACGTCACTTTTGACACTTGTTTGACACTGACATATCTTGGTGATGTCTAATAGATATCTAATATTTTATGTATCTTAAAGTTCGAATATGGCTGTTAGCTTAGTGCCACAATCGCAAAAATGTCTCCATGCGGGCCATTAGTAGGTACTACCAAAGCTTGATCAGCCACCATACATCTAGACTACCACGCGTATTTACCGTAGGCAAATAATTATGGATTGTGAGGGGAAAAGTCTTAGAATTAAATTGTGCCTTCGTTTTTCTTTGACAGCTGAAATAACGCTTCACTACGGAATATATTTTGTTGTAACTGGGTTTAAATATTAATACGAGTAATTGAGAAAAGTCCATTAACCAAAACTGTATTTATGAAAACCGGGATGCCGGTAAGTAAACTCACGGCTCACTGTAACATCAATAGACTAAGGGGTTTTTTTCTACTAACAAAATTTATTTGCCACACCATAAATACAGTTCCTTGGACCTTGCTCTTTTCTTTAAATTTTTGACACTGTTTAAAATACTAAACACAATAATAACACTATCTTCATTTACAGGACTTCATTTCATTTCATATCATTTATTTGTTGTGACATTATTTTACATTACATAAAGTCAAAAAAGTATTAAATAATTAAATAACGTCAGTCCATGACACCCTGCTAGGGCACACCACACCACATACTTAAAACTAATTTAAAACTAATTAAATTAGGTGAAGAAAAATTCGAATTAATTAAAACAAAATGATTTAAATTAAAGTAACAATAAATTGAACAAAATCCATCAGAATTCATCGCCAGTTATTAATCTGACGCCGATCACCGTTTACCCACATACCCAACTGTTACATTAAATTTCACGTCTATATTAGCACCAGCATGTGTATCCGTGGGACACGGCACAAATTCAAACCCATCCAACATTTCTTCGGTCTCAATGACGGTGCAGCCATACCTAGCCTGTCTACCTCCACCCTGCACTAGCGCTATGTTTTTGTTGTTGCTTATTCTTACATTTTTGGTAATTAAACGTGATTTATATTAAAGGTATCTTCAAAAAGCTTAAACCTCCAAGCTTGTTCAAAGCCCTCAAAGAACCCTCTGTTTACTTCAACGCTTAAATTAGAACCATAAGAAACACAATATGCACCAAACGACCAAATTGCTTTCATCCTCTGAGCCCGTAATAAAAACGGATTAAAATAATGACTTACCTAAAATGAGGCAAAATTATACTTACATTTACTCAGTCTTTTGTCGGAGGACATTACTTTGAAATAAAGCTTATAACAACCAGTAGGAAATCCGTTTGAATTTGGACTTTATTACACGAGAATATGGTTCGTAGTGTAGTCGAATGAGTTTTGTAATGGCAGTTATGGTTATTTTTTGTACCTTGGAATGAGGTTGTTTAGCCAAATAAAGCTGTTGTTAGTACAGTACCTACATTCTCTTTTGTGGGCAGATTTTTATTTTGTTGTCGAATATATTTTTGCCAGATTTGGATAAAACTTTACTGGTTTGTAAGATCCCTATTCTGGCTGTAATAAATACCCACGAAATCACGTGTCCCGTACTAAATAATTGTAAAAAAAAATCATCCCTATTCTGGCTGTAATAAATACCCACGATCCCTATTCTGGCTGTAATAAATACCCACGAAATCACGTGTCCCGTACTAAATAATTGTAAAAAAAAATCTGTTGAGGTACGAAAATGAGACACGATTACGTAACTCACAAGACGATTTTTTTAAACATACGATGAAATTGCGAATTAATTAAAAAAGCACTTCATTTTTTTCAAAAACACTGCTAACTGAACCCATCGCACCTAAAATCAAAATTAATAATGAATATGGATTGACCCTTAACTCATGCATATATGACCTACTTATATAATTGAGGCCAAATAATATATAAAATAAATACTCCCAATTTTATTCCCTATAGAAAATAAAATTATTTCATAGCATCAATCATCAAATCAAATTTACGAAAACACGCTGAAAAAGGTCAAGCATGTTTTTACGAATTCAATATTCAATTTATTTTTTAAATCAGCAAAACCTCATTGAAAGTAAGTGGAGTTTGTTTTCACGGGTTGAATTTCTCAAATAAATAACATAGGTATCACATTAAAAGTGTAAGTAGCTACTTTGACTAGCTATGTGTAAACAACTATAGGTTTAATGTTCAGCTGAGGCTGTTTATCTTATTTATTGTATTTTTAAGTTAATTATATTATTTGGTATATATATTTTTAAGTTTTATTTATTTAATTTTTCTACTGTAGACCCCTTCTGGGTAAAAGCCTCCTCCAGCTGTTTCTATTCTAGGCGTACTTCGCCCTCCTCACTTTAAGACTGACATTTACGCTATCGAGAACGTAATTTACTTTCTATACATCTCGTTTGCACTAATATGCGAGTACGAGCGAGATGTATAGAAAGTAAACTACGTTCTCGACAGCGTTTATGTCAGTGCCAAACTGATGGTAGCCGGACTTACGTTCACATTTTAAAACGACATTCTGAAGTTTAACAAATAAAACTTGGAGTGTGGGCACCCATTCACTAATACGGAAAAAAACATCGATAATTAAGTTTATCGATATAAATAGAAACTTCCTACCTGTCATTAAATTTATCCCCCTAAAATCCGATGAGTGTCAGTCAATGTCCATTATAGTCCATACATAATGATCCACATGTAGTGAATAGCATTATGTACCGATAATTGTTCGATAGAGTTGTCAGCTGCAAGAGCCTCGGAAACAATCACAATGGCGATCAAACGCATCTTTATGCATTTGAGTAAGCCAGGAGGCCTATTGAAACCTTAGTGGGGGTACGGACTAACTTACCGAATTCACTTGTTCTGATGGGTTCTTGTGGAGCGTCCACTGAACGGCGGTACTTGGGGATCCCCTTGGGTCTCTTTAATTGATTTTATTTTTGCGACGCGATCGTATTATATTATCGAATATTTTAAAAACCTGAACGCAGGCCCAATCAATCGCCAATATATGTATAATAAACGGCAGCTGCCGCTCCGTTAGTGGATAGGAACTGTGGTTTAAATAAATATATAAATAAATATTAATTGACATTTTTACACAAGTTGACTAAGCCCCACGGTAAGCTCAAAAAGGCTTGTGTTGTGGGTACTCAGACTGATAGATATAATATACAAATACTTAAATACATAGAAAACAACCATGACTCAGGAACAAATATCTGCGCTCATCACACTAATAAATGCCCTTACTGGGATTCGAACCCAGGACCGCGGCTTCACAGGCAGGGTCACTACCCACTAGGCCATACCGGTCGTCAAACAAATCTCTCTCTCTATCTCAAACAAATAAAAAAGGGGCAGTATTAACGCTTTCTAGGCAGAGACCAGGAGACCTATTTGAATTTTAAAAATAGCAACTTGATTTGCGTCTACTGTACTGAGACTTTAATAGTGTAAGTAGCTTTTAAGAAGTAGAATGTTGAAACATTATAAGGGTCCGCCAATAAAATTAAGATTTAAAGGCTATTTACATTATGATGACGTCCACAGGAAAATCGCATAACCAACTCATACTAAAAAAGTATTTGCCCAAACCTCGTTTATCTTAATAGTTATACGGGCTAGTTAAATGGCGGCCTGTTTACTAGACTTTGTACTCTATCGAAAGGCTCTAGGTTTCATTTTCGTATAACGATATTGTGAAATTTCAAGTGTCAGTCCAATTCGAGTTTTAGTTATTCGATCCGTTTCTAATACGATTTTGATCTGTCAGTGTCTAAAATGACATTTATTTAAACGTCACTTTTGATACTAACAGATCAGTATCACATAGGAACCAGATCGAATAACTAAAACTCGAATTGACCTGTATTGCATTTGTCTCAATTTATTAGATGTGCTACGAAGGTTGCACGTAGCGTAGCGTCGTAGCACTCGTAACATGTGCTACGGGGCTACGTCTGTGTACATTACCGTGATATCTGGGGCAATCGAATCTTTGTGTACAGTCAGCATCAATACTGGCTATTACTGAACCGGTGACTCCATCTTAGGATTGTATTCCATCTGTCCAATATCTTGGTGCAATGTGTATTTGCGTCTCACATTTTGCTAAGTGAGAGAATGAGACGCAATGCACATTGGACTAAGAAATTGCCAAATTGAATAGGTGGAATACCATCCTTAGGCTCTGTCCACTTTGCATCAGGTGTGCACTAAGGCGAATCGCCGATCAGTTAAAAAAACACGCTGAAAGTATTTGCTACCCTGGAATACATTACCAAATAGAGATAAATCAGTACAGTCCGCGTATCTGTTACAATTTAAGGCGCAGTAGGTTCATCCAGCAAAGTTTTTGAAAAACCCTAGCGCTTTTTTAGATCATAATACGTTTTACAAAAAATATGAATCTTGGGGCCTTTCTCTAGTAACTTCATCGATTCGAAACCTGATTTCGAGATTTCGCTCGATAGAAAAATATCACGAAAATCTTAGGTATAATCTAAAACCCACCTTAAAAATTTGTAACAACTTTTGCACAAAAACGACAATATGACAACGGCTTTTAAAAATGCGCAATTTTATTTTTGATCGAAATCATCTGTAATTTTTTGTTGCTGTTAAAACTTACTAAAAATAACAATTCAAAATCCTGCTATCCGCGATCCTGAATACGCATAGCCATCTCGCTCACGCTTACATTCAGTGAGTGAGAGAATACCTGAACCCTCGGGGCCTTAATACAAACTCTGATCTCACGTGGCTAATCGACATCTACCCGGCTTTTATATAATTGAAGAATGTTTGCACGTCTAGTACTTTATCTATCTGTTTGCTCCGCCAGTATTGATATATCTGATAGGTTCTGGTATTTGCTGAGGGATAAGGGTTAAGAAAACATTATTTTCAACACACTTGCTTGTAAGTAGGTACGTAGTCGAGTCGATTTCACTGACTGAAGGGCGCCGCGGCGCTTCGCGTGCAGCAAGTTTTTAACTGAACTATATAGTTCGTTTTTTTTAGCATTAGAAAGAACTTGAAAGAAGGTAAGCGATTTTGACATGTCTTTTAATTGAAAAACACTTTAAAAATCAATAACTATTACTTATGAAAGCAGAAGACTATAAAAGATCGTATTAGATTCATAATTGTTACATATTTACCGTAACTTATTTTTAAAATGTGTTTTTCAATTAAAATGTGTCATCAAGATTGTTTACCTTATTTCTAATGCTAATAAAAACGAACTATAGTACGAGTAGTGCAACAGTAACAGTACTTAAGTTACCTAATGTTACCGAGTTGCACAGTGTTGTTCCACAAAACGTGCGGTATGGATGCACCTTTAGAGACCTTATGCCCGACGCCAAGTCAAATGTATTTATCGTTAAAGCAAAAAAAGAAACCCTACTTTATCCAAGGTTTCCTGAATTTTTATAATATTTTATTTTCCCACTTCCTTAGTGAAATTAATGCTTAAATTCATAGCAATAATGGTTAAGGAGCCGCGGACAAACAGACCGACTCACTTGGTCATTTATTACCTACGGAACCTCTACAGATGTTTGTATAAGCATTTTAAAAGTTTCTTAAACCATAAAAGTTGTACGCACAATAATATCTCGGACGGAATGTGCTCCGCTGCGAGCATTTACAGAGCTAACTTACTTTTTATTACTTTTCCTTCGTCTTTTATGTAACTTTATTAAGCATTTCAGTTCAAAAATGTTTTGTATTTCTTGTAAACAGTCGAACAGTTTTGCTTTCATTTTTGGAAATATATAATATTACTTAGAAGTAATGGAACTATTAGTTATAATACCAAGGATTTAAATTATAAATTTGTTTTTAAAATAATCTTAAGGTGACAGTCCATTTCCAACCGCAGCTGCACTACTGTTCATTTTACTATGGAAACTGACAGTAACAGCGACGCGTTCAGTACCAGTAGTGCAGCTGCGGTCAGATATGGAATGTTACCCTTAATTGTACCGTATTGTACATTTACATTCATGTGTTTTATATAACGTAAGAATAATTATATTTAACTAATTACACAACATCTCGAATTTATTCAAATTAAGCCCTTTGCTATCAAATACCCACTGGGGCGCATTATTATTTTAACGACCGAATGCAAAAGGTCGTATGATAATTTTGTAATTGCATATACGAGCCATTTTAATTAAGAAAAGCCTTAATAAAGGCCAGGGACTGAGACTTTCCTTTTGGTCCCTTGATACACATAATAACTTATTTGTGGGTTTTAGCAGTCATTAATTTTAATTTAACGAATATGAAACTTAACCTAAATAACTGCTACACTTATAACATATTTTTAAGAAGAAATTTATTTATTTAATCCTATGACATAGTATAATAAACGCGGGAAGCGCTGGTGGCTTAGCAGTAAAAGCGTGTGACTTTCAATCCGGAGGTCGCGGGTTCGAACCCCGGCTCGTACCAATGAGTTTTTCGGAACTTATGTACGAAATATCATTTGATATTTACCAGTCACTTTTCGGTGAAGGAAAACATCGTGAGGAAACCGGACTAATCCCAATACGGGCCTAGTTTACCCTCTGGGTTGGAAGGTCAGATGGCAGTCTCTTTCGTAAAAACTAGTGCCCACGCCAATTACTGGGATTAGTTGCCTAGCGGACCCCAGGCTCCCATGAGCCGTGGCAAAATGCCGGGACAACGCGAGGAAGATGATGATGACATAGTATAATAAACAGAAAACAAACAGTTATAAATACAGATTATTCCAATCAGCCACTTGGTGGAGGATTGCCCCATAACGCGCTATGCCAATGGACCTCCTGAAGACACCTTTTAATACAGTGACAATAATAATTATGAGATCCCTACTTCACTAGTGGTTTTCAATCGGTACAAAATGGCAAATAAATTTAATGCCTTGACTGTACCACCAGACTGTACACAATGCCAACTAAGTAGGTATTAAATAGGGAATATTACGCAAAAGTCTGCGTAGGGGGCGCCACATCAACAACAAGTAAACAATCTAAGGGTCTACCGCAAACGAGAGAGTCGACATTTTGTTATCCAACCTCTCTATCACTCTTGCATATTCGAGCGATAAAGAGGCAGATAGCTGAGTTTCGATTTCGCGTTCCCCGGTAGGCCCTTTGTAAGCAAATCGCCTTGATGTATCATATCAATGTCATATTTGATTGTCTGTGAAAACTTGTCAAAAAAACAGTTTAAGGTACAGTATGTATAAGTTACTCTATGGTATACTTAAGTCACTAGTGCTGCACTCTGGCGGCAAAACATTGCAGTAATACTCCCTATTGCGAAATATGTGCGATCGTCCTTAGCGACTAGACCTAGTGGCTGATTGGACTTAAGAAGAAATATTGCAATACTTCTGCAGTTAAGGAAACTTCTTTGACAAGAACCAATTGTTTTAGGGAATCTTAATTTAATAAATAAACTCTTTGAATTTAACAGTATCTTAACATTATACTGTCGAACCTTCGTTCAACAAATCTAAAATCGATATATTTTTCTCGGCCCCAGCCCATTCTGTTTTTAAAAATGGATGTGGTTTTTTATCTCATTTCAATACGACGATGAGCCGTGTGATCAGGCATCTCACGCAACAATTATCATTATGGACGACGCTGGTTGCATTTCGTCAGCACTAATTAGTTAATTTTGTATTAAGCAGAAACGTCTGCAAAGGATACAAAGCTTAGAAATAAATAAAAAGTGGAAAAATTCAGTCTCGGGCGAGACCCGAGCTCACTCTAGATCACTAGCCCATCGCTCCGCCAACTGAACTTACTGAGACTTGATGACAGCGAACATTTCTACCATATCACTCATAAATGCATACCTTATTACTATTGAAATGTAAATTGAAACCCAAATAAAATATTTTTCATTAAAAAAAAATTTTTTTTTTCTTTTTTCATTTTCATTTTTCAATGGTGCTCAAGAGCAACGTCGTATCAAAACAAACTAAAAACTATTTATTACAGAATCGGCGTCCGGTTTTATTTTGTGGTGTAGGTATTTTAATCGCCTTGGGCATCAATTAGGAAAGCCGCTTGTTTAATTTGCGAAACCCAAGGGGTTTAATAGCAGAAAACGTACCGTTATGAAAATCATCCGATAATTTTATTATAAATTTTGTGTGTAGCTTCAGGTAAAACCGGTTTTTGGTAATCCATTTATGTATCGATATTAACGGAACTTAATATAAAACGACGTCAGTTTTTCACAAAAAAATATGAACCATATGAATTGTACAGTCAGCTTTTTTATGATATAGGAGGCAAATGAGCAGACGGATCACCTGATGGTAAGCGATTACCGCCGCCCATGGACACCCGCAACACCAGAGGGGTTGTTGTATTTCTATGCTGGTTCAGTTATCTCTGCAGCTGACTGTACTTACTTACTTACTGCTGTGGCGCAACGACCCGAAGTGGATCTTGGCCTCCGCCACCAAAGACCGCCACGCTACTCTGTCCAAAGCCGTACAAATTTGAGCTGACTGTACACATTTAAAATCAAAATGTTTGCTAATAAAGTCTTCTATTCTGTACAATATGGTTGATATCGCCCACGTACAATGCCGCAGGGCGTTTCTGCATAGTAAACCCATTGCACTGCGGAATAATCTCCGCTCCTGACGTTGGTTCCTGTCGCATTGTAATTCTCTAATGTAAACAACGCTGAGCGCCGTTGTGTATCTTCGTAGTTCCGAGTAGTCTAACTTGGTAGCAAATATGTAGGAGCTAGAACTAAAGCTCTAAATATTCAGCCATTGGGTAATGTCGTATGTTCTGTGTACCCAGGTACGGGCTCCGCTGTTGCATTTAATAAATGTTGCTATGTACTGCCTGAAATAAAAGCTTTTTATTTATTATTTATTTATTTATTTTTCATGTCACTATGTAAACGATGCAAACAAAACAAATTAAATTATTTTATTAAATAATTTGATTTACGTTTTTCTAAGTTGTCACACTAAACTTAAATAGATGTCATAGTGACCAACCCTTCCTGGCGTAGTCCGAATTCGAACCGGCGCCTTCAGACATAAACGTCACTTTTGACACTTGTTTGACACTGACATATCCGATCCATATCGTTTCGATATCTAATATTTGACGTAATTTAAAGTTCGAATATGGCTGCTACGCGTTTGCCTTAAGTCTCATTTTCTATGGGATTTTGAACAATGCGCCAAGCGCGACTTTTCGGAAACTCAAAACGCGTACGTCACATCACGCTGTCGAATAAAATTTACACTAGGGGTACTGTTTACAAAAATGTTTTGTGAAAAAGACATGCAAAAGGGAATAAATATGACATAATGCATACAGATCACATACTGACAAAGGATAACTTACTATTATTATAGCTTTAACTATATTACATTTTGGCATCTCTCCCCCATTTTCATGCAAATATTTACAAGTGTACAATGAAACTACAACTTAGCGTCGCATAAAATATTATTTACGATCAAACTACAATGCACCCATAAAAATTCACTACGCTCAGAATTCATGTGTTTTGCATTTTCCGTAAAACTTTTACATGATACGAAGACTGTACTCCTGTAATATTATTTTGAACCTTACTATAGGTTAGAATAAAGTTCAAATTAATTTTGTATTGATCTATTATAAATACTATTAGCATACTCATATATTCCTTTTGATATGAAATCTAGTTCAATATTTAAGAGCAAATAACTAAGGTTATGAATTGGAATAACCGGCCACCAAGAAAACGGAAAATACATAGTTTGAAGGTACCTAATATATCTGTTTTTGTTATAAATGTCTAAAGAGGCAGAGGCAAGCTACGCTCGATTTCAGATATCGTTACTATCACATAATTTGCTTTCGTATTTTTCTTCAAGTTGTATCGAATTTTAAAAATGGTTTAAGGGGCACTGAAACTGATTAACAGTCCGCCGGACGATATCGGCCTGTCAGTTAGAACAAAAAGTTGACAGCTCCGAACAACTGACAGGCTTATACCGTCCGGCGGACTGGTAATCAGTGGGCCCCTTTAGAATCTCCTGTTCTGTGATATTCAGTGATCGTTAATTTTCCAGCAATTTTGGTGCAGCGTAGTAAAAATAAAGGATTGTCTTCAATTTTTTTCTAGGGAGAGTATTGGTTAAGGTTAATATTACTGTTATTAACCCTAATTATCTATTCCACCTAGAGTAGGGCATACAGATGCTTTTAACCAACAATGCTGCACCAAAATTAACGATCACTGGACTGATATTCTAGAGTCTAATACTTAGTCTGGTATTAAAACTGATATGGGAGTGATTTTTTTTCGGATTGTTCTTGAGACCCTTAACTGGTTACAAAGTAAACAAAAATCAAAGTAAGTAATCTCGCAAGTAAGCTTTTGAATAAAACGGATCATTTCACGTAAACGTAACAACTTGAAACATTTACGACTTGAAGGTAATGGTACTAATGGTATTACTTTCTACGGAACTTACATTGTGTAAAATACGGAGAAAGTTTGTTATTACGTGCTAAGTACATATGGGAAGAAAGCGGGAAGAGTTTTAGTAAGAACAAAGTACTGAGGAATGAAACTGAGTCATTGTATTTACTTATCGGTAACTTGGTTTCACGTTTTTACTGGTTTGTGCTTAAAATAATCTATACTAAAAGTACAGACTTTTCAAAAGATTTTTAATCGTTATTTAACACACACTTGTTTGATACAAGTGCGAAGGAAATTCGAAAAGAGTGGCAATAAATTAAATCGACGTGAGTTGCGAATTACCTATTCGCACATGTATCGTACAATCATTTACCGTACATATGGCCCTTTTAATTATGGACTGTAACATATTTATGGCCACAGTAAGTCTCAAGATAATTCATGGTACTCTAATACGGTTACGGTATAAGTAGTGTTTTAGTCATAAGTGAGTCCTCGAATGTTGCTTATGTCCATGGGCGACCGTAACCGCTTCCCATCAGGCAGCTCGTCTGCTCGTTTGCTGAAAAAAAAACATACCTTATGAACTCCGAACAAAGTTCTTTGACTTATATAATTATTAATTATTATCACTTTAACGCATCATGTTTTTCATGTGTTAGCTGAAAGCTTCAGATCGTGCTTGGAATACACAAAGAGGCCGCATTCGATTTAAAATCTGTCCAAGATTTGATATTAATTAAACTGATTAGTGTTGAGTCGCTCACTCGTGAGGCACCTCATTTGTACCACTCATTTTGTTAATTTGTCGCAGTACTTCGTACCGCAAAAATGTCTTACTTCACTCCTCTATTCATTTTAATTGATTCTAAAATTATCTTTCTCCTAAAAGTTCTATTCTTAACCTCCAGAATTGCACTCCAATTAAATGTTACTATTTATTTATTTATAAAGGAAGTGATGAATACATAAATATGTATATACATTAAATATTTTTGTCGCCGTTGGAATTAATGGAATAGTCGACGCTGAAAATATGCTAGTACCTCACCTCATTTGAAGTAAGACATTGTAACACCTCATTTTAGAAAATGAGGTACTCATACAAACTCATTTTAAATTGATGTCCTACCCATCACTAAAACTGATATACAAAGTCAAAGTCAAAGTCAAAGTCAAAGTCAAAATATACTTTATTCATGTAGGCCTAGCAACAAGCACTTATGAATCGTAACATACTTATAAATTATCTTAAGCTAATTATCAGTATCATACGACCTTCAATTAAACCTTCAAGAAAAGAGCGTACTCTCTTCTTAAAAGCCGGCAACGAACTTACACCCCGTCTGGTGTTGCAGGAGCCCATGGGCAATGGCGATCACTTGCCATCAGACGATGCGACTGCTCATTTGCCTCTTATATCATAAAAATTCTCACCTTCGACATCGGGCACGACCTTGGAGGATATAATCAAACGGAGACGCCATGTCTGTAATTTTCTGTACAAAACAGTCTGCCGATTTTTGCGGGGGACGGGAACGTCAAATGTATGCGTAACGTAAAAATAGCCATGTCAGATAAACGTCAGTCCATACATTGTGTATGACCGTTGGCCGCCTATTTTCGACAGAGGGGAAAGCCTGTTAATGGCTACTCCGTTTAGTTGTATCCTCCAAGATCCTGCCAGCTATGGGGACGCGGCTGTCGCTCTCGCATTGTACTTACTAGACATTTACGAAAGTGTCGCACTCTTATGAACACTGCTTAAGAGGTGGCGTGAAACCAGCCAGAAAGAAACAAAAGATATAGCGCGCCGCGCGAAACTTGCGACGAAAGATTTGAAAGATTTTTAAGTATACGTTATTTATAGAAAATTTTAAAACTTTTCGATAGTTATTATCGATTTTCCTCTAATAGGAGAACAGACGGACATACGAAAGCATTCGGCCCAGCTGAGCTGTAACGGAATATTATTCGCTTTTGCTCGGTCAACTACAAATTCACATCCAATCAAGATCAGTTTTGTGAAGTTCAAATAGGTACGCCACAAGAGTGTAATGTTCATTTTAAATGGTTCTCACGTAGTAGTGCCTAATTTGTATTCCCTAGCTTTAAGTAAATAGGTATGTAAGTAAAATGTAGGTACGGGTGCAGTAATTTGTCGAAGCAAGTCACGACTTGTGCCTACTTCGTGGTTTCAGTCAGAAGCTTTATCTCGGAAACAAATCTACAGAGACAATCCTAGTCTCGTATTGTAGCAAATGTAGTCTAAAAACGCTCTGAGAACAACGTACTATGAAAAACGACTTAGTCCTTTAGGGTTAAAATCGCCCAAATTAAAAAAAAAATCTTTGTGTTTTTCGATTATTGAAAAAGTTGCGCTCGAGGTCCAAGTTCGTGACCTCGAGCGACTATTCATTGAGCCAACATCATAAACAAGTCTGCAAGAAATCATAACTACCGGATTTGACGTAAACAAGCCCCGTTACAAAGGGCGACAAAATTACTGGATTATATAGGAGAATAGCCGTAAAGTCGGACATGAGAAAGCATTTGACACAGTTACGCTTCGCTCTTACTACCCGCTCGCTTGGTCAATTAGGCCCCTAAGTAACCACGTTATAACAATTTAATACGGACTGTAGTAGGCTTGTTTGAGAGCAAATTGAAAAAAAGGTTTAAATTATAATATTGTTGCATCGTTTTCTAAAAGAACAACTATAGGCACTATTACGTGAATAACTCAAAGTTTAATGAAAAGTGGGAAACGCGTCTACCGCAGTTTGTACGGGAAGTTGGCAAAGGTAGGTATATATAATAAACAGTATATTTTTGTTAGGAAGTTGGGACAATGTTAAACAGTAGTTGCGGAGTTCTCACTAGCGGTATTCTGACATTAAAATATATAATTTTTAACGCTCGCATGAACTGTATCAGATTTTTGTTAATTTATATTTTGTTGCTAATTTTTGCAGGTTGCAGCACGAAAATGGGGGAGTTTTATGTGTTATAATAAAGTATTTGTTTGCGAGTATTATTTTAGAGAAAATGATTAAATAGAATCATTGATACGGACAAAGCATATTTCAAATTATCGCCAGGTTGTGTTATAAGTATAATTGAATTATGCAATAAATATATAAATAAATAAATAAATAAATATTAATTGACATTTTTACACAAATTGACTAAGCCCCAAGGTAAGCTCAAGAAGGCTTGTGTTGTGGGTACTCAGACAACGATAGATATAATATACAAATACTTAAATACATAGAAAACAACCATGACTCAGGAACACATATCTGTGCTCATCACATAAATAAATGCCCTTACTGGGATTCGAACCCAGGACCGCGGCTTCACAGGCAGGGTCACTACCCACTAGACCAGACCGGTCGTCAAAACCACCTATAAAATATAATATAAAATAATACCTATTATTATTTCGTGGTTATTCGGAAAGTAACGCTTGAAAAAAAAACACGATGATGAGTAAAGTTTCAAAAATCATTTTAAAATTTTGTTTGTTTATCATACTTTTAATAAAATTATAATTATGTTCCTACTGTCACAAGCAAAACTTAGAGCAATCACTAGTATATGAGAAAAGCATGAATATATATTTTTTGCTATAAAACTCCCGTGTTACTCGAATACATTAAAATAACCAAATAATAAGAAAATAATAATTATAAAAATAATTTTAATATGTTTTAATAATTGAATTTATCATTTAATATTAACAAATTCTCTATCTGTCATTTTAAGTTTGCCACCTAAAATCCGATGTCTGGCGTTGGAACGGATATTGAGGTATTACGTTGTGTGGTGTTTTGAAAGCTACAATACTTAGACTCTCCCTGTATTGCCAATTCAATTACAATTTATTTGCATAAAGATCGAACGGCGGTGATCATCAAGTGGGTCTACCGCGAATACCGAAGAAGTACGCAAATTCCGGGCATCTTTCTCTTTTACTCCAACTAAGGCCTAATTAGAGTGACAGAGATGGATTCCCGCAATTTGCGATCTTCGGTGTTCGCGGTTAGCCTTCAGTTTCAATGCAGATTAACAACATAAGAGCGATGATACCGCTTAATTGACTGTTGAATATTCAGAAAATGAGTAATATCTGGGGTGATATTGCTATCCCTTACCGAGAATAACCCCATCTTTCTCTCTCATTTCACCACTGTTGCTAGTAGCACTGCGAAAATGGCTGTTTTTTTACCTGGTTTAAGATAATTAAAAAAAAAATACTTTGAAATTATACTTGGTCAAACCAATTTGTCAGTAAAGGAACAAAAAAGATACTCATCCTTTTCTTTTGGGTGCTAGTACTAGTGTAAGACAAAGATAGTATGATTCTCTCTGTCTATGTTTGAAATGAGACAGTCCTTTGACAAACTATAAATTCCTTGACCGTACCTCTCAAAGCTATAGGAATTATTTAACTGGATCAAGAAGGAAATGTTTGCATATTTGGCCACGCGAAAAACAACCGTATAACTTCATCATTAGAGTACTAAGAATGTAATGGATAGTCAGTATTTCCCTTTTGACCTTTTGATGAGATTGAATATTAATTGCTTTATTCTAAGACTTAACCATAAATTTGAATGATGTTTATGATGGTTTATTCAGGTAAAATTAGAATATCAATTTTTAGACAAGCGGTCAAAGCAAGCGAATGCCACAAGCGTTGATCGACAAAATGGCGATCAAAAGTTAAACATGCCTCGTCTCAAACTATATACTTATCAAATTTCATCTAAATAGATTCAGCGATTAGAACATGACGAGGTAACAGTCAGACATGGGCCAGATTCCGATTTTGAACTAGATATCTATTAGACATCACCAAGATATATCAGTGTCAAACAAGTGTCAAAAGTGACGTGTTTGTTTGAAGAAACGTCACTATTGACACTTGTTTGACACTGACATATCCAATCCATATAGGAACTTTGAATCTCTCAATCAAAATGACGGTGAATAGCTTCAACCCGTTACCCCAATTAAAACCCAATCCGATAGTTTAACTTAACATCCGAGTTGGGAATTACACGCCAACAGTTCAACCTTTATCGGCCTTTTAATGCCTCTCGATTCAAATGGTCCTTCACTATGGGTGTGCTCCGGGTATCCAAGTGCCTTGGCCGTCCAGTCAATTGCAACAATAGTTACAATATAGGGTATTTAACTGTATTTAAAATAAATTATTTTACACCATGCATGGAATAAAGCACCAGAAGATTAATAGAGAAACGTGGACAGTAGTTATTTTTAAACAAATTTATATTTTTAAACCCGTATAAGACTATAAAGAGTAGGTAATTTGATTGTGACGTCACATGCTAGTGTTTCATATAAATTCTATAGTAGCAAGATTGTTTTGAAATTTCGAAAAAAGAAACTTATTTGACTAATAGTCAGGTATCCTATTGCACAAATTAAAATTAAAATTTATTTATTTCATGTGATTTACACACATAGCTATATACAACAATAAACATACAAGAATTACACACAGCACAACAGTCAAGAAAATATTAAGAAACAACATAAAACTGTAATAAATTTATTTGTTACTCGTAAAATGTCAATAGGTCTTTTTTTTAAACAATAATATATGTATTATGAACAATTCGTGCAGGTGGTATATAAATGTACCTACTCGCTGACATCGCTTTTTTGAAAACGCGTCCCCCCTCGCCAAGTGATTGCAATCTCTTTCAAACAATGTGATATGTGGTAAAAAAACAATGTGATATCGAGACTTATCATTGAAAAAAAAAAGGTTATTTCAACAGGAATAAAGCGGCGCTTATGCTGTTTTTAGCGAAGGCTTGTAAAGTTCGGGTGGTCGTAACAGAAATCCAATTTTCGCCTACACTTGTTAGGCTGTTACTGTGTTACTACGGGTTTTTATAATATACACAACACTAAAAACAATGAAAACGGGCCACTTTGCATAGAAATGTTCATTGCCCGTGAGTGTAGACTGAGTTTTTTGACACTAAAGATAACTGTGAGCCTTTTGTTACCACGGAACTTAATAAACTGCTTAAGCGATTTTTTTAAAAGTCAAAATGCCAAAATTGGATCTTTTTATTGGTTTCGTCATGTTTGTCTGTAGTTATTTTTTTTATATAAATAAATAAATATTATAGGACATTAATTACACAAATTGACTAAGCCCCACGGTAAGCTCAAGAAAGCTAAAATCATAGCTATGATCATAAACTATTTATAAGATTTTGTGTAAAAAAAAAACAACATTATTAATACCCGTATCATTGTGAGCAGGTTTGTAGCGTTTGCATGATATGGGGCCCGTTTCTCAAAAGCTTGTAACTTGTGAAATAAGCGGATGTCACTTTTTGACAACTTTTGTTAGAAAGGGACTTCCACTTGTATTACAAGTTACAAGCTTTTGAGAAACGGGCCCATGGTATAACAAATACATGATAAACAACAACTCAACTCGATACTAACACGACATAACATACTAGGTACTCGATAAAATCATTTTTTATCTACCTACTAATTCTTGTGTCTCGTCAAGTTTCTTGCTGTTTCCAGATTAGAATACCCTCCTACAATTTTGGAGGACGGTTAGAGCCGGCGGCGATAAGCGCATTTTAATATGCCTACTTGAAAAATAAAGTACCTATTCTAGGCTACTTCTAAGATAAATGATCTTAGAAGTAGCCGCTCAAGACGACAAATGGAGAATTTTTCTGCGAGCCCTCTCCCTAAATGAGGACAGAAAACAGGAATCCATCATCATCTTTATCCATTTTTGCTTAAGCGTTGCACCTATTTAACATTCGTAGTAACGCTGCAGAGATGTAACCCGTATTAAAATGTGGGGTATCACGCTTCCTACATTATTCGTATCTTCTCATAGTCTCACACTTCGTCATATTCGCCCAAATATTTATAATCTCCTAAGAATATAATATATTATGTAGAAAGAGATAAACCGCATTCGAATTCTACCTAGTTCTTTTGTTATTATTTGTTTGTATACAGGCTGCTTCCTGTAACAGGAGCAATAAATTAAACTAAAGGCTGTACTCCTCAAACTAACCAACATTTGTTCAGCAACTTTTAAAAATTATGAATCCTTTAGACTTCCTCTTTTTCATACCAAATAAATATTGCCTTCAATGTACGCTGACATCAGTGTGTTTGACGTTGCTTGTCACGCTTTAAACATAACAAAATTTGCAATACATTGCGTCTTAGAATAAACTTTAAAGTGTAATAAAAATCAAAACATAAGTTATTTTCAAAAGTTGCTAAACAAATGTTGGTCAGTTTGAGGAGTACAGCCTACAGTTTAATTTATTGCTCCTGTTACAGGAAGCACCCTGTATATGCGTATTCTATTGAAAATCTTTTTTCATTCGTTGGATTTCTGAGTAGGTACTTACCTACTTACCTAGCCGCCGCGCCGCCATACAACTGAAGTTTAAGTTTCAAATACAAAACTTCCACTCGCTCTCTTTTCTTGGTGTAACAATTTTCAGTAACGAAAACTAGGCGGACATAGATAGACATACGTATTTAATGTTCATGCCAAGTTTAATTTAATTTAATCGTGTATTTTTAAAATGAGAGCGTTAGATATATTGTATGGGAACGGCTTTTTTGGACTAGGATTCATTATTGATATACCTATCTACATAAAAACGATTCTTCAAGACTAGGCCAATTAAGAATTCAATTAAATGAGACCTGAATATTTTATTTATCTTTGAGTGCCTATTTTGAATTTTAAAATAGTAATAAAATAGCCTAAGCAGTCCTCTAATCTAATCGATGTCAATAACCAAAAGCTTTTAATCAATTATTCTCTTGAAACTTACTGAGGCTAATTTAAACTTACTTCAAAATGATATCTAAATGATATTATGTCAGTTGAGTATGCATTTCGCTCGTACTTGACCGTACATGTATTGGCGTGAGCGAGACCGGGTGACTGACATAACTTAGATATCATTTTGATAACACAACGTAAGTTTGAATTGGCCTCACTGTCGTTCTTAATGACTTGTTCCAGATTCAGACTGTGAGCGTGGCTGGGCTTCACATATAAACAATTCACAGAAAGATTAGTGGCTTGCATTTACTGTCTTTATATATTATATACTAGCGACCCGCCCCGGTTTCGCACGGGTTAACAAATTATACATAAACCTTCCTCTTGAATCGTATCTATTAAAAAAACCGCATTAAAATCCGTTGCGTAGTTTTAAAGATCTAAGCATACATACAGACAGACAGACAGCGGGAAGCGACTTTGTTTTATACTATGTAGTGATTATGAACCCTATCCTAGTAAAGGTGACAGTCCATTTCCAACCGCAGCTGCACTACTGTTCATTTTACTATGGAAATTGGCAGTAACAGCGACGCGTTCGGTACCAATAGTGCAGCTGCGGTAAGAAATGGAATGTTACCCTTAGGGTTTCGTAGCCAAAATGGCAAAATCGGAATACTTACTTATAGTTTCGTCGTATCCGGCTGTCCGTTCGTAAGTTCGTTTGTCTGTACGTCTAAGCTGTACATGTGTCATAAGCATTTTTCTCATTTATGAACGGTTTATTTAAAAAGTAGGAATTACAGAAATCAGTAGCGTTATAATCAATGTCTCCTGTACAATAAAGCACGCGTTTTAAAATCAACTGGTAATTCTGTTGTTCTCTATAGTAACATGTGTTAAGCAAATTAAAAGTTAGTTGATTGGAACCCGACTCGGGGTGCGCTGAACAGACAAAGTTTATCTTTGTCTGGCGCTGCGGGAAACTCTGCATAACACATAACACATGTTAGGCGCAGATATAATGGTGCTGCGTTTCCACTAGAGATGTGCGAGGACGTGTAGCGAGGGATGTGTTTGTTAAGAACCAATAGAATCGCTGACTAGAGCTGCACTGAGCTAGGAGAATGAAGTGATTCTATGGATTCAAACACATCCCTCGCTTCGCATCTTCGAACATCTCTGATGGAAACGCAGCCTTAGGCTGCCTTTTCACTCAGGCGGAGATCAGAAGAAGACAAGAAGCAGAGAAGACAGTATCAGCAATAACTTACCTAATCTAATGTTATGTTTCCCAGTAATAACTATTTTCACTCTCTCCTCTCATCTACTCAGGTTAACCGGAAGAGATCCCTCAAAGGGATAACTTCCCCTTTGTACTTCTTACTAATTTAATGTTATTTTTTAATGTCTTTTTGTACAACAAAGAGACTGGTGAAATTGAAAAAAAAAATGTATTTGTAATGTAAATAAAATCGTAATAACCTAAAGAAGGCAAAGGTTCAGAAACGATTGTAAGCAGAATATTAGAAATGCTAATTTACCACCAAAAAATCAATAAGATTGTGAAAGACCGGACCATGCCAGGGTAACCATAAGTTAGTCGAAAAATTATGGAGCCCAATAATATTTTTTTACGTTTATCCAGGCACATTGATAACATTGAAATGAATATTTATGCAAATAAATATTTTGATTGATTGTTTGATTTATTGAATGAAACAAAATGAATGAAAACAAATCGTTGTCCCATTATCCCATAAATAGTTTTGCGAAGCAGCTGATGTCTAAAATTGAGATGCCATTGCCATCATTCAACCCTGTAAAGGTGACAGTCCATTTCCAACCGCAGCTGCACTACTGTTCATTTTACTATGGAAATTGACAATAATAGCGACGCGTTCAGTACCAGTAGTGCAACTGCGGTCAGAAATGGAATGTTACCGCCCAAATCCAGTGCTTGATTTGTGTTTTTTATGTGTATATATTGTTTTACTGTTTCCCTGTATTTTCTTTTATTTTGTATTTCGAAGTGTCTTGGCTCTATTGTAATGCTGTGTTACTAATTAGATTTATTAATCGAAACACTTGAGAAAAACCTTACCAATTATTTAGTATTCTTGTCATGGCTCGAAAGTTGGTTGTATTTTGTATTTGAACAGGAGCTTGATTCTGATTTAACAACTTGTTATGGATTTGATCTTATTTTAATAAGACCTTGAAGATCGCTCACGCTGATTGGTTAATGAAAAATGAAATTAAAGTCGTGAGATGCACGCCAATCACCAAGACACGTCAAGGTCGTATCAAAACTAGTTCACAACCATAACCATTTGTTAAATCTGACGCGGGTTCCAAGATTATTATAAACTTCTTTGTCAGTTTGAAAGTTTCTTCAATAAGTACCAAATAAGTACGCTTAAAATATTTACTGTATAAAGCATTCATATTCTGTACAAGTATTGGAAATTCGCAGTTTTGGAAAACAAATACTTGTAAAATCTTTATTATAAAAACTTCTAAAACTTTGAAACAAAGAACTTCAGATTAGTATTTACAAAGTTTTTAACAAGAAAAAATATTTTTTTGCTCATTTACTATGTTTCTACTTACTGTAAACCGCCCCAGGTGGCTCTCGACGCAAAGGTGTCCATCACGCTCGCTGCGTTGAATTGCGATGCTTTGCATTAGGAAAAATCCGGCAACGACCCAGCTCTCGGAGGAATGACTTTTCTTAATAGGAAACGGATCAATGACTTTTCCATACAAACGTAGCCCTCCCGTAGAAAATATTTTTACACAATTTGATGTATCTGTAATATTTTTACACAGCTATGCCCGCTCGCTTGAATTTTTTTGATTTTTTAATTATTATTAAGCAATTCCATGCAAATTCTTAAAGTCTACTAACTCTTTTTTAAATATTAGTTAAAAAATCGAAACAAAAAATTAAACGAGTGATTATAGATTGGGGTTAATGATACATCTAAACGTGTCAAAATGTTATTATCCTAAGAGGAAAATGGGGATTATACGTTTGTATGGAAAGGCTGTTTCGGGGCGGTCCATTTACGTCTTAAAAGTTGGCAGGCGCGATTACTTTTTCCTCACAATATTTGCTGACATGGACACCCTACCCTCCTACAAGTTAATTTGAACGTACGAAAACCATTTGAAAACATTGATTGCGTCTCACCGGACTCCTGTCTCCCCACTCCTCTTACCCACTAAATTACGTCGGACCAACTTCATTTGAAGTAAATTTTCTGAAGCGCCTTATTTTTTGGCGTAGGGATATATTTTACGTGGGTATTAAGCTAATACGGTTTTAATTTCTTTGCCTAAGTTCTTTTTTTTGTAAGACGATTTCTTAATGAGACTTACGACGACTTTGGAGCTTTAAGGTAACATTCCATTTCTGACCGCAGCTGCACTACTGCTCCGACACTACTGCAGCGGCCTGAACGCGTCAGTGTTGTTGTCAATCTCCATAGTAAAATGAATGACAAGCCCGACTGCACATTTTAACGTATCATTTTAACGCATTTTAACGTATTTCCGACCGCAGCTGCACTACTGCTCCGACACTACTGCAGCGGCCTGAACGCGTCGGTCTTATTGTCAAATTCCATAGTAAAATATTCATTTTACATGCAGTCGGTATTGTCATTCGACAATATCGGTATTGTAGTACATGCAGTCGGCTGCATGTAGCATGGTGATGTTTGTGTATTTGATGTAGGTACCTATTATTGCAACTGCAGCTGCAGACCGCACGTCCAATCTGTCACCTGTACTGAAATGTCTTTGGTTACAGATACTAGTAGTTTTAAGCAAAGAGGATATAACCACTACGTTCTAAGGAGTTTATTACACCCACGGATAAACAACCCGATATTACCTAATGTTAATGGTCTTCCTTTTCATGTTGCATTAGCATTATTGTCACTTGCTTATTCTCGTAAAATATACAAAAGTAAATTAGTATTTTTATTTAAACATCTGACACTGACACATTATTCGTAACTTGACGTTGACAAGCAACTAACGGAGGCCGCAACGGTCGTGCAGCTGCGGTTGGAAATGGACTGTCACCTTTAGGCATTTAATTGTAAAAAAAATATAAAGCTACTTTTAGGCATGTATAGCTAAACTATAGGTAATTCAATTTTTTTTAAAAGAATAAACCACATTTTATATTATACTCCAAACGCACCCCAAGTTTTGGCCCATATTTTATTACCAAGTAGGTTAATACGAGTATATTTAATTATTTAAAATAGTTTATGTTTTTAAGCAAATGATCCCAAAATTAAACCATGCGCGTAACGAGTGGCTCGTAAATTGGAATCTTGGGCATTGCGAGGGTTTCAAGGTACAAACTTTGCTACTGATGAGTGAAACACATTTTTTTTTTACAACATCACTCGAGGAAAATACCTACTAACTGTAAAACATTATAAAATCAAATCCAAATGATAGCTTTTAAATATTTAACACTGAAAATCATCATTTCAAAGTCAAATATATCAGTCAACATGAGCAACAACTCTAAATTTACATCAGATTACTTTGCCACACATGTGGGTAAAATGCATATTCCTTATCAGGCTTTGAAGTAAGTACAGTCACCTGCAATAATATGTTACTCTTCGAAAGCCGCGAAAATATGTGACACGCTCTTATGGGTCTACAAAATAAGATCGTGACAGATATTTTTGCGGCCTTCGTTGTATAACATATAATTGCAGGTGACTGTACCAAGAGAGTCATTAAGACCTATAGTGTGCTGAAAAATAAATGATTTTGGGCCCGATTCGGATTTTGTAATAGACATCTATTAGATATCTTTTAGACATCGCCAAGATACGATAACGATACCTAATGTTTAAGATCTAACCTGTCAAATTTGACATTTCCGCGATTCTGGAGATACTCTTGAACGATTTCCACAAGATATTACTTTGAGATCTAATTCACATCTAATAGATATCTAACACGATCTATCGTAAAAGTGACATTGGTTGCCCGAATTGCGCTGCAAAAGAGAACTAGTTGAAATCTAAACTATAACGTATCTAGAATGAATCTAGTACGTGTCGTCTCTTGTGAATATCTTGAAGTTCGAATACGGCAGTAAGTCCTGTTAGAAAATTTTCACTTTAACTTTCATTATACTCTTAAAATAAACTTTAACCCACAAAATACACATTTAACTTAGCTAACTATCCCAAACATTGAAATGCTTACGTTTATTATATTTTGCGGTTCACACTTTCAAACGTTCGTTCGCTCAAATAGTTTCACTTCATATTTCAAAGGCTGTATTTTACAGTTACCAGAAATGTATAATTTTCACAGAAAATAGAGAAAACCTCAAATTAAAAGTTTTTGTAATGGATTAAACGTGCGCTTTCGTTAACTAGGTATTAGTAAACTTTTTACCGGCTGTGTTTCTAGTTCTAACTAGTAGTTTTTTGTTAATTAACTAGTTATCAATTCAATTCAAACGTATTTTAAAGCAATTTTAAATAGTTATTTTCGATACAAGTGCGAAAAAGATGAAATTCGAAACGAGTGGCGATAAATTAAAACACGACCGAAGGGAGTGTTTTAAATCGACACGAGTTGCGAATTACCTATTCGCACGTGTATCGAACAACGTTTTACAGTACATATGGCACTTTAAAGTTTCGACATACGCACGAAAAGTGCTATTTTACGCACTAGTGCGGAAAAGTAGCCCCATGTGTTGTACTGTAAATATTTTTACAGTACATATGGCATTTTAAAGTTTCGACATCGCACGAAAAGTGCTATTTTACGCACTAGTGCGGAAAAGTAGCCCCATATGTACTGTAAATATTTTTTCAGCAACATGACGGTGTCAGTCATGTGGACTAGGGAGAGACCGTTTTTTGTAGTCAAGAGCTATATACATATTCCGCCGCTGTCTAGTCTAGATCATATGTTAGGGCATACACAGCCGTATTTACGTATAATGTTCCTGTCCATTAGCGCCCTGTATAAACGAAGCCTTGCCCCGCAAACAGTGGTATTGGTTTAGTACTCCAGGAAACGAGGTTTTGGCGAAATATAGTTTTAATATAGTGTTCCTTAAATTCTGATTAAGGAAAAAAGGCCAAAAGAAATAGATTAACATACCGATTTTTATAAAATTAATATTTAACACGATTTAGACGTAGCTAAGTACCTAACACATGAATAAATAAGCAGCGCCAAAATATTTATTTTCGATTTATACCACAAAATACACCATTCTACATATAGATACTCAATGCTCAATTGGCATTTTCTACTAGTCAACCATAGCACCAAAAAGAGGACGTACAAACGGTAGGTACCTACAAAAAAAACTTTTATTTTATCTTTGTATAAATTCCATTTCATTCATCTTTTGTTCCATTCACACCTCATTAGCTTTTCCCATATGTTGACCTAATATACATCAGCTTACCAGTTTTTGTGTTGTTGGGGTTATTCATTGACTGGTCTATGTTCATTTGTCCACAAACCAAGGATCGTTTGTCATTTGTTTATACAGTTGTCAGCTTGATGATCGCCTGTGATCGCTCAGGGGCTAATGACCTTCGCCATTATATGAAGGTTAGCGTCCGTCATAAATATGTACACACTTGGGCACTGAAAGGAAGTGGAATGAGATGAATTGTGCTTTTATCACGGCAATGATGTGGCGGTATCCCTACAAGTTTCTCTTGCTTTGCCTTTCCCTTGCCTTGATTTTGCATTTTTTTTAAAGTCACTTTTTCTCGACGACCTACAAAACTTTTGATTGGTGCAATATTTTGTTGAATGTTTCATTTGAGTTTGAAATTTATTCATAACAAAGTTATATTTTCAGCATTGTTACCAAACAAAATCTACGAAATCGGAACCCTTTTCTCCTTCCTTGCGTTATCCCGGCTTCTTGCCACATCTCATGGGAGCCTGGGGTCCGCTTGGCAACTAATCCCAAGAATTGGCATAGGCGCTAGTTTTTACGAAAGCGACTGACCTTCCAACCCAGAGGGTATCTACGAAATCAGAATACCTTTTAGGTTTTATTACACTAAGGTGAAAAACAAATAAATTAATTCGTCTTACCAAGGGCAGATCCTTATAAATTCATTAAGGTCTAGGATTTATTCGAAAGGGTCGCATAAATAAAACCTTATTTGGATAATGAACAAAACGCCTTTGTATGGAAAGTAGCCCTGGAAAGGGTTTGTTTGGTTGAATTTTGGTTTCGCTTAAATAAGATGGGATGTCTTAAGATAACTTATTCATTAAGTTTAAGGCCAATATGTTGTTTTTTTACAAGCTGAATGCAAAATTGGGATTTTAAAAAATTGCCTAGGTTTTTACGGTTCCGTAGCCAAATGGCAAAAAACGGAACCCTTATGGATTCGTCATGCCTGTCTGTCTGTCTGTCCGTCTGTCCGCCCAGCAAACATTTTTGGTCAATATTCCGAGAAAGGCACCTATTTTAGGTCGCACAATTTAGGTGACCAAAATGAGGCACCTCGAATCGACGTCGAGTCCACATAAATGGGGAAAAAAAGCACGTGCCGGAGACGTATTTATTGACGGCAATTTAGTGATTATAACCATTAGGTCAACATTAGGTCATGTTTCCGACGTAGATTCGACGTCGCCACGACGTGCCGCGTAGTTGAAATGTACTAATTTGGTAATCATTACCACCTTTAGACGTGGTGGTGACATATTTTTTACCATATAATTACTCTGCGAGGCAATGTTTAGATGAGACGCGATAATGAGAAAAAGAGACACAAACATTACGCTTATATATTCTTTTCACTCAGAAACAAAATGTCTGACAAGAAAACAACTTAAAGTTTTGCAATGATAATGGCGGCCACTAAGTCATGTAATAAAATAATTTACTTAGGCCGATTACGCAGATGAAGAACGATGAAATCTAGTGCGCAGAAATTTTTTTCGTGCAGTAAACATACTGCACGAACCTAACAAGGTTTACATACAAAACTATCGATGGGCGATCTAACAAAAAAAGCGCTGGTAGCCTAGCGGTAAGAGCGTGCGACTTGCAATCCGGAGGTCGCGGGTTCAAACCCCGGCTCGTACCAATGAGTTTTTCGGAACTTATGTACGAAATATCATTTGATATTTACCAGTGGCTTTTCGGTGAAGGAAAACATCGTGAGGAAACCGGACTAATCCCAAAACGGGCCTAGTTTACCCTCTGGGTTGGAAGGTCAGATGGCAGTCGCTTTTGTAAAGACTAGTGCCCACGCCAATTCCTGGGATTAGTTGCCAAGCGGACCCCAGGCTTCCATGAGCCGTGGCAAAATGCCGGGACAACGCGGACAACAAAACTATCGATGGGCTCTTGAAATATTTAAGTTTTCAACATTTTATAAAATCAAAATGCATATTATTAACGCCGCTCCAATACAATTGCGGTGCTATGCGACGTAAGCGCCAAGTGCCATAAGGTACCTTTTCCCGTGGAACGTCACATATTTGCTTGTAATTGAGTGTTGTAATTGAATATTTGTATGTGTGAGTGGATTGACTCGATCAAAAATATTGTTTTATTTTGAATATTAGCAATATGAAGTACCGTGCGATGGCACCATTCAAGATATAACAACTTAAATTATGCAATTTCATATTTTGCATCTCGTTATAATGAAAGAAAATGGCGGCACGACCTTATGGTGTTGATAGTACTTTACAAGTGTTTTTAACTATATGGTCGCAATTTGGTATCTATTTTAAGTAACATTTACCTAAAATTAGTAGCTAAATCGACATAAAATCGACGACCCAAAGGTTTGCTTATAAGAAATATAATAATTACATCGCAAATACACCTAAAATGTCTTATTAGTACATTTGACCTATTGGTCAGAGTTTGAAGTTAATTTTACAAATTATTTCGACTTATTTTCAACCATTAAGTCCCTGACTTCATGGTCCCCGTATAAGAAATAATTACGTCGCATATACAGGTGTGTGCATTTTAGGTAAAATGCCTTATTAGTACATTTGACCTATTGGTCAGGGTTAGAAGTTAATTTTACCTAGTAATTCGACTTATTTTCAACCATTAATTCCGTAAATATAAGCTTTGCTTAGTTTGGGGCTAGGTTGATCTGTGTAAAATGTCCACTCATATTTATTTATTTACTAGCGACCCGCCCCGGCTTCGCACGGGTTAACAAATTATAGGTACATAAACCTTTCTCTTGAATCACTCTTAAGTATTAAAAAAAAACGCATCAAAATCCGTTGCGTAGTTTAAAGATCTAAGCATACATAGGGATAGACAGACAGCGGGAAGCGACTTTGTCAATCTGTCAGCTCCCACGGCTCATATATGAGCCAGAACGCTTATGGTGACGTCATATCGTGGGATTCGACAGGTTAATACTAAGTATGTAGTGATATTAACTTCGCAAAATATGGGTAGTTTTAAAACATCCTGTTTTGTATTATAAGTTTTTATCGAGTTCCTTATAGCGACATCCAAGGAGCCATTACGGATAAATATCGCTTGTAGCAATCTTCAGACAACTTCGACCTCTATGATCAATCGAGCTTCCGAGAAACAAAAAAAGCAAGCAAGGATAAAATTTAACTTTATCGATATGTGTTTGAATTAAACTTATGAGAAACTTGATCAACAGTTGGCTATTAAAAAGATAATGTTTTGTTAAAAAGCCAATACGTAATAAAGATACGAGCACTGATATTAACTCAGAAACTCGTAAAACTGTTTGATGTATTACGTCGACGTCATATGTTTACATTATTAGGCTGCCTTACCACTGAGGCGTAAATGAGCTGAGATGAGAGAAGACGTGGTCGTTGTAGTCCAGCGGAGCGGAGAAGAGAACCATTGCTGTAGGTTGATTCCTGCACGTCTGCTCTCAGCTCCGCTGTATTGGAAAGGCAGCCTAAGACAGGGAAATGTGCCAACATATATTTGTCGTCGATTGATTTTGCCTATTTGTTTGAAAATTGTAGGTGAAACTCCCCAAATATTACACATACACCACCCCAAATATTATACACATATCAAAAACATTATAACAGCTAGTCCACTGGTCGCCACACTAACGAAATCTCCAAACTTTGCAAAACAAAGCCGGGCTCATTTAGACGGTGCGAGAACTCGAATGCGAGTTTCATTTCATTGCGTCATTTGATCGGTCGGCTGAATTGATATAATCTCAATGGTGCGCAATGTATAACTAAAATCGTATACAAGTTCGCGCGCCGTCTAAATCAGCCCTAGATATTTGCATAAATTCCTTTAACATATGTAATTCGACAAACACGAATCCGAAACCGTAGGGCAAATTAAATTCCAAGCGTTCAAATACTCGATCAAAACATTTCAATTCAATATTATTGAAAGCAATTCAGCTTACTCGGCACTTGGTGTTGTAATTAGTGATGTGCAGTGCCCAAGTGGGAATATTCCCGTAACCTACCCGAAAGCTTAATTTTACATGTAATTTCATTTACAATATCACCTGTCAGTACCTGTCCCTCGTAAAGTCAGCATCAAATGTAGCGAATCAGACTTCTACGCGTCAAAAGTACTCATTTTCCAATAACTTAACAAAATGAGTTGTCTCAATATGTAGAACAATACCTAATATGAAAGAAACATTTTCAATATTCTGGTAACTCAATAAAAAATATTTAGTTCTCGCGTTGTTCCTGTATTCCACGTTCCCTTGTTTTTAATATTCCCGGTAATGTTATTCTTTCTCTCACTAGTAATGTAATGATCCGATAAGTGGGTAAAAGGCTTGTTTATTCTGCCAGATACCACCAAACGGCGTTGTAAGCTGAGTCACGTTTCAGTAGTTTAACCGGATTACAGCGATGAAAGCCTGTTCAAATTAGGTTAAGATATTAAGCCTTAAGAGGCGCCGCGCCGCGTCCGATTTGGTCCGAGGGGCATGAATAGAAATTTACTTTATTTGTGAGATAATTTTGAAATGAAAATAATTTTATTTGAAACAACAACATATGTAATATAAAGCTTTTTCGAAAGTTAAAATACATAAGCACGTTCTGCAACGATGCTAATTTTCACTTATCAGTGTACACTTGAAATAGAATATTGATAGAATTTTTTGTGTCAATATGTTGTGTCATTTGTATATATGTATAATAAATATAACACAGTAAGTAACAGCAGGCGTATTATGGATGGCTTTATCCACGTGATAAAATAACTGTCACTTTTTAACACCGCGGGATAGAAAGTGACGGACACCGTTTTATCACGCTGTCACGTAGACAAGACTGACCAAGTGACCATCATATCCGTACAGAAGAACAGCACTTGAAAATTGAAAACAATAGATTATCTATAAGATCAATTTACAGTAGGCACATTTTGCTGCTTTTCAGAGAAAACGAACGCAGTTATCTTGGCTAAATAATGTCATACTTCGAAACAGATATCTGTTTCTAATTGCTTTCAAACTGCGTCTGAGCAAACGCGATCGTCTATTTCTTCAATGGCTGTTTTTATGAAACAAATCACTACATATTATAAATCGCCATGAGATATATCGGAGCGGCCAAAGTTCTCAAAAATATCTCAACACGCTTCAATTATCAAGGTGCTAGAGTGCATGTTCAGATATTTTTGAGCACCTCGGCAGCTCCGATGTATTTGATGGCGACTGCGCTCAGCGGATTTCGTGCGCAACAAAGAGTTCGAGCGATTGTATCAGAACATTATTAAAACATCAACAGTCATTATTTCATAACATTTCAATATCCATTCCAATTTTTTATAACAACTTACCTGAGGATGCTTTAACATTACCCTTTCCAGCTCTTAAGAATTACTTAAAAAAGTCATTGATTTTGAAAGCTTATTACAGAATCGAGGACTACTTGACAGACAAACATGTATGACCCAAACCAGAAACTAATAAAAACTAAAAGCAATTAAAAACATTGTATTATGTATAGAGTTATAGGTGACACAGCTCAGTTAAGAAAGCACATCAAATATGTTATGTTGGTAATTCATAAATCATAACAATCAATCAGATTTATATATGTTTTCCCATTTATTTTAATAACTTTATTTTCTTTTCGCTTTGTAAGAATTTGATATGTTTTCTGAAAGAGCTACGTATTTGTATGATTCCATGTACTAATGTATATATTTTTTAAATCAAATTTCTATTACACCTTATGTGTATAATTGCATGAATTCTATAGTAATTTCAATGTTTTTTTTTTTACTTATTTTCTCGTAATGCATGTTAATTGTAAGATGTAATATTTGTTTTAAATGTTTCCCGCCGAGTTTGTTGCCGGTTCCATATTGGGATACCCTCCTCCAATTGAAGGGGGATTGAAATCTTCTCGGGGCAGAGGTGTAGGGTTGGAGCCGGTCTACCTAGCTTTATTTGACGTTCATAAACGCATTGTAATTATGCCTACTTAAATAAACTATCTTTTATCTTTATCTTATCTTATCATGCTGGTGTCTCTTTTTAATTAAGTACCTATTCAAGATACCTGTATTGTGAGACAACCGTTCTTCCACAAAGGGTTAACAATTCTAAATGACTTACAAATACGTAAATAAAACTAAGTTTAAGGTCCTTTATTAATACATCTTTAAAAATTTACTCGTGTGTGTGTGATGTGATATTTATCAGTGTTCTTGTTTCAGTTGTCACTATAACTCAAGTCAATAGCCTAACTGTCGAACAGCCTGTATTCTGTCTGCTGTAACCGGCGGTTTCATGCATGACTAATTCTTAATATCCTGGAGGCGTATTCCGATTGTAGTAACAGGTTAAGAATTCGATCTGGGTGTTTTATGTAATTCCCATTTTTTCGATTTTTTTGTCAATTTTGATAAAAATTCGCAGGCTTGAAGTGCTTCTCATTCTGGTCGGAATAAACAAGAAATACAAATTTGGGACCCCAGGCTCCCATGACCCGTGGCAAAACGCCGGGACAACGCGAGGAAGATGATGACAAATTTGGGACGAAAATAATATACAATGTGTATTTCCATTGGGTTACGGAAATCACTGGTAGATTTTGAAACTCCGGTTACGTGGTACAGAATAGGGAACTCTATCTATCGACCAAATTTTATCAAAATGGGAGAAAATATATTAGAAACGACATTTTACCAACCACAAACGTCACTTTTGTCAGATCCAGATCCAATTCATAACCTCTTATTACAATCAGAATACGCCTTTTGGTTAGAATTCTCTCCGTCTGAACTCAATATTGAACAAGCCCAGATTAAATTTGCTTTCAAGCGGATAACAAACCAGCGTCATTTCGAATTTAAAATTAAAAAGCCGGCCAAGTGCGAGTCGGACTCGCGCACGGAGGGTTCCGCACCATCAACAAAAAACAAGCAAAAAAACAGTCACCCATCCAAGTACTGACCCCGCCTGACCCGAAGTTGCTTAACTTCGGTCAAAAATCACGTTTGTTGTATGGGAGCCCCACTTAAATCTTTATTTTATTCTGTTTTTAGTATTTGTTGTTATAGCGGCAACAGAAATACATCATCTGTGAAAATTTCAACTGTCTAGCTATCACGGTTCGTGAGATACAGCCTGGTGACAGACGGACGGACGGACGGACGGACAGCGGAGTCTTAGTAATAGGGTCCCGTTTTTACCCTTTGGGTACGGAACCCTAAAAACCTTAAAAAAGTAACTTAAGAATCTGTAAAGCCAGGAAATTAAAAGGAAACAAAAAAATACATGTGGTTCCGAAAACTAAACGGAAGATTTGGCCGTAGCGCGGGCTTATCTTTTATCTCGATTACTCTGAAAATCTTCGTAAACTTCTTTCTAATGTTTTGGTATGATCCCTCGGCAAAATCGGCGCCCTTTGGCCAAAGCTCTGCTCTAGGGTATAGCCGTATGGTCGTAGGTACCATGCAGATTCGTTCGTCATATTTCTTGTATTTTTTCTTTTTTTTTCTTTACCTATCAAAAAAGGAATATGTACAACAAAAATACTATCTGGCCTGATCTGTACAGATCACTATAAATATTATAAGTGCTTGATCTCTAAAGTGGGTACTTATTTCATGAAAGACCTATTTAAACTAAAAATACATTTTCATTTCGGATTACGAGCAATAGAAACGTTTTCTAAGCAGCTAGTGGAATAAGAATTTATATTACCCTGACATTGAATCAGCTTAGTGTCCAAAGACTCTTTAAGACCTAGTACTTCTAGGAACCTGACTAATACTCCAGACATTTTACTGACCGTGTATGGCGAATTGGAAATAATTTACAATAGCTGATGTTTATAGTTTAACATGAGTATATAATATCAAGATTCTAGTATTATATAAGAATTAGAATCCAACCAAACATTGTTACCTATATTATTTCCGGTACAAGTATATACTTACTGAATTTTACTTATATACACCTAATGTATTTAAAAAAATCTGTGAGTTTATTATTTATTTACTGATATTAGGCAAAAATGCCGTTAATGCTAAAAAAAATGTTTGAAATATAAAAACGAGTTATTTTTTTCTGTTTACCTAATTCCGGGTGGAATGTTGGTGGAATTCCTACATATATTATCTGTAAATATCATATTATAATGATATTAAAAAAAACTGGATATTATAGTTTAATGTTTTGCGCTACTCTTTCCTGGGCTATAAACAAAGCATGGCAGAAATTCCTTGGAACAGAGACGAGTGAATGAACGCTGCAGGGTAAGTGTCTCAAGGATAATTATATTAGTTATGAATTAATGTAAAATTCAAAATTATATTCTGTAATAAGGCCTCCAGGGTTGTTTCAAAAGTCAAAACAATATCATTTACAGTGACATCATAATTATTGTGACATGAAAAATACATAGCAACATTTATAAATACAACATGCAATACCTGGGTAATTATAATATTTACTAAAATAGTAATTGTTTAAATAAATAATTACTACATTACATCAGTACATCAGTCTCTAGGGTTAATAATATTCATATATTGGGGACCTTTCAAATCTTCAAATTTAATGTTGAAAAAGTGGTGTAAAACTAGACATAATCCCTAGACCACCCAGTCACCGCGATACCCAATTTCTCAAGTAAATGCAATCTTTCAGATTCTAGATGTCATGTGATCTTAAACGGAGGTCAAAGCGCAGCATTTTGTCTGAGAATTGACAGTCTTTCTCATTTACTTGTCCCTGTGTAAAACAAAGGTAAATCCCCTCTTTACAGTAGAATTTTTATCTAAAACTAAAAGTAATGAGATTTTGAACCCCTTTGAAACAAGACGGGCACGCGAGCCAAAGAAAAGCATTGCGCTTATTGCATTACAACAGAAATCCGAAATCGCAAACATTGCAATGCTCCACGTATATTAGATTTTTGTTCACAACGGGAAAATATTTATCCTAAGATACCTTAACTACTAGAGAATAAATTCTCGTGGTACTGGTACTGGTATACCTACTTACAAAGTGGTAACAATTACGAAAGGCAGAAATGACAACTTGGAAAAAACGATTTCCGGAAAATAGTAGCGCCACTCGGTCACTTTATATGACAATCCCATGCAACGTGAGTTTTTATTACCCTAGTATAACCACTTCTATTACCTTTTACTTTGCTAAACCCTAGGGTTACGAAACTTACGTTAATACTAGTATTAAAGTTAAACTCAATATATAACTCTATAGCAGAATAACCATTAGGTAAAATGAACTTTAGATTGTTTCTCTTCGAGTCGGGTTAAATTATAAACCTTCCTGAGGGAAATAAGGCTTGCATTTTCCCGTTGGCTAACATCTTCTACTCATTATTTAAATTTAATGTGTGCTTTAGGAACAGTTCACTTGCGTATTAGATGGAGCAAAAATAATTATTTTAAGACAAATTTGCGGGCAACACATAAACAATATAATATTTTAAAACTTTCGCGTGTTAGCCGCGACCACGACCAGTGAAACCTGTGTCGAAACGTCGGTAAATAAAGGTAATAAAATAAATATCGCGATAGACACGTCTATAAATGTGAGTTAATACATAAACAATTGTAAAACTGGATTACGAGTATAAAATTTTTACAAATTCATTTTGTAGTTGTCAAAATACATTAAGCATTGTCAAGAAACGTATTCCTATTTTACTAGAACTAGAAATAAAATAAATGTAGCGTCGAAAATAAAACGCTGACATCCCAGGCGGGCAGTCTGTGCGTCGTAAGCTGGGCGAGTATAGTCGGGCTGCTATACAATGACACCTAGTAGAATAAAATAGAACACAATTTATACAGATAGAGCGTTATCCTCTAGCTGGCTAAAAACTAAAACAGTCTTTGTCAAATGAATTTATCAAGTCGAAGCCGACGTAAGCAAGAAAATTGTGATTTTGGAGGTAAAATATTGTGTTTATGTACAGTCAACGTCAAATATGTCTTACACTTTGTAATAACGATGTGTCCAATTTATTATGATAATGTTTCTTCTATTTAACTAGATTTAGTTATAAAATAAAACATGTGTCATCCCTATTCCGTGCAATTTTCCTTTTTCAAATTGTTTGCGGTCTTTCTCATAAAACGTAAGTCGCTGTTATAAAGTTTTTAGACTATTTATCAAGCTGGATTTTTATGTCCAGCCAGTGCTACGGTAAATCTCTTCAGAACGGCACCCGTGCGTTAACCACCTAAATCAAGTCTAGGTACAGTCACGGACTTTAATTGTTGAGCCGGTTAGGGTTACTTTACATTGGACATTTCATACCGTTAGTATTGATATATAACCAAGTTAGCTTGAACCTTAGACGGATCAACAATCGAAGTCTGTGACCGTACAGTCGCCATCAGATATATCGGAGCGGCTTAGGCGCTCACAAATATCTAAACACGCCTTAACTGTCAGGGCGAGAATGCGTGTTCAGATATCGTGAACACCTTGGCCGCTCCGATATATCTGATAGCAACTGACCAGTAAAATTCATGGATAAATTCCAGTGCCGTTCTTTGTACAGTCGCTATCAGATATATCGGAGCGGCCAAGGCGGTCACAAATATCTGAATACGCCTTTACCGTCAAGGCGAGTGCGCGTTCAGATACTTTTGACCGCCTCAGCCGCTCCGATATGTCTGATGGCGACGTTGGTGACACATCAATTATCTAAATTAAGTATAAAAAATATTGGAGATTTTTTCGTATATTTTATTATACTCAATAAATTTTCGCTACGAATCGACGTAACATTTCTTTATTACCCTTACGTAATACAATTTTGAGAGGCCAAAACGTTAGAATCGAATTCTCGCTCAAAAATCACATTGCATTTCGCGAAGTGAACTGTTAACGAGAAGTAACTTCATTGCGAAGTTGGAATTACCTGCCTACTGCCGTCTAATCATTCGAACGTACGCGTTCATTTACGTTAGGTAGGTAGGTACTATTGAAGTTCTGTGAAAATCAATTTATGATGTGGATTTGTACGTTTATATAGTACCAGGGGTCACCATGTTGTTTCTTGATTTTTAGGGTTCCGTACCTAAAGGGTAAAAACGGGACCCTATTACTAAGACTCCGCTGTCCGTCCGTCCGTCCGTCCTTCCGTCCGTCCGTCCGTCCGTCCGTCCGTCCGTCCGTCTGTCACCAGGCTGTATCTCACGAACCGTGATAGCTAGACAGCTGAAATTTTCACAGATGATGTATTTCTGTTGCCGCTATAACAACAAATACTAAAAACAGAATAAAATAAAGATTTAAGTGGGGCTCCCATACAACAAACGTGATTTTTGACCGAAGTTAAGCAACGTCGGGCGGGGTCAGTACTTGGATGGGTGACCGTTTTTTTGCTTGTTTTGCTCTATTTTTTGTTGATGGTGCGGAACCCTCCGTGCGCGAGTCCGACTCGCACTTGGCCGGTTTTTCAAATAAATCCATGATGACCATCGCGGTCCTTTTATACTTAAGTTTATTAAATAAGCAAATGTAATGTACATCACAAAATAGGTCGGCGTTCTGGATTACAAGCAGCTTTTCGTGTTTTGCAGCCTGCTAAGTCTGTAAGTACAGTCAAGTGAAAAATATGGGTGCACTCATCATACTTAAAAGTATGTCCCATAGCTTGTCAGTGAATTAAGAACTACGGGACATGTTTTTGAGTAAGTTGTATGCATATGAACCCATATTTGTACACTTGACTGTACCTATTTCCATATATACCTTATTTAAATTTCAGTCGGCATTTTTATCAACGATTGCCAGCTTGGGTAGGCACAAGAGTATAATCAATAAAATATCAAATTAAAACTGAAATAATTATGAACAGAAACAATAATATATTTGGTACCAAATATTGTTTCTGTCATAGGTACTCAGAACATGATTGCTGGTATCCATTGTTCGTGCAGGCGCACGTTGCACGTGCATGCTAAAAAAGTGACGTACTCAGAATGTGACGACCTCAGAAAGTGGCGTTCTCAGAAAGTGACGTCCTCAGAAAGTGACGTCCTCAGAACGTGACCTAACTCGAAAGTGACTTCCTAAGAAAGTGACGTCCTCAGAACGTGACCTAACTCGAAAGTGACATACTGCGCCTAAACCGTTCATAATAGGTAGGTCCTATGACACGAGGGTTTTTCTGAGCCAGGGCCATACGGCGAGGAACCGTTCTTAGCCGTCCCGTGGAACATGGACTCGTTTAAATTCAGATATATTGTTTCTCACGTCATCTTGGCTAGGCACACTGTACAAATCTAGCTTAGCATAATGAGCCGAGTTACTGAGTTAATGATATTCAATTTCATGTTAATTTTGATAATCGATCCTCTGATCATTTAGGTTAATAGCGTCATGTTCATATTACAAGGTAGTAAATAATGTACCAAAGTACCTAATTTAATTACATATACATATGAGAAGCCTCCACTCCAAAGTGTGCAACGCGTCGCGTTTATGGAGCGGTATAAAAACTATGGCGGGTTCAAAAGATTTTAAAGTTAAAGTTTTGATATGATGAGTGATGTACGACAACACGTAGGTATCTTGCTGTAAACCTTTATCAAAGAGCTTAAACTTTTAACATTGCCATCACTGTATATCTACAAAGTTACTGATGTGTGGAGTTTTAATACCCGTTACCCAGATAACTTGCACCTGCCTAGAATTAAAACAAAATTATTTAAAAACAGTTGCTATCCGATGGCCATCAGATTATTTAATGCTCTTCCGAATAGTCTCAAAAACTTGTCCTTATGGGAACTAACAAGAAAACTTTCAAAATGTTTGCTAGAGGAATGCTTCTACTCTGTCAACGAATTCCTGAAGAAAAATTAAATTGCTCGTAGCTATTAAGTACCTATGTTATTGAATGTATTGATTATGGTTTCGTAAAAATAGTTTAGTTATACTAGAATAAGTGTTTATATTTGCATGTCTTTACTGACAAAGCATGTGACATGTGTGCGTGCTTGTCGTCCTTCCTAAATTAATTATAAGTATTTTGCCGTCTTTTGCTTTGAGTCTAATCATTATACATCTCCACGTTCTTAAAAGTTATTATCATTCAACAACTTGCAATAACTTTCTAACTTCTGATATCAAAAACCCTTTGAGTAAGTATGCAGAGGGGCTACCGCGAAAACCGAATTTCGCAAATTGCGGGGATCTTTCTCTTTTACTCCAATGAAGCCGTAATTAGACTGACAGAGAAAAATGCCCGCAATTTGCGAAATTCGGTTTTTGCGATAGCCCCTCTGCTAACTTTGAGAGGTGAAAGAGCGATAAGTATGATTTATTTGGTGGTTAAACTTACCAACTCGCATTAAACGGGGCTAAGTGCATCGAAAGCTTATAACCATCGTAATAATTTATAGATTGCTAGGATAGTTATTTATAGGTACGTTAATTTTATTTAACTTATAAGTTGGATACTTTGTCATATCTGGCGTAAATTTTGTCATAAATGCGAAAATAATCCTGTCTAACAGTTTGTCTGTCTGTCTGTTACTTTTTCACGCTTAAACTCGTAATTTGAAGGGAAAGGGCCTTCCCTTCTACCCTACGTCGGTTACGTAGGGTAGTTTTTATCATAACTGTCTGTCTGTTACTTCTTGGCACATGGAAGGACATAGGGTAGCTTTTATCTATCATCATTATCATTCCACGCAGACGATGTCGCGGGCAGAAGCTAGTCTAGCATAAATTCGTAACTTTATTAAGTACTATATTATTGAGTATAGGAGGCAAACGAGCAGACAAATCGTCTGATGGTAAGCAATTACCGCCGCCGATGGACACCTGCAACGTCAGAGGGGTTGCAAGTCAGTTGCCGGCCTTTGAGATACAAGTAGGTACGCTCTTTTCTTGAAAGTTTGAAAGTCGTATCAGTCCGGAAATACCGCGGGCGACAGTTCGTTCCACACTTTAGCTGTGCGAAGCTGGAATTAAATGCCTAAATTTTAATTCTTTAACAATAGAAATGAAGCTAGCGGACGGTCAAATAAATTCAACTAATTATTTCGTATAATCCCACCAACGTAACTGTTCAACTTGCAATTACAAAACACCGGTGCGCATCCGAATCTCTAAAAGCTACCTTAACTCACACACAATAACGTTGCATTTTCACCAACCCTTTGTTTTGCAATCGTGTCGTAATCAGGGCCATTTGCAATGCTCACGAGTAATTTGCGGCTATGCACGGGGTATTGCCAAAATGGTATAAAGGTTACGTTTCATTTGGGACTGCAGTGGAGTTTTGCAGCGTTGCTGGCTGGGTTACTCGCGATGTGATTTAGTATTTTCCCCGCGTTGGTGTGGTGAAAAATTATATGATTTAACCGGGAGCAAAGTTTGTTTAACCATCGTTCTTTAAAACCCTCGAGACGATCAAAATTCCCACTCTTTCGTACTACTTTTTACGCTCGGTTCATATTTGGAATAATTTGCTTGGGGTTCAATATTAACACGAAGGATTAAACAACAACTTTATCCCCTTTCCCCTTGTTGAGCGATAAACAGTGAGTTAAGGATGACTCACGCTAGACCGGGCCGAAGCTTCCGCCACGTGATCACCGATCGGCTCCGGATTTAAGCATGACTCACGCTACACCGGCCTGGGCCCGGGCCCCGGTCTAGCGTGAATCATCCTTTAAGCCGTAAAATTAGTTGATTGCTTCGAATCTGTAATTATACTTCTTGTAGTTTTACACTGTTTCGTATAATAATACCATGTAGGCCATTAACCATCCTCCCCCCATCCCAGGTGGAAATTATTTGTTTAGGTATTTGTTTATTTATATTTGATTTTAATTGATAGTGATTATTAATTCCCGGGAATTCCCGGTTCTCGCCATACAAACTCAGTACCGGGAGCAATCCCTAATAGTGATATTTGCTCAACCCGAATAAATAATACCTCACGTACGTGTAATGGACGTCCACACAATTGGTAATTATTGACGTAAATAATCCAGTTTATCAGCACATTCACCGGCTATTCCACCCGTGCTAAACATTAGATAAAACTACTAAGCCGAATTTGCACTAGCGAGATTAGTAATTATGCACGCTTGTGCGCATTAACATGCCATTGGGCTATGAACTGATAATGCCACTAATACCTTGTATGCAATGGATGGAATTTACGGATAACAACGCAATATTATGAGTATGTAATAATAACTTACACAGAACAGTGAGCTTCGAGGCTACCTATTCTTTATAAAATGCATTATCAAATCTCAGCGATGCTATAGATCGATCCGACCGCGTAAATCCAAGATGGCGCATGCCAAGTGCTAGTGATGGGGCATGCTTTGAAAAATAGTATTGTGTTAATAAATCGCCATTTCAGTAGTTAACACTAAATAGTATATGTGGGTACAAATCTTGACTTGGATATACTTTTTTTATGATATAAGCAAACGAGCAGACGAATCGTCTGAAGGTAAGCAATTACCGTCGCTGATGGACATTCGGCACTACTTTGAAAAAAACTCGTATCTTGTTCTGTCAATCAATGAAAAAAAATTATAACTATGTCTGGGATGCATACAGACTTACTGCCTTTCTTTTTTTTATCTTATACTAGCGACCCGCCCTTCACACGGGTTTACAAATTATACATAAACCTTCCTCTTGAATCACTCTATCTATTAAAAAAAACCGAATCAAAATATAGTAAAGAATATATTATTATTCGATAGGTACAGGGTGACTATTAGCTTTTCAGTAAAGGAAAATATATAGTAAAACAACAGTAAGATAACCGCGCGGGGTTATATTATAAACAAGACTATATAAAAACCAAACAGAGTCAGAGCTTAGGAAACTGAACGGAATATCCTAAAAAAAATAAGCGTACACTTATGATAACCTTTATCATAACCATCTTAGCTTCTCATCTCACCTCAACGAACTAGAATAAACATGTAATAAACATATTATAACTCCAGATAAGTTATAGGCGTTCCAAAATTTAGGTACTTATCTAGATAACTATACCTATATTATACCTAGTACAAATTGTACAAGTTGATTTTAGTCGCGCTTAGGCAAGCGAGAAATGTGCATGTGCTAACGATCTCCCGCAAACCGAAATAAATGTCTAGCAATAGTAGCAATGAGTGTAACAAAGATAAATGGTATGGGAAAATTAGTCAACAAAAACAGTTTCATTCGTAGGTAACGAAATAAATATGGAAGTATTTTGTGCTCCTCATGTATCAGTATAACCTATGTATCACTACAAGAGTCTGTGCGGAAAGAGAACACGACAGACACCCTTCGGCCAAAAGTCGGCGCACCCAATTATAACACAAAGTTTTAAACAGCGTTGAAAAGGTTCAAAATATATACGTTAGGTTATACGATGTCGTTTATAACTCGTTTACAGTCTATGGCCTAGATAAAGTTATCACATCGTAACTTCACCCAAAACATTTTGGAAGGAAAATTTCCGGATTATAACGCTTAACTAAATTGCAATGACGTTAATCCTAATTTCGATGCCAATTTGGGGCGGCATTCGAAGTTAAAAATCTGCTTTTGAATTGTAATTGATATCATTGTACTTTGGGGGTTACTGTAAAACCACCCAACTATACATAATTCGTTCAAAAGTTCCATACTAGAAGACAGGCTCAGCAGTGGGCGATAAAGGGCTGATATGATGATGATATTATGGTCCAAAATAAATTCGTATATTTTTGTTACTTAATTTTTTTAGCATAAGAAACAACTCCACAGGAGTAAGCATGCAGTTTTTATCTGATACCTCTTTAAGCGAACAATTCTTGTATATTTATTTATATATTTATTTATTTATATAACGGCTCTAACGATTTCGATGAAATTTGCTATATGGGAGTTTTGGGGAGCGAAAAATCGATCTAGTTAGGTTTTATCTCTGGGAAAACGCGCATTTTGAGTTTTTATATGTTTTCTGAGCAGAGCTCGGTCTCCTAGATATTCAAGCTCTTTAATTGATAACAATACATAATGGCAATAAGACTTATAATTTACTTAAAAAAATTGCCGCAATGAATGTCCGATTTAGAACCAACAGCTTACTTTTTCGAAGTTCTTCCTATTCCAAAAAAAAACTAAGTATAGTGTTATTACGAGTATTATTTGAATATTTGTTATATTCCTTGGTTAATTTTGATAAATTAAAGAAAAAAAGTCAAATAAAGGTCACTATTTCGAATTTGACCGAAGCGGTGGATTTTTATTAAATTTTTCCTTTATCACTACATAGTATAAAACAAAGTAGCTTCCCCCTGTCTGTTTGTCTGTCTGTATGCTTAGATCTTTATAACTAGGCAACGGATTTTGGTACGGTTTTTTTAAATAGATAGAGTGATTCAAGAGGAAGTTTTATGTATAATTTGTGAACCCGTGCGAGCCGGGGCAGGTCGCTAGTTTAAGTATAAAATTTTAATATCGTTCTTAGACGTCAGTATCCGTTTGACAAAAATTCGTTTAAATTGACGTCAATGTGTTAATTCTTGGTTAGTTCGAATCGGCCTTCTGTATAAACGAGTATCCATGGCCGGCAGGGAATTGCCAAATTGCCCAGGGTCCCGTTAAGCTGTAATGACCACTAAATCCCACTTTACTACAGCTCTTCCGAATCAATTCACTAACTTTACTGCTTGAATTTGCTTGTTTCCTGCGTAAAGTTGGTGGTTAGTGCTGATAAAGCTGTTCGGTTTTTAAATTAACTGTTAGGGATTACGGGTCGATTTTTATTTTGTTGTTTATTTTCGTTAAGTCTGGACAAAATTTGTTACTGTTATGCAAAAAATTATTTCCGTGTAAAATATTTCAGATAGAGATGGGCGCCGACCCCTAAAATCGCGGCGGCGGCGTGGCCATGGATTTTGATGACCTTGGAAATGGCAATGACTCCTTTAAATCATTATTTTTTTATGATATACGAGGCAAACGAGCAGACGTAACACCTAACGGTAAGCGATTAACGTCGCGAGTAAGTGCATTGCCGGCCTTTAATATGAGAATACGCTCTTTTCTTGAAGGTTTGAAGGTCGTATCAGTCCGGAAATACCGCAGGCTTACTCCACAATCCACATTTCACAGTTTAACTGTGAGAGGCAGGAAGTTTCTGGAGAAACGCACAAGAACTGCCAACTATGTAAGTGGTGAAGATAGAAATCTTGTCGCGAAGGGCGATCGCGGAAAGAAGCGGCAGGGAAATGAGGGAAACAAATTCCTTGGAGAACTCCCAGTTGTACAAGTAGAAGTAGGTACATGCCATGGAAAATGCAAAGCGAGTCTACATCTGTACGCAGCGCCAAGGAGTCAAGCCCATCTGAATTATTACGATGGCAACTGCCAATTTGTCACTCTTCGTTGGATGCATCCAACATTCATGCATTCATGCATTCTGGGCAGAACTCAACTTCACTCGAGACGTCGTCGAAGTAAAGAAATGCTTTACGCACTGAGCTTTAATTGGTTGAACCGGACATCCGCTATACAGCTCTCCCACTGCGATATATTAGCGGCGCGGCTCTCCCGTCATCCAGTGTCGAGTTGGACGCAAAGAGCTTACTCATCTCCCATGTGCAGAGACGGAAAAGATGGCATGCAGTAATTCCCCTGGATAGCTTTGACAAGAGACCCGAACGCACGAGTTCCCGAAGGAAGGTGCTCTAACTTCTCGCAAATCCTACCAATGTGCAGCAACTATGCTTTGGCAGCTACCTACTCTTTTGAAGGACCTGGAGGCAAAGTTCGTTTTTTAACTCGTTTTTTAACGCGCTAGTCTAATTTATGAATTGAAATATTAATAATGAGCTATTTGTCGAATTGTATCCACATATCTATCGTAACTAGATATTATATTGAAGTCAGGGCTATAGCCGGTTATAACCGCGAAAATCGAAGTTCGGAAATTGCGGGCATTTTTGTCTGTCACTCTTATTACGCCTTCAGTGGAGTAAATGAGAAAGATCCCCGCAATTTGCGAATTTCGGTTTTCGCGGTAGCCCCTCTGATGCGCTCCGACAGCGACCCGTAACTCCCGCTAGTTGGCACTGGAGTGCACGGTGTCACGCCGGGCTTTCGTCAGGCGGCGGCGACGGCGCGCCGCGGTCTGACGGCGCGGCGCCGCCGGCGCGGCGCCCATAGCTTTCAGTCTTTTGAGAATCAGTATTTTTGGATCATGACACACAAAGACTCAAGTCCAATAATAAAGACGGTCATAGTGCGGCTCCTAGCCCTGGTGATCTTTTAAAGCCCCATCCTGCAGAAAACAAAAGAACGCTAGAACGTTCCGGGTCCGGGCCGAAGCATCCGACATTTCAGTTGTCTATAAAAAGCATCACGTGATCACCGATCACCCGTCATAGAAAACAAAATTTCGGAAGACTTGGAAGCCTCGGCCCGGACCCGGACCGTTCTAGTGTAAGTCATCCATAAAGCTACAATACTCTTGGGTAATTTTACCATTTTGCATTAAACATGATACTCTTTATTTATTCGAGTAAAAGCTCATCGTTATGCTTGTAAGAAAGCGTTTGTACTGTTCCAATTAAATAGCTATAACTATAACTCCTGTAACCCTCGTCCCGCCACGCTTGTTATAACTTGTCGGGTAGCGTTACTAGGTTCTAGGCGCCCGATTCGGATTTTGAAATAGACATCTGTTAGATATCTTTTAGACATCGCCAAGATACGATAACGATATGTTTAAGATCTATCCTGTCAAATTGGACATTTGCGCGATTCTGGAGATACTCTTGAACGATTTCCACAAGATATGGCTTAGAGATCCAATTCACATCTAATAGATATCTAACTCTGTCTAACGTAAAGTGACATTGGTTGCTCGAATTGCGCTGCAAAAGAGAACTAGTTGAAATCTAAACAATAACGTATCTAGAATGAAGTTCGAATACGGCAGTATGTTCTAGGTCGCGCAGTAAAGCTATAGTACACAGTAAAGTAGTTGAGTTTAACATACATACCAAATTTTAGGACTGTTCCAGAGATTTCGAGGTTTGTCCTATGCCGATTGTGCTATTTTGATGAGTTGTCTTCTTGAGTGATCTTAATTACCTACCAATTCCAGGCATACCTACGAAGTTGTGCACAAAAGCTAGTACAATATAAAACCTACTTTTGTTCTTCATTGCAAAACTATTTTGAGAGTTATCCCGAAATAGGGTATTTGACTACTAGCCAAATCAAATCAGTTTCTTTTTTCGAACTGTCAAATCGATTTTGCTACTGGAATTTATATGAAACACTAGTTTTTGACCTCACAATCTAGTTACCTACTCTTTATAGTTTTATACGGGTTTTTTAAAATAGAAATTGTGTCTAAAAATATGTAACTGCTTTCTTAGTTTCTCTATTAATCTTCTGGTGCTTTATTTCATGCATGGTGTAAAATTTTATTTAATTGATTTTAAATACAGTCAAATACCCTATTATGTGTAGGATCAAGGCAGGAACATTGGCTCAGCTTGAACAGTCTCTCACTCAACCTAATTTCAACACGAGAGAGGCTATTTGCTTCCCTGCTAAACAGACAGACAGAAGCAATATTCAGGAATCGAACAAATGTAAATCTACAAGCATTGGTTATTTTACACGCGAGGGTGCTGCAGCACGACACGAGTATAGAACGTGGGCGACTGAGCCACTATTCCCGTCTTGACCCTTGCGCATTGCGTGTAAGACAGACATGGTATACATGATGGTCTTTAGATGATATCGAACCTCCTATTAATGTACTTTCAACTGTGGCCCAAACTATCTGTAAACGGTTTCCCGCTGTTGTGTGTATTAACTGTGTAACCAAAACTTTACCACTTGCTAAGTCTAAATAGATGAGCTTAGCCATTATCATGTTTACCCTAAATACACATAGCAACTGCCGCGTCTCATCAAGAGTCAAGTCCCGAGATAAACTAGCCATCTCTTTCTTATTAGTGTTGTATGAAGGAGAGAAGGGAGAGCTTCTACGTCGCTTACAAACTGGAGCTTCCGTTGACCGACCTTCCTACAAAAAGTGCGTCCTATCCTAGTTCAGGCCCACATAAACCGTCACAAATTTTTAAATCTTTGTTTTTTATTAATGTAACCATGCAATATTTGCTTTTTTAAATTAATTATGATCGGCCTAATTCGAATTTTAAGATACGTCCAAAATTTGCTAAAGATACGACATGGATCGATGTCTGTATCAAAAGTGATCTTTCTTCAAACAAAGTTCGAATCAGGGCGAATGTATTTTGGGGAGCGACATCATTTAAACATATTTTTCATGTCATAAAGTAAGTTTAAATTGACCCCACAGCCCCTTAAAATGTTCCCGACACTCCACCGCCATATATTTAAATTTATTGCTGTATTAGAATACACTTAGAGGCAATACTCGTACTCGGCGCGAGGCTTTTATTTCGTTCATTCAATTTACCGTGTGACTAACGTCGATAAAATGGAATGTTATTGGTTCGCCAGATGCGATAAGATATGAAATATTTAACCGACTTACAAAGGAATGTTAAAGCAAATTAGTTTTGATAGTTTATGGATTTTTTTATATATTTAATTGCAGTGTAATTTTTCAGAAAACGAAACGAAACGCTATTCTCGCCTCTCTATAGTCTCTATCAGTCTTCTATATTAGTGCGATAGAGACAGATATTGTCTCGTTTCTCTGCGAACGATTGTCATCTTGGCTAGCCAGACTAGCTATCATGGTCGTATTTTTATCACCTGTCATGCTATGCGTCACTTTCGCACTACATATTTGTTAGAACGTGACAGTCATGGTGACAAATGTTAAAGAGCCGGCCATCTTAGCCCTACAGGTGTAAGTTTGGAATTGGTCTAATATTCTAGAATAATCCTAAACACGCAATGGCAACGGGTAATGGAAGTCGTTATCACGAAATTGGCCACGTACTTCGGTTAACCATCTCCCCGAGGCGCGTGCTTCGACCAAAACTGCCTTCGAAGAATGACGTAAACATTTGGAATATGTTGGAGAGTTGGGCTCTTTTGTAATTAGGTAGAATTATAGTTGGGCTGTCCTTACCTTGTACGCTCACACCTGGGGGCCTATTTTGAGTCGTAAATATAACAAGTGTGACGTGGCTAACATATGAATGTTTTAATGTAAAGTGGGGTATTCCATTGCAGCCCTCCAAGTTGCTACAATATAAGTCCTAGGTAATTGAATGATGACTGTGTCACACGTTGATATATATTATACCATCGCCTATACACTGTTAACTGACAGTTCGTAAACCTTATTACAAAAGGCATAAGGTCCACCGATGAACAGTTAAGAGTGTTGCTGTTTGTACTGGAAAAAAATATTGATGCTCACTTTACGTCGTTCAACTTGTCCGTTCAACAAAGGATTTGTGTCGACTTTCTTGTTGATATAAACTTGGATCCTTTAAGACAACTTAGTTTGTTTGAGTCTTGTTATCTTTATCAAGTAAAAGCTTTAGTTATTAGTAACTTGTGACATTAGCATCTTTTTAGGGTTCCGTGCCAAAATAGCAAAAACGGCCCATACAGTTTCATTATGTCCGTCAGTCTGTCTGTCCGTATGTCACAGCCATTTTACTCAAAACATTTAGAACGTAAGTAGGTGTATTTTGTGAGCCGCTACTTAGTTTTGAAGTAACATTTTATAAAAGTAGGTATACCTATGTATTTTAAAGGGGAGCACTCCATACATGTACCTAACTAAAAATGGAACTATGTCGACATATCATTTTCTATGACGGCTGATTGGTGATCACTTTGTGGTGCTTTCCATAGAATACGAAGCGCCGGATGCTCCGGCCCAACCCCGGCACGGTATCTAGCGTGAGTCATCCTTTTGAATGACCACTTATAAATACATATGTATACAGGTATTATTTTTATATTAATGTGATGTTCAATCACAGATTCTAACGCAGCTCAATTTACATGTGACCGACCCTGTACGATTTTTATTATTCAATGAACTTATACGTACCTTTAACCCTAACCAAATGTCTGGAGAAAATCTCTACGCAGCAAAAAGTTCTTGCTGACCCTCGGTTAACGTCATTTGCACAGTTATGAATGAATGATTTTTATTTTATCCATCAAAAGGAAAAACCTTCCAAGTGATATTGGTATGACGGATAGGTCTAAAGTTATCTTAGGACTGGGATAAAAGGTAGACATTTTTTGATGTGTAGACGGTATTCAGTGAAGGAAAACATCGTGAGGAATCCGAACCAGTCCCAATAAGTGTAAGGCCTGAGTGGACGCTCGAAGCGGAGCGTTCGGCGGGGCGTGCAGCGTGGCGTCGGGCTCACAAGTGATTTGAGCAGCGTGCACTAAGGCCGCTACTATACGTATGCATTTGTTTAACATGCACGCCGCACGCCCCGCCCCGCTGCACGCCCAACTCGGGCGTCCACTCAGGCCTTTACACTAAGGTAGGTAAGAACCTGTTTACAATGATTAGTGTTTCGTGCGAGTTCGTACTGATTCAGATTCGGTGACCGCTATACTAACTTTTAATATCACTGATTTCAACTTTCACGATTTTTACACATTATTAAATTGTACAACGGGACTTAATCGCGTACTTATCTAAGTTTTAAGATTTACCTCCGACGTTTCGAGGACGGCGTTGTCCCCGTGGTCTCGGAGAAGACTGGCTTAAGTTGACATCAGCATCTTCTAACCGCGCGAGTTTTTCGAACTACCCGCACTTGGTCTTGTTTATTCGCTTGAACGTTTTGCGCATTAGGGATGTCACCCTGTCGACACACAACACTAACGATATTCGATTTATCGACTGTCGATATTCGTTTACGCTTACATTTACTAATGACTGGATTCCCTGGATGAGATCTTGAAACCCTCGTCCCGATTGAAATTACTGTGTTTTTTTGATGGAGTGAGCACTCTTGTCTTACTATATTTCTCTATGGTTCTATAGAAGATTCTTTATGACAGAGATCGGTAACGTGCAAGCTCCTCATGTCACACGGCTAGTTCCAACTGGAAACTAAGTTGAGTTCGGCGTAAATTGAAGCAAACTCGTTCGCCCCAACTTGATTACTATAGTATAGTATAGTGCATGCATTGATTGTCTGCTACTAGATCCTGTATTTTCAGTATGTATTTCTGACTTGCCTGTTTTTCAGACAAAGTACGCGAGGAAAATACGCAGAACATGATGAACGACTTGTCTATTTATTTATCTGCAACCCTACTAAGGCTGTTTGAAACAAATCCCTCACAGCGACAAGACCGCCTGTGTAGGTACAGTCGACGTCAAAGATATATTTACAATTGAAAGTTACAAAAAAATCTTTACATTAAAATAAGTTGCCATGTAATGTGACAAGTACTTGTTTACGTGATATATTACAGTTTTATATTTTCACACAATGTGCCCAAAATATGTTTACACTATTTAATCCGTGTAGTTTGCCCCTTTTTATGACGTATGTACATACAACATCATGTATACTGTATCATGTATGTATTACATGACAAGTTACAGAATAATATTTACTCTTAATGTACCAAATTAAATTGCATGTAAAGATCTAATGTAATATTTACAATCAACCATACATAAACAGTTTTATACCTCCTGCTAAATAAATATCTTTACAAACATTTGAAAGCTGCATTCTAATTTCAAATAATGACAATCGTCGAAAAGAGTACCATACTGTCAAATGGTCTGTTTGACTCGTTCGTTTAGATGACGTCAATGCTTTGTCGAGTATGTAGTTTCGATGTTTACATTTAAACCATTTTCAGTATTTTTGATTTTCAGGGTTTCGTACCCAAAGGTTAAAACCGACCCAATTACTAAACCTCTACTGTCCGTTCGGCTGTCTGTCTGTCACCAGACTGCATCTATCTCACAAATAGTTAAAACTTTCAGACGATGTATTTCTGTGCCGTTAAGTTTAATAACAAATACTAAAATCAGAATAAAATAAATATTTAAGTGGAGCTCCCATACAACAAACGTGATTTTTTGCCAATTGTACAGAACCCTTAATGGACGAATCCGACTCGCCCTTGGCCGGTTATTTTGTAAATGCATAGATACTGAAGAATTATAAGTTAACCCTTTTCCGCGCCATGTCAAACGCAAAAGCTAATATGAATATTCTTAATATGAATTAATAAAAATAAGTAAGAAGGTAAAGAAAATTATAGCAAGGAGGTTTCATAAATAAAAAGTAGGCCAGAATGAAATAGGTGAATTATAAAGAAATTAGTAAATAAACAGGTGAATTGTGTAAATATGTTTTTGTAGCAGAATGCGTAATAGTTTTTATGCATCATGAAACGTAAAAACAGAAATGTTGCTCTTGACGTGTATCACGTTTGACACATTAGGTGTAAATATTATTCTGTAACTTGTCATGTAAATGAACATACGTCAGAAAAAGGGGCAAACTACAATGGATTAAATAGTGTAAACATATTTTGGGCACATTGTGTGAAAATATAAAACTGTAATATATCACGTAAACAAGTACTTGTCACATTACATGGCAACTTATTTTAATGTAAAGATTTTTTTGTAACTTTTAATTGTAAATATATCTTTGACGTCGACTGTACATTTGTAATTCTATTTTTTGATTTGTTGTATTTTGTGGTGCAATTAAGACAGCACTGCACTGTGGTGCAGTTTAAACTTTATTGCACAAAATATATTATTACAATAAATGTACAAAATGCCGGACTTAATGCCCAATGGCAGAGAAAGCACCAACCAACCCTGGTTGGTGCTTCCTCTGCGTGTGTCCCATGACACGGGCAAGGGTAGCATCTGCTTGGTGTATCCCTCACATCTCATTAGTCAAAAGGGCTTCTACGTGTTGGCTTCGGCTCCGCGCCCGCCTCTCGAATGTCCGGAGCACCATTGTTCCATGATGGGACAGTTGATTGCAAATATGAATGAAAATTAATTAATTTACTTCGAAGTCGTACCTGTATTATGATCTATCTGTTTGTAGGCAATCTCCGTATTTTCTGTAGTGCAGGCAAACTTGTAGGATTAGTTGGTTAACTACCCGAGTTAAATTAATGATAACATTAAAACAACTCGGTGGAAATTTCAATAAACACAGGGAATATAATTACGTACAATTTGTTTGAACGTTCACAAAGTTTATTAGAGAAGAGATACTTACCGTAATTAATAATATTCTAGAGTTTAGGTGTGTTTGGTACGTTTGTTTATTTTTGTTTGTTTGGACTCGTACTTAAAGGATGACTCACGCTAGACCGGGCCGAGGCCGGGGCCGGGCCGGAGCTTTCGGTCTTCATTTTCTACGGAAAGCACCACGTGATCACCGATCAGCCGTCATAGAAAATGACATGTCGGACACCTCGGCCCGGTCCCGGTCTAGCGTAAGTCTTCCTTAAATGGTTAACGTTTTTGACGTTCTAATGGACATAAGTAGGTAACTTAAGTACCTAACCCGGTATAGTTTCATTGTTTTTACCTTAAATTCCTACGTTTCAGCTGAGTTGCACCCTGTGGTCACGGAAAGACTGACGTCCCAACAAATGTCAACGGAGATATTAATAAAACAACACTGAACTACCCGAAATTACTTTATAAAAATGTTCGGAGTAGACAAAGGAATTGCAGCTACCCGTTAAAGTAAAATGTCTATTGTCCACGGCACGTCACGTTTCAAAATTTGGATCGCATATCCCCAAGTAGACGACAATTTGTAGGTAGGACCCTACTTGGGGACCATTTATATCTCCGTTGGCATATTATACTGGGACGTCAGTCTTTCCGTGAGCACAGCTGGTACAACTCAGCTAAAACGTCGGAATTTAAGGTAACAACAAAACTATATCGCGGTAGACCCGTTGGTGTAATTAAATATGTGTACAAAACGCGAGAGTTTAAAATGTTATATCTGCATAGTTGTAGCAGGAATGCATTTACTTAGCACGCGAAGGCAATTGAAAAACGGAAAGAACTAAATTACTGGAGTTCCTTGCTAACAGAGAAATTTGTAATGAATAATGTAGCGATGGAAAAATGGCGCTTATATGTAGGTGCGGAAGTAATGAATTGCGCTGCTTATCTACGTAATAAGTACTATGAAATAAAACTATGGGAACTGTTTATACTTATCGCGTATAATGCAGCATTACCTACTCGTATCATGAGTTGGAAGGTCAGATGGCAGTAGTCGCTTTCATAAAAACTAGTGCTTACGCCAATTCTTAGCCTAGTTGTCAAGCGGACCCCAGGCTCCCATGAGCCGTGGCAAAATGCCGGGACAACGCGAGGAAGATGATTAACTAGTGTCGTGGCTTCCAACCTCCGTGGCGACCTGACATAGACCAACTGACTGACTGGTTGACTGGCATACATTTGGAACTACGCACATTTAAATTCAAAATTAGACATGACAACCACACGACAAAAAGCGGCCAAGTGCGAGTCGGACTCGCCCATGAAGGGTTCCGTATTTAGGCGATTTATGACGTATTAAAAAAAACTACTTACTAGATCTCGTTCAAACCAATTTTCGGTGGAAGTTTGCATGGTAATGTACATCATATATTTTTTTTAGTTTTATATTTCTCTTATTTTAGAAGTTAAAGGGGGGGGGGGCACACATTTTACCACTTTGGAAGTGTCTCTCGCGCAAACTATTCAGTTTAGAAAAAAATGATATTAGAAACCTCAATATCATTTTTGAAGACCTATCCATAGATACCCCACACGTATGGGTTTGATGAAAAAAAAATTTTTGAGTTTCAGTTCGAAGTATGGGGAACCCCAAAAATTTATTGTTTTTTTTCTATTTTTGTGTGAAAATCTTAATGCGGTTCACAGAATACATCTACTTACCAAGTTTCAACAGTATAGTTTCGGAGAAAAGTGGCTGTGACATACGGACGGACAGACAGACGGACAGACAGACAGACATGACGAATCTATAAGGGTTCCGTTTTTTGCCATTTGGCTACGGAACCCTAAAAAACCATCAGTTCTCGAGACAGCCGACCAGACTGCTCAATTAGCAAACCGATGATGAATGATAATGATGACGACCGATGTTCAATTAATGTTCATAAGCGCTAGGAAAAAGTCCCTGACCTTATCTCAATCACTCGTTGACTACAAGATAAATCAATTTGATCGTATTGTTTGAAGAGTGTCGCCCATCATCGTGCAAGGAGTGATTTCCTCAACCAACAAGGGGACCTATTCTCACTGATTTAAACTCTCACGATTTTTACACATTATTAAATTGCACAACGCCATTTCTATAGTAGGAAAGTAGGTAGCCATTGAAATAAAAAAAACATTGTAATTACAATAGGAACGATGGTTTTAAGATCTCATCTACATGGAATTCAGTCATAAAATTAGTAAATGTAAGCGGGAACGAAGTTGTGTGTCGACAGAGTAACATTCCTAGAGTGCGCAAAACGTTCAACCTAACGTTCAAACAAGACCAAGTGCGGGTAGTTCGAAAAACCCGCGCGGCTAGAAGATTTTGATGTCAACTTCAGCCAGTCTTGTATGTATGTATGTATGTAGTCTTCTCCGAGACCACGGGGACAACGCCGTCCTCGAAACGTCGGAAGGAAAACTTAAAACTTAAATACGCGATTAAGTCCCGTTGGACCTATTCTCGTTTACAACTTAATTTTATGGTTTCATTCACGTAGGTTTGTGGTTTTCCATCCGAGAAGCAAACGGAGCATAAGGACCCTTATCTCATGGAAAGCCACATTTAAGTCGCTAAGGACACAATAGGTTTTGAAAAGCTTAGGTATCTTTTTTCAAGCGCTAAGAGCATTTTCACAATGTCAAATGCAGAAGTAAAATGTGTAACATTTGTATTTTTGTGTTGTAAAAAGGTGGAGTTCATGCCACAGGGCACTCTTCAACAGCTGTTGTGTTTCTCATAGAGGCTATCCGACAGCCGATATTGGATTAACACTTCCGATAATTTCAGCCACGTCGGACCCCCGTCAGCTGCCGGCCCGATATTATTTATTTGTGTGAGTAAGAATATTTGTGTAGACATAATGTATGTTTTGTTTGAGAACGGGCTCTTACGATTATACTACCGAGATGATCGCGTTTAGCTTTAGGATGCCTACGATGAAACTGAAATCATAAAATTATGATATTGTTAATATGACTCACAGTAGTTTAATTTCAATTCTGTTCAGAACAGGCAGCTAATTATTTCTTCGTAATATCTGGAAAAGACTACCCTTTACGTTAGTAATGTGCAGTAAGGTTTTTGTTACTAAATAACGCGAACTGGCCCCAGTTTATCTTTACGCTTAGAGAATAGCCCCCCTCAATTCGAGACTCAGGATTCATTGCCCGCGCATATATATAATAGTGCATCCAAACGTCTCAAGATGTGCACAGGGAAGGTACTCGTACTAGGTAAGTGCACCACTAAACTAGTTCGAAGTAGTAATAATCTCGCGACACAAAACGTTATAACGCGATATAAATGATCCGATTTTTACCTTGTTGTCGATTTTTTTTTTAATTTTACTAGTTTGAAGAGCTCCTAGAGCTAGTTTTGAAGTGAGTTACGAAAATACAGTTTACGTAACTCAGTAAAAGACTAGATCGATCTGTGTAAGACTATCCCCAAATATTTATTAATTTATTATTCGTAGGGAATTAAATAAATATGAGTTTTTTTGTGCTAATAGTATATGAGTCTTGTAACATATTTATAGTTGTATAATACGAGATTGGAGATACTGACCTTCCTCGAAGCGAAGTTTTATAAGCAACGTGAATATTGAGCCAGTTAATATAAAACTCGTGTTCAAGTTGTCACTAACAAGTTTAAACTATCCTCCATCAAACAGTATCGATACAATCCAGGGACTATAGAAATATGTAAACATGATTTTTATACCTATAAAAAAAATATTAATTGTACAGATTTTTTTTTCTTTCATATGTAATTTAAGGTTTTGTTTTGTAATAAAAGTATTTGAAAATCAATATTTTTTTCACATTATTACAAATTATAACATGTCACATATCATATCAAATTAAATAAAAATACATAAGTAAGGATTGAAAAAAATTCGCACATAATAAAAATAAGACCCCTAAGATTAAACCAAATAAAATTAATCCCCCCTCCATACATTATTTAAATTTCGATGGGCGTTTTCCACTGTGACATTACTCCCCTTACTCTTTATGATATGAAACTTTCTGAATGTAGGTAAATTTAATTTGTCTGTAGTAAATAAAGTCTCATATTACGCTACTCGTATTAATTAATTTTCATTAATTGTAGCTACTTACATAATTAACAGGTCTGAGAAATTTTGAGAGTAATAAATGTGATATAGACTGCGAATGTGAGAGTAATAAATGTGATATATTAAGCCGTAAATTAGATCTTTACTTATTAATTAGTGACACAAACAAATACAAATAATACCTAATACCTATTTTTAAAATTGCTGTTATTTCGTTAAAGCTCAAGTTAATTCTTAGTTGAATGTAAATAATTTATGTAGACCCTATATGCTTTAGGTACAAAACCGTTTTTGATTTAAGACAAATAATTACACCCTGGGCAAAGCCAGAAAATATGTAGGATGAGTAGAAAACTTGAAACGACACTATTTTCACCTCCACTCCTTCACGTCTTGTGGATGATGGCGAAACTTTATCTATGCAAATAGTTTCCTGAAGAAAAATGATCACCAAGGTAAAATACAACTTTTATACACGCTATCCCCAAGTTCTGCCCTTGGGATTTTATTATCTTCACGATGGATTTTGTTTAAACAAGTTTATAGCAAACGTTACTTTCGGTCCCAATCGACATCGTTGCTTTATTAGTTGCCAAGTAATAAGTTTTTGGCAAAAAAATAACATTTTTGGTACAAGTTTTTATCGCTGACTGTACTTTTCTTTCCAAAGACAACTAATACTCATTGAGATAATTCTAAAAACCTCAAACATAATTAGGTTGTGTTGTTTTATCACAAAGTTACTATGTTCATCACGATTGTGATATAATGTGATTTTATATATAAAATAGTATTTTAGTTAGTACCTAGTATTTAATATTAACTTGGTTTTTATTTACTTATCGATATTAATATTACGTTTAATAATATCACTAATTACAGCCCAAACAGAATAGTAAATAAATAAATAATAAATATTGGGGGCCAACTTACACAGATCAAGCTAGTCCCAAACAAAGCAAAGCTTATACTATGGATACTAGACTAGGTGACGATATAGGTACATATACTTATATAGATAAATACATACTTATATGCATAGAAAACACCCAGGACTCACGAACAAATATTAGTGTTCATCACACAAATAAATGCCCTTACCAGGGTTCGAACCCAGGCCCATCGGCTTTTCAATACGCGGGTTTCTATATTTAACTCCATAAACGACGGGGAGTTTGTCAATTCGTCGGAATCCTTTATTTTGCTTTATTATACATGTTCCCCGATTTCTCAAAGAGATCTGGGTAGAATTCATTTTTTGTTTGTAACTTTTAGTTTACCTAGTAACTACGCTCAGAGCCCGTACCATGACTCATTGACAGTGGTGTCAAAACTGACATAAACGCTTTAGAGAACGTAATTTACTTTCTATACATCTCGCTTGCACTAATATGCGAGTACGTGCGAGATGCATAGAAAGTAAATTACGTTCTCGATGACGTTTATGTCAATGCCAAACAGGTGGTAGTGGCACTGGTGAAACTTTCTTTTTTTATTTCCTATCCGCACGAGACTCAAGCCTCACATAAAGATTTGCAGCAGCATATTTAATCCCTTAGTAGCAAAAGGATCATTATTCATAGCAAAATTAGGGAGATAAAGCGTTCGTCGCTGCAAATTGTCTTTGACACGTTTTCAACATTATAAAGTGTTTTTGTTGCACAAAGGTTTCAGTGTGGTCATTTTAACTCGCTAAGTGGGGTTCAACCAAAGTTATTTTGTCTTAGGTTCGGGTTTTACTATATTTTTATTCGTTTATAACGCATATTTTCATATAAAATAAAATAAAAAACTTATATGAGTATTGTATTTGTATGTTTTTTTCTCGTTTACAAGCACGAGTGTCAGTTAATTTTTAATTTTGATTAATTTAATTTATTGTAAATTTTAATTTCATTTATTTATAACTTATGTAGTATTTTAAATATTAACAATAGATTTTAAGTCGCTTTGTACCTAACACCAATGGATCATAAGTTATCTGAATAAAGAAATTACATTATTATTAAAATACCAATTAATTAACTTCCTCGTACTTTAGATAATATTTTCGTATTATTTTGTACCTATTTCATTAATGGAAACTCATGGAAACTATTTTGGCTCGTGTTTTAATCATATTAATTTATACTTTGTATAATTGTAAGATGTTTTTAGGGTTCCGTAGCCAAATGGCAAAAAACGGAACCCTTATAGATTCGTCATGTCTGTCTGTCTGTCTGTCTGTCTGTCCGTCTGTCTGTCCGTCCGTTTGTCACAGCCACTTTTATCCGAAACTATAAGAACTATACTGTTGAAACTTGGTAAGTAGATGTATTCTGTGAACCGCATTAAGATTTTCACACAAAAATAGAAAAAAACAATAAATTTTTGGGGTTCCCCATACTTCGAACTGAAACTCAAAAATTTTTTTTTCATCAAACCCATACGTGTGGGGTATCTATGGATAGGTCTTCAAAAATGATATTGAGGTTTCTAATATCATTTTTTTCTAAACTGAATAGTTTGCGCGAGAGACACTTCCAAAGTGGTAAAATGTGTGTCCCCCCCCCTGTAACTTCTAAAATAAGAGAATGATAATACAAAAAAAAATATATGATGTACATTACCATGTAAACTTCCACCGAAAATTGGTTTGAACGAGATCTAGTAAGTAGTTTTTTTTTATACGTCATAAGTCATAAATCGCCTAAATACGGAACCCTTCATGGGCGAGTCCGACTCGCACTTGGCCGCTTTTTTTTTCAACTTCTTGTTGACCTAGAAACATGAAGGTCATGAAGCAACGTCTTGTAGGAGATGGACAATCTCTGAAACCTGTATTTTTTATTATTTGATCACAAAAAATATCATTATCTTATATTAATAAGAATGCACCTACTGTGAAAAATATCTAGCTGATATTGTTTATCCACCGACAAAAACAAAAGCTGCCCCACGGGTATAAAATTTCCACACGTTCTATCATAAATACGCTCATCAAAAGCCAGACTTGCCTCAATGAAATATGAAATACATATTCGATGTCACACGTCCGCTATAAAAAAACCTTATACACGTCCATTTTATTGGACATTCGGGCGTGGGAAAAAGAAAATTGTGTCAATTGGATTCCTAGTTGTTATAAAAATTAAACCATTGACGAGACCTAACCACAGACACATCTGTGCCTATTAATTTCTGCCATACTTACACCTCTATTATAATATCTGAAAATATAATAAATTTGTCATGATTTATCCACCAGCCATAGGTATCTGTCAGACAGATCTTGGACATATCTGAAACCATATATTTAACATATTTTAATTGTTCTTTTAACACTTTAAAAGACTTGAGTTTTTGAACTACCTATAGAAATTGGAAAGACGAAAAGGAGTCACATTTATAAAAAAGAAACTAGTAAAAGTTTTGAAAGAATCCTTCGGGTAAATCGTATTGAATATCTATTTCGTTACATGGCCTTTCAGCCTTTCACAGACCAACTTTTTCTAAAGCTCAAGAGATTTTTAAACATATCACGTACGCTTACCGTAAAATGGGGACATTAACATTTTATTTTTACATATGAAAACTGAATGGTGTATATAATAAGTGTTCCGGACATTTGTATTTTAGTTTTTATTTTATTTTGGGTAGTTCTATTTCATAACTTTGACGATAAAGAGGAAAACCCACCTCACCCCGTAGTGCCTCGTATATGGGGTGAGAGGGGTTTTCATACAAAGTTGATTTTGGAAGATTGTTGGATCGATTTTTTTTTATTATGCGTATTACTATAGCTCAATTTTAAATTGGAATACATTATTTTTCTAGCAGTAGCCTTAAAATCCCCTCTCACCCCCCTCTCAACCCTTCTCTCCCCATTCATAACCCACCTCTCCCCGCGAAACCTACTCACCCGCTTCTAAATATGCAGGTACATAATTAGGGGTAGACCAAGATAAGTCTGTAACGATTTCTATAGCACACGCAGTGCAAGTGTTATTTTAAACGTCATACTTCTATGAAATTATGACGTATAATTAACACTTGCACTGCGTGTGCTATTAAAATCGTTGCAGACTTATCTAGGTCTTACTCTATTTTCTATACTATTGTTTTACGTTTAACAGATAGGTATGTACCTTTCGCGATGAATAATAGGCGGCCTAGCCAAGGTGACGATCGCTATCGCTTCGCCATCGAATCGCTTTGTGTCTCTCTATCGCTCTTCCATATTAGTGTGACAGTGACAGTTGCGTTTCGTTCGCTACGTAGCGGTAGTGATTGGCATGTTGGCTACGGGGCCAGTTCCTTCAAATCGCGTTTGGTTCGGCATGATTTAAAATACCTATAAATAAAATATTATGCTTACCGTAGGTATTTTTATTACCTACTAAAATGTTACCTTTCTAAATATAGATGGTCAAACCAATCTGTCAGTAAATAGGAACAAAAAAAAACTATACTCATCCTTTTCTTTTGGGTGCTAGTACTAGTGTAAGACAAAGATAGTATGACTCTCTCTGTCTGTGTTTGAAAAAAGACAGTCCTTTGACACACTACAACTTAATATGCAAAAGATCCAAAAAATGCTTATTAACATTTTACGCGACAGCTACTCCATAAAAATGAACTTTACTGTGATAGGGACCATCATAGGACGCGAGAGATATAATGAGTATAAGACCCTAAGATAGTTTCTACCTAAACCAACCTAATAACTATAATAATGTGGGTTTTCCACTATAAATATTACTGAATCATTTAGCACACGGTCAACAAAGTGAGGCGTATACCTTATCTTGCATCAGAAAACCCTCTTGGGGTAAAAGCCATTATTAGGTCCCTTCCGAACCTTCTCAAATACTGTAGTGATATCACAGTCAGTAAATAAATAGTAGGTAAGTTATCTCAACCGTGCTTAGGATAGAAGCGTACGGTTTCTTTGTCCTGAACAAATAAAAGACCTATAATAACATTTTTGTGGTTCACGTGAAAGTCAAAGTTCAGGACATTCGATATATATAAATCATTGGCGTTGTTGAGTTAGGAAATATCCGATTAAGATATATAGAATTATTATAACTATTTGTAAACCTGTTGTAGTAACAGTAGAATAAAAAACAGGCCAAGTGCGAGTCGTAATCGCGCACGGAGGGTTCGGCACCATCAACAAATAGATCAGAAAAATCGTGTTTGTTGTATAGGAGCCCCTTAAATACATATTTATTTTATTTTTAGTGTTTGTTGTTATAGCGGCAACAGAGATACATCATTTGTGAAAATTTAAACTGTCTAGCTATCGCGGTTCATGAGATACAGCCTGGTGCAGACGGACGGACGGACAGCGAAGTTGACGAAGTAATAGGGTCCCGTTTTTTACCCTTTGGGTACGGAACCCTAAAAGCCAGCCAAGAGTGCAGATAACATTAATAAGTCCGTTTTGTGTGTATTTTTATAAGGTTTTGTATATTTTTGTAATGTTTCGTAATTTTTTTTATATTGTACTTTTATACTAACATTGTAAAACCCTAACCTAAGACCCAAGTGAAATAAAGGAAATAAATTAGTTTCAACTTATTTTTGAGCCAACCTGTATTTAGTTTTCCTTTCCACCTAATTATAAAAGTATCAAAATCTTATTTCTTAATAAGCCCTCCTTAACTCCTTCGGCGACCAAGTTGATTTCGGCTGTCAGTCACCTTAATTTTATAATTTTACTGTGCTACCTCTGCTAATATTCAGCTCCATTTTACGCACACAGCCCCTGTATGTATAACCCTGTACCTGATGACTGCCAGTGTGTCTGTCATATTCATTTTGTTGCAAATTTAGTGTCCTTAAAAATTGCTTAGTGCTTCTTGCCAAAAATAAGACTTTATTAGGGAAAATTGTCAAGATAAAAAAAGATTTTCATTATTTTTCTCGCAGGTATTTTGACATTGACCCAAAAGGCTTTTTTAAGTCAAATAACTTAGATTTAACAAGAAAAAGTCGTCACATCGGCGTCAGATATCATTGTTATCGAATTATTATTTTTAACATTACAATTGTTAATTATTAAAAAAAAGTAATCGATGACTTTGATCAAAAATAACATTACGCGTTTTTAGACGACATTTTCATATTTGGAAAAAATTGTTACAATACCTTAAAATTAGGTTTCTATTCGATGCAATTACTAGATAGATGCCTCAAAATTGCTATTCATATTTTTTGGCAACCCTATTATCATATAAAACAGCGCTATGATCATCATCGCTCATTTTTCAAAAACTCGGCTGGCTGAACGAACTACACCTTAAGAAAAAAAACTAAAGTTCCGTTAGTCCCTTTACCCCAGTTTTAAAAATGGCTGATCAGTCTGTCGACGTAATCGCGTCATTTAAAAGTTAACGAGCACATCTGCGCGATGCGGTTCATTTACATGGCTTATGTATAGTGATGTGAGCTTCATTCCCTTTTTTTCAAAGTTTTAAATAAAATTATCCCCATTTAAAGTCATATGACAGTAGAGAATACTCGACATAAAAAGCGGCAAAGTGAATTGCAATGCATTCGAGGTAAGTCACTCTCTGTGAGTACATCACTGCATGCAGGTCACTTCCTGAAGATGTCACTTTCTGAGTATGTACGATTTATAAACAGGTTTTCAATTTTCAAATATATTTTCGGATAGCCCGTGTGATAAAGGTCTTATTTTAAGTTCAGGCACGTGGCACATCACTAATCACGTGCCTCCATTTTGCGACTCTGTTCTCTGTTTGGTCATTCGTGCAGCTTTTCCGGATGTGAGTATGTCAGGCTCTTTAAGTGGAGATTTCCCGAGATTAAAATCACAAGTCGTAATAATCTATAAAAAAAATAATGAAAATTAGAATGGCAATTTTAGAATCTTTCGGGTATCCACGAGCAGTTAAACAACAACTTTGCCCACTGTAAAATAATAGTATTTTATACAATCGTGATATAATGGAGAGCTTTTCAGTCGAGTACCGTGTTTAGGCAATGAAGCTTACTGAGTTGCCTAAGTAAGGTACGAGATTGAAAAGCTTGATTATATCACTATTGTATACAATACTTTTTCTACGAGTCAACAAAAAAAATACTTAAAACTAGTAAAAGAATCATATATGTAGGTAAAAAAACCGGCCAAGTGCGAGTCGGACTCGCGCACGGAGGGTTCCGCACCATCAACAAAAAATATAGCAAAACGAGCAAAAAAAAAACAAGCAAAAAAACGGTCACCCATCCAAGTACTGACCCCGCCCGACGTTGCTTAACTTCGGTCAAAAATTACGTTTGTTGTATGGAAGCCCCACTTAAATCTTTATTTTATTCTGTTTTTAGTATTTGTTGTTATAGCGGCAACAGAAATACATCATCTGTGAAAATGTCAACTGTCTAGCTATCACGGTTCGTGAGATACAGCCTGGTGACAGACGGACGGACGGACGGACGGACGGACGGACGGACAGCGGAGTCTTAGTAATAGGGTCCCGTTTTTACCCTTTGGGTACGGAACCCTAAAAAACCAAAAGTATACAGCTAAGATGCGCGAGCAGCCGCGATACCTTCATACTCGTAAGCGACCCGGCTCCCGCGCCACACGCCCCCAGCCGGTTGGTCAACGACACCTACTCGTAACTCATGAGCCCCTGGTACTTGCTCCGCGCTTTCGATTGGTCAATTTCATTATAGTTGACTAAACTGTATCGAAATGAATATTATAGTTGACTAAACTGTATCCAAATGAATATTATAGTTGACTAAACTGTATCGAAATGAATATTATAGTTGATCGAATTTAATTCAATATTATAGTTGAGTTGGGGTCCCATAGTAAAAAAAGTATGCGATTTCACTTTGGTATTACGAAGTCTTATTTCAAGCATTGCAGTCGACGAGTAGAAAAAGAACTGTTTTAACGTGAAAATGTCTTATTATAAAAAGGATCCTTAGTTAGTTTTACATTAAAAAGAGATTTAAGGAGCTTCAACCGTCATTTGGATTTATCATTCAAGCTCGTTTAATAGAAGATGAGGGATCTTTCATTCTTAACGTCCATTCGAAGGCGGTTTATTTTTTAACCGCAATAAAGAGAAAAGAATCTAAAGGGACTTAAACCGAACATGGTCTTTTACTTTTCTACGACTTTAACTTTCGTTCGGTAACTAGTAGTACTAGCTAGTGCAATAAAGTAAGAATTTCTCACTAACCGCCTCATTCAAAACGCTCTCATTTTAAATTACAATATCTGGAGGACCGAGCTTTGCGAGCTTTGCACGGAAAAAATATAAAAAATCAAAAATGCGCGTTTCCCAGAAATACTCGTAAGACCTAGCTACTTAGATCGATTTTTCGCCCCGGTAAATCCCCATATAGCAAATTTCATCGAAATCGTTAAAGCCGTTTTCGAGATCCCCGAAATATATACAAAAAAAGATGAAACTTAACATGAACATTTACGTATCATAGTATATCTACGTATATCTGGTATGAGTTTTTGTTGCCATTAAATTATTATAAATACCTACAAAGAAAATAGAGCGAGTAGAACTGTATGTAAATGTACTAGACCAGACATATGTTACTTGAACACTCATGTCAAATTTGACGTTACTTTTAATGTCGTTTCAAAATGAGAGCGTATCGTCGATTGTTTTACAGCTAGGTTCGTGTGACTCTTATCTTATGTGTTAGACTTATCATTTTCTTTCAATTAAAACGTAGCTACTTTTTTTTATCTACTTATTTAAAATAAGCCTTTATCAAAAAGACATGTCGGCTCCGTTGGGCCTCTATAACAAAGAATTTCAACGTAGCTACTTAAAGGATGACTTACGTTAGACCGGGCCGTGTCCGGGCCGGAGCTTCCGGAGCTTCGTTTTCTATGGAAAGCATCACGTGATCACCTGTCATAGAAAAGTAAGCGCCGGAAGCTCCGGCCCGGACACGGTCCGTTCGGCCCGGTCTAACGTGAGTCATCCTTAAATTGGTAAAAAAGTTTAGTTTTGTTGTTTCTTAGTTGACTCGTGCTTTGAATGCACGGTGTACTTGTTTGCCACTCTCATCGAAGTGTGAATAATCGATAGCGTGCGATTAGTTGGTTATATCGCGGGAAATAGTTGGCTTCGCGTCCGGCGGTGGCACAATACGTTTCCTGGTGCTCCTGACGGGCGCTGGGAATTGTACGATAGCGAATATCGATATTTTCGAAACGTATAATGTATCTGTATTAGGGGGCAAGCGGGGTGACATTTCGCTGCCTCGGACCTGGCATTTGTCGGATATACTAGCTGTAGACCTCGCGGTAAGTTTGAAAAATGTGAGCATTAAAAGTACTTACTTCGTTGAGTCATTGTTTATCACAGCGAACTCGCAATAGTCTTAAGTGCTGTACCCTACTGGCGCTTTAGTCCTTTATGAGAATTTTCCAAAAAACTATACGATAGAATATTTATACGAAAGTATTTTTGCCCAAATTGAGACTGAGACCTTTGCTAATGCTCGGTCAATGATACGTACATATTCATGCCAAGTTTCATGTCGTTTTAAAATGAGAGCGTAACTTCGATTGTAGGGTGTGGGAGCGGCTTTTCGGCGGCGGGTATGACTCTTAAGAGCCAACAGGAGCTGAGATTTAAATATTTTAGGTAAATATACCCGTCTCGCTAACGGAAGAGGCTCCTAAAACTAGTGCGATAAGGACAAGGCGAAAAATCCTGCGTAAAAATCTCAAAAATCGAGGTTTCGTACTCGACTGTATCCTCCTCCAAAACTTAACCAATCGTAACCAAATTTGGAAATCTAAATGATTATGACATTATCTGTGTCGGACCGTTTTTCTTTTTTGGCTAATTGATATAAGTTTTGAATAGCGCGCCTCTCATTGCGGCATAGTCAATTAGGCCATTTTGGCCATTTTTGAAGGGCTCTAGCGCCTTAAAAAACAAAAATATCAAAAAAAGCAAAACGGTCCGACACAGATATTGATAATATTAATCTATGTTGAAAAAATCATTGCTCTAGCTTCAAAACCCACGGAGGAAACAGTCGAGTACGTTTGTATGGAGAAATGACCACTCCTGTTGGCTCTTAAATATTGAAAAATCGACAACGCGGTTAATGCAAAAGTACACAGTACATCTAACAAAATCAAAATTGCCTTTAATGAAAATAATAATCTTCGATGCCTAATCTAAAATCCAATCACGCTTCAATTAATCACAAAGTAAAATCTGGTTATTATAAACTGTCATAAACCTCAATAAATTAAGCTTCAAAACCATTTATCACTTTGAAACCAAAGGGTATCTCAATTTGTGACAGAATGACAAGGACAGCTGGATGACTATCTCACTTTCAGAATCGCGTATCTATCAGTTATGCGAAAATCAATCTTGTGTTTTAAAGTTGCGACCTACATAAGTGAAATAAAACACTAGTAATTACATATTTATTAACGAAAACTGAAAAGCCACAAAAATAATCATTAGGTAGGTACCTAAAGAGCTCTCACTCTAATTACACAAAGCGAAAACTAAGGTTTTGCCCCGTAACGTATAATTAGATTTAAAAACAATTACCCAGTGTTTCCAATAATGATAACATAAAAAAAGGTAAAACCTGCCCGCCAAGCCCAGAAATATTCGATATTGGCTTTAATCGCCAGGGCGGAAATTTCGTCCATATAATAGCCTCTCCTACAACGCCAGAGCGCAGTCGCAAAACGCTCCGCGCATGCCCCCTGAACACTCACTAGAAACTCCAGCAAAAACAAATACATTTTTAATATGATTTCTGTAACAAAATCCTTATCTAAACAAGTATTTTCCATTCCAAAAGTGATGTTTATAGTGTCCAAATAACTAAAGTCAACGGAGCGCCAATCGTAAGTAAAATAGACTTTGTTGATCATTAAATATAACCTTCAAATGTTTTGATAATTTTATTTTGATAGCTGTCTGAAAGCTTCTTTTGAGTTCGAGATTATGTTAGAATAGTTCTCTTTTTTCGCGTGTTTTTATTATTTGCTTTGGTTATCGTGATATTCTTGAAAGGTTTTTTTATACACACGTGCTCTACGAGTACTCTATACGGCGCTGATTGCCTTATGCTAATAGTAACAACGTAGTAGTTCGTACTGAGAATCCGCCTACACAAAAACAAAGAATAAATAATACTATAAACCTACTTATTCGCTTAGAGACACGAAAATGTATATCCAAAAATTAGAAATGGATTTTTATATCTGTCTTGAAAGGATCTCATTATGAGATTATGAGGAGACAAAATGAAAGCGTGTGTGAGATGAGTAGGTATATTCGAAGCCCTCAGTAAAGGTTGTGGACCAAAAGTAGACTTAATATAATTAGAATTTATTTGTGGTTTGGTTGTATTTGATTTAGAAAATACAATGACATAACAGATTGATTGAAAGACACTGGTATCAAAATATTAGTTTTTATAGTCAGTCTGTTTATGTTCACAATTTGCTCAAAAGAATAAGTATACGATTCAATTTTATTCGTAAATTTTATTTGCTTTTTGTCGAACCTATTCAGTAGCCCAAATGTTATGGTTTTTTTATATATATGTATATCGTAATAGTTTTTAGTGATAGCAAAAATTCATTGACTGTAGAAGATACACACAAGATACAGACAACGTAATATTGTTTTCCTATCCGATGAAACATAGGGTTCAGTACAACTGTAAAATTTTGAACTTAGGGAACAAATCAAATAATTTCAAAAAAATATTTTGTTTTAAGTAGTCATATAGGTGGGAATAGTTTTGAAGGGAGCCATACCCTCTTACATACCTTCTCAGTGGCAGTGGGGAAAGTCGCGGGAATGGTCATGGGTTGGTTATGGGGTAACACTCATGGTAATGGGGGAGATTATGGGGCTGTCATGGGTGTAGACATAATGTAATCACTATGACTACTCTAATCTTGCTTAGCGGCGAACGCCCGCAAGTCTAGTCTACACCATGTTTTTTTTTACTCCGTTATAATTTCAGGCTAAATTAAGTTACTTTCTCGCTTAAATATACCAAAACGTAAGGTTGATTATGTCTTGGAATATATCAACAGCAAACAATTTACGCAATCACATTATTACTGAATTCAATGCTTCCAATGACACTAGACATCTTTCCGATTTTGGTCGTAATTTTGATATTTGACGGGCAATCTGAGACCAATAACACAACAAATCAATTTTCGTCCACCTCTCTCTTTTCTATTACGCACAATATTGGATGTATTTCCATATTAATAATAAATATTAGCCACTATCAAAAGGCAAAATTAAATAATAACAAAGTTGTCCCCGTATATTGGGCATTGACTGTTCATTTTTCCTTATTGAAGATATGATGGGATAATACGCGGACTTTCATTATTGCCTAAAGTAAGGATTCAGTATGACAGAGCGGTCATTACTTTTGTACTTATGTGTAATTTAGTGTTATTCAGCTTTTATTATTATTAAGATCTTTTGAAGATTCTTATCAAGGTCGTTAAGAGTGACGCGTGAGCTTTAGGGTAACGATATTACAACTGAAAACAAATTAAAATTAGGCATGCTTCATGTTTCCGTGATATATTCTTTTTCGAGCACTTTCACCATTTAAACTTTTGGCTAGAGTCTTCTCTTGCAAATACAGTACAAAAAATACAAAATACAAAATACAAAATAGTTTATTTGGTTTAACTTATGATACACTTTACATAAAAGGCTGGAGTCTCCCATTAAGTAAAACAATACTTGTGTCGGGAGAGCCCGCTCTTCCATTAGGAAATAGGGTAATAACCAACAAACTGTACTTAACTACATAAATCAATATACAATTTACAAATTATTATATTGTACTTACAAATTATTATACAATTTACAATTAATGATCAGTTTCAATTGTGTAATTACAATTAAAGATCTATAGTATTATAAAACAAAAATACAGGTAATTACATAATTATATTTCAAGTGAAAGTGTGTGTGTGTGTGTATATGCATGTGTGTATGAGTGTGAGTGTGTGTATATGTATGTGTGTGTGTGTGTGTGTGTGTGTGTGTGTGTGTGTGTGTGTGAGTGTGTGTGAATGTGTATGTGAGTGGGATTCAGACTAACAGTGCCTCCGTTTCTTCATAATCCAGTGTGCTTAGCCATGATCTAACACTCTCTCTACACTTTAGATATGTCATTGGGTAAATGTTAAGTATTTTATTGACAGAATTATATAACTTGGCTGATTGAGTCGGAAATTGGCGTTGGGCAAATTTTGATTTGGTAGACGGAATATTAATAACATTGGGTATTCTCCTACGTCGAGTCATGTTGTCATTAACAAATTGTATAGCCTTGTGTTGTTTGAGAAGCAGAGCTTCTATATAGAGTTTTCTTACGGAGTGTAGGTCGCTAATCCCATATAATTCAGTAGTAGGGAATCTAAAAGGTTTAGAATATATGACTTTAAGCAAACTACGTTGCGCCCTTTCAACCTCCATGAGATTAGTTTTATTAGGCCCTCCCCATACTGGGATGCAGTAGGTTATTATAGACTGGGCTAGTGACAAGTACACTTGCTTTAGTAGTTCTATAGGGGCAATACGTTTCAAAATTTTGAAAATCCATATTAACTTCCTGATCCTCCCATTCAGAAGTTCAATATGATTATGCCAGGAAAGCCGTGAGTCTATTATTATGCCTAGATATTTTGTGGAGTGAGTCCGGGTAATGATTGTGCAGTTGCAGTTTTGAGTGTTGTCAGGGCAGTTATGCACTCTCAACTCAAAGTCTGCAGGAGGCTGCGTGTTTCTGTATTTTGTAAAGCAGATATAAGTTGTCTTTGAGCTATTTAGAGTAAGGAGGTTATTGATCAGCCAAGTAGCTATTTTACGTAGCCCAGCTTCTGCTGTTTCGTATACAGCTTCCCAGGATTCGTCATGGAAAACCACTACAGTATCATCTGCATACGAGAACACACAGCCCCTGTCAATGTCTAGATTTGTAAGATCATTTATGTATGCTAGAAATAAGGTAGGTCCGAGAACGCTCCCTTGTGGTACACCAAAGGAAATTTGAGACTTACAACTAGTGTAGTCGCCTATCTTAACAGTTTGTGACCTTTCCTGAAGATAGCTTTTGAACAGCTCTAGTGGAGTGCCTCGAACGCCTAGTTTTTCGAGTTTTTGTGTAAGTACGGAGTGCGAGACGGTGTCAAAGGCCTTACGAAGATCCAGAAATACTGCAAGGCATTTTTTACCATTGTCGGTTTGACGTGTGATTTCCGTGGTGAGCGCCAGGACAGCATCTTCTGTAGATCTGCCTTTACGAAATCCAAATTGTCGATTTGATATGATGTTATATCTATTAAAGTAATTGGTAAGGCGATTGTTAATTATTTTCTCCACTATTTTGGAAATAGCAGTCAAAACGGATATTGGTCGAAAGTTATTAACATCGTCTCTCGCCCCGGCCTTGTGTACAGGTGTCACAACAGCCTGTTTTAACTGTTTAGGAAAGACCCCGGCATCAAAACATATGTTAGCTAGTCTGCAGATAACAGGAACGACATTTATCCTGGCTAATTTTAGAAATTTAGTGGTCACTCCATCCCATCCAGGGGCACTATCACTCTTTAAACTCATCAGAATGCTGTCTACTTCACTAGGGTCCGATTGGAGGAGTACAAAGGAGGTGGGGTTATTTGTCAGAGTGGTAAGGGGCGTCAAGTTCCTGACAGAAGAGCTTTGACTTGTAATTTGTTCTGCAAGTATTTTTCCGGCATTTGAAAAGAATTCGTTCACATGATTTACCGCAATGCTCGGTGACGGTTTAGAATTCAGCAACTCTAGACTATGTTTATTAGTTGTTTTATAGAAAGTTAGTTTTCTAATGGTAGTCCACAATGCTTTTGGATTTTTTGCTGCACGAGCGAGCAGTTCTCTGTCATGTTGCCTCTTTAAGTTATTAATAAGGTTACTACAGTAGTTTCGGTATCTTCGGAAAGTTATTTTTAGAATTTCATTATTAGGGTCTAGTCTAGATTTGAGTTGTAGCTTGTTCCTGTTTCTAATGCATCTCAGTACTCCGGCGGTCATCCATGGCTTAAGAAATCTTTGTTTCCTGGGAACTTTTTTTACGGATTTGCTAGCCTCTATGGATTCATTAAGCTTTTTTGTTAGGTGGTAGGCTATGTCAGCCGGATCTGAAACTGATAGTAGGCTTTCTAGATTTTTTTCTGACAAATACGAAAGTGCTACAGAGTAATTTATGGGCTTAGTTTTAATAATATCTCTATTGTTTTGAATTTTTGATAAAGTTAAAAAGATGGTAAGGTGATCCGTGACAGAAGTGTTAAGAACTATGCTGTGTGCTGTTAATTTATCTACTGCAGTTTTTAACATAAAATGATCTAAGCAGCTCCCGTCTCTGGTGGGAAGTGTGTGACCAGCCAAAAATCCATACATAGAGAGCATATTTAAATAATAATTTCTGTTTGATCTCTCTTGAGACGATTCCTGAGGACGGGGTATGAGATTTATATTAATATCGCCAGTAATTATTATATTATTGAAGGACTTTATAGTATCCAAATGTGTACAAAGTGAGTCAATGAAATCTGATGCGTTGGGGTTCGAAGGAGATCTATAGATACCCAAAATAATGACGTTATTTACTTTCAGCTGAATACAGGAAGCCTGCGTAAGTATTATTTCATTTGCTACTGCATTTAAAGTTCCACGTACATAGCTAACCACGCCATCATTTTGGTTCAAATTGTTAGTGGTGGCCATGTGAGTATAATTCTCTAGACAGGGAATGGGCTTGTTAGGGTTTAATCTACATTCAGTTAAAATTATTACATTGACGTTGGTGTTTAGTTCCGTTAGAGTCAATTGAAAATCATCAAAATTTCGGTAAATACTGCGAATGTTCTGTGATATAACCGTGAGGTTGCTGTTTGTTATGGTAATCCGTTTTGTGAGTTCGTGAATGTCACACCCGAATGAGTGCGATATTTCACTACTATCTATATCATCTGTAGTTGATAGTTGACTACTATTCATTTCCAATTATCAGATAAAGTATGGGATAATCACGGGGTCGGGTGGTGGTATAAGTATATCTGGCTTTAGGAGGTCTGGTACTAGGAATGCATATTTCAAAGGCGGACTGAGTTATTTTCGATAGTTGTTGAAAAGGCGTAATTTTTTCCCCAATTAATTCCTTCCAGCTACCAGGGGAACAGAAACCTTCAGAATGATTTGATATTGGGTGTAAGTATATGTGGTAAATATTATGACAGTATGTGTATGCATGGTAAATGTGTGCTAATGCAAATACTAGGTTGAAATGTGTGTACATCTGAGATATCTGAATTTTACTTAGTTGGTGCAGCTGAGAAGTACAAAAAACACATGAAACAATGTCAATAGAGGCCAGATACGCTAATTTGGAACTCAAAATTACAATTTCAACATGGCAATTTATAAGATTTGTACTAGGGGAACATGAATGAGAGTGTGGTGCGAGGGCATGGCATGAGTGGTGGGGATAACTGACAGAACGGGATAGTCTTATGTATCTTTCACTAGGAGTAGCAGAGAAAGCGCTATTATTGTTTGTCTTTGTCACAGTCTCATATTTTTTATTCCCCACCGTAGTTTATGGTGGGATACAAACAATGCGTAAACGTCAAATTGGTGTGAAACATATGAACAGTGCAAAGATTATCAGGAAAAATATTGAAATCAGTGTTTCGTGTGCATGTGGTAGTACTTAACAATTCAACAAATATGGTGAATTGCTCAGTTTTGCGCTGTACAAGTGACTGCCGGCAAAAACAGGACAACGTAACATTTCACAGGTAAATACAGTATTTTATACTTCGGTCACATTATCATGCTTAGTAACAGCATCCTACAATCTATATAAATTAAAATCTGAGTAGAAAAAGCATTTACAGTAAATAATAACTCGGGTAAAAAAATTTACCTATAAATATTTCCTGGTAAATTAACCGACCAAATTACGTACGCATATTGACAGTAAGCCGTCACCCTTTTAATAACGTGTATTCAATTTAGTCGCATTGCTATTAATCGAGGGATACCAGCCCGTGATGCATACAATTACCCCAAAATTCGGGTATTTTGTATTTTAATAACATTTTTATAAATAATTTTGCTGTAGAACTTGACATATACGAACAATAAAATTGAACTGTGTTTAAATTAGAATGTAAATTATATAATTATATTATGTATTTAAGCATTACGGATTCTTTCTAACGTTATAGGATAGGGGGTTTTGCCACGACTCAGAGAATCTAATTGATATGCTGCAGGCACTAATTCTTAATTTTGCAATAAGAGTGACAGATTACAAAATGAATATTTCGTTTATTACCTCCAGATTTCCACAAGATGCAGGCACGCGTGCTAAATGGATTTTAGCAACCGGAAGGAGAAACTGGGCACCGACGCAAAACTGCCGGATATGCTCAAAGCATATTTATGAAAACCTACCTTTTCTATTTCTTCCTGTGGCACACAGTATGCTAAAAATTCTTTCTTTAGGCGTACTTGTAATATGTATAATGAATCGTTTAATGATATAGACATTTTTGTTCATAGTTTGTCCGTTTTCAAGAACAAAGTTCGGCATATTTTGTTTACTAGTAATTGAAAAATTGTTTCAAGTAAATATTTTGCATTGTTTTCTTACTTTATTTGCGTGTTGTACTCACAATTATTGAACTATACCTACGGGTAATTTAAGTAACCTATTTACTTTTCATTGTAATAGTCAACTTAGTAACGTATGAAACTTTAGGCCTATTTTTAGTCATTTTTGTAAGACTTATTTGTAAAAGGCTGTTTGTTTTCTAAATAAAAAAATAAAAAAATTGGCCCATTGATATTTTATTTATCGCTGCGTCTTACGTAGGCGAACAACTCGCGAACGTGATTAAAATTACCCCAATATTTGATAATATTGGGGTAATTTTTAATTATATGGTATCCCCGGGTTTGTGACGTCATCTATGTCTATCCCTTACGGGGGCACGCGGTAGGCCACATCTATAGAAATACTACCATCTATGGTGTGGTGTCACTAAAGAAATCGTGCAGCGGTTTCCAACATGGCAATTTATAAGATGTGTACTAGGGGAACATGAGTGGGGGTGTGGTGTCACTAAAGACATCATGCAGCGGATTTTTAGCAAAGCATTATAAATATTATAAGTATTGTAACATTTATAACTATAGTAATATGTGCATAAAATTACACGTAGGTAGGTTTTCGAGTTTGTAAGACAGTTGGACGCTTTGACAGATATTGTTTGATCAATAGTACTAAGGGCACATAACATTGTCAGAAGTAATTGTCACTTATCTGTATCCGGGCGAGCACTGTGAGTTTCGTAGAGTAAAGGGGACGCTTGGGGTCTGCCTTCCTGGCTGCAGGTGCGCCCCTGGCCTAGTTGAGTTATTTGGCTTTCATTAGTGATCAAAATAATAGGTGATTTGTCGTCTTTCCTTAAGTAAATTCGTCCATAGCTGGTCCAACAGTATTTGTAGAATTTAGCCTTTTTTAGGTCTCTTGCTAGGAAGTAGAGTCTGGCGGCATGGGGGGTTAGTTGTTCCGAAACGTAGACGGGCGTATCCTCTCCGACCTTGAAACCTAGGTGCTTTGCGCGCAGGCTTTCTGCTTTTCTCATATTAAAGTCCTTACACTTTTTTAGTACGTCGTTTTTGATTAAGGTAGATGTAGTTTCTATTACGACGGTCGACGTTTTGGAGTTATCTTTTTTATTTTTAAGGCGATAAATATCCTTGATATCCGATGTTCTTATGGGGCAGTTTATGGTGTCGCCCAAGTTGGTAGCTAGACTAAGTAGGTTTTCTTTAGTTTCCATTTTTTGCTCCGGGACGTTTCTGATCTCGAGGTTTGATTTGCGGCAGTAGATACTGGATAAGTGGAATCGCAATAGAGGTCACGTATAGTATGGTCATGTAGGACCTGCCCCGATTAGTAAACACCTGCTCGTTCACACAAACACGCACAGCAATGTCACACGTCCACCCTCGCCCTCGGCTCTCGTGTAACTGACGCGGCATCCTATGCGGTCTGCGCCCGAGACGGTGTGTATCTATTTATGTATAGATACTACCTAAACACTACATCCCTTCCTTATTAAAAGACTTTTTATTTTCATTGCAAATCATATTTATTATCTGCCACATTAGCTAATTCCTTTAGTTTGATTTGATTACATAACCTAATCGCTATCAAGTACATAGTTAATCCCTGTCACTTTCGTCTCCTCCCATCGACTTCCATTCTCCCTCCACTTTCTTTAGATGTAACACGTTCCTTCTCACAGTTTGTCCTGTCTGCTCATTCCTTACTGTGACATCTCCACCTGTTCGAGTTTCTACTACATGTGGGGTGGGGTTGTAATTTAAACTTAATTTATTGTTTTCCATTTACTTTACATAAACTTTATCCCCTTCAATTAGATCACTCTCTTTTGCTTGACGTTTCCTATCCCCGTATTCCTTTCCTTTTTCCTTTTGTTCTTTATCTTTATCTCTTACTTCCGAATCATATTCATTTCCTGTTTCTCTTAAAGATGGTATTGTAGTAACTGTATAAGTCACTACACGTAAGCCTTTGTTTGTGCGAAGCGAGGGTGACAGCGTAGAAGCGATGAAATGACAAAAGCAACTTCAACTTTTTAAACTACATATAATAAACAAACAAGTTAAAGCGTTACAATTTAAACTACGCGTAAGCAGAAGCTATATAAAACAAGTGCGCGGGCGCATGCGAGCGCGGTCTGAGAGCGAGTGGTGGGTGCCGATGCCGCGAGGGAACCGGCCCGCCGGGCGACGGCGGGTGATGCGCGCAGCGTGCGGGGCGTGTGACGTATGCCGCCTAGCCGATGGTCCAAGTGCCATAAGTTGAGCGGAGCGGGTAGCGAGTTACCGCTACAAGTACTCCCCCGCTGAGACCGTGACTACGGGCGATAGTAATCTGGGAATCTGACTGTTCGCCCACTCTTCGTTCTTCTCTCGGTCTCTTGCTCGGTCGTTTTGCTGCCATCTGGAGTACTAGCACGTGCCGGTTGCTCGTCCTTCGCCATATAAGCCGGTTTGAGGCGATCTATGGTGACGGTAACTTCTTTACCCTGCACTAGAATGGTAAATGTCTTCGTCCCTCTTCTAACGACCTTGTAAGGCCCAAGATATGCTGCCTGAAGAGGTCTTCTTGCTGGGCCCTGCCGTAGGAAGACATGCGTGGCTGCGTTGAGATCTTTTGGTATGTAGAATGGCCGAGTACCATGGCGGGACGCCGGCTGCGGAACCAGCTTGGCCATATGAGCACAAAGCCGGCTGGCGTAGTCTTCGTAGTCGACCACCTGATCCGGTGATGTAGCCAGGAACTGCCCAGGCAAGCGGAGTGGCTCGCCGTAGACCAGTTCGGCTGCAGATGCCTGGATATCCTCCTTCCAGGCGCTCCTAATCCCGAGAAGTACTAAAGGTAAGACCTCAGTCCATGATGGTGACGCATAGCACGTGATAGCGGCTTTTAGTTGCCGGTGCAGGCGCTCCACGAGGCCGTTGGCTGCCGGATGGTATGCGGTAGTAGTGTGATGCTCGGTGCCCATCAGTTTTGCCAAGGACTGGAACATGCGCGACCCGAACTGGCGGCCGCGGTCCGTTGTGATGCGCTCTGGACAACCGAAGCGTGCGACCCAGCCAGCCAGGAATGCGGCCGCGCAGGTCTCTGCCGTGATGTCTTTCAGTGGGTACGCCTCAGGCCATCGTGTGAAGCGGTCGACAGCTGTGAGGCAGTACCTGAAATCATTAGATGGGGGTAAAGGACCGACAATGTCAATGTGGACATGTCGAAAACGGGCTTGAGGTGGCTTGAATTGTCCAATTGGTGAGGAAGTATGCTTTGTTACTTTGCAACGCTGACAGTGCACACACTCCCTTGCCCATTGTCGACAGTCTTGCCTCACGCCAGGCCATATGTATCTATGCGTGACCAATCGAACTGTAGTTTTGACGCCAGGGTGACTTAGGTTGTGGAGAGCATTGAATACCTGACGCCGATGCGTTGGCGTGATGTACGGTCTAGGCTCTGGAGTTGACACGTCGCAGTAGATTGGCACGTTTGAATGTGGAGTTGTTACCTTCTGCAGGTCTAGCGAAGAACCATCTCTGAGTAGGTCCTGTAACTCAGTGTCTGTCTCCTGGTCGCGGGCTAAAGACTGGTAATCAAAGGGAGTAAAGGCGAGTTCCTCAATTCGTGATAGTGTGTCTGCCACTGCGTTGTCCCTGCCGGCTATGAACCTGACATCAGTGGTGAATTGGGAAATATAATCCAGGTATCTATACTGACGTGGTGTACAGTTGTCTCTGCGTGTGCTGAATGCGTATGTTAGCGGCTTGTGGTCAGTGTAGATGCTGAAAGTACGCGCTTCGACCATGTACCTAAAGTACCGAATAGCCTCGTAAATTGCAAGAAGCTCTCTGTCATACGGGCTGTACTTTCGTTGTGCTGAGTTTAGCTTCCGCGAAAAGAAAGCTAATGGCTCCCATGCGCCATTTCTGAACTGCTGGAGCACAGCACCAACCGCGACGTCTGATGCATCTGTCTGGATAGCGAGCTCGGCCTTCGAATCTGGATGCGCTAGAAGTGCTGCTCGTACCAGTCTGTACTTACAAGTTTCAAAGGCCTCCGTTTGCTCTGCATTCAGCTCGATTGGTTTGGAGCCTTTCGTCTGTTCACCGCCGAGTAGTAAATGGAGTGGAGCTTGTATTGCCGCTGCCCCAGGGATAAAACGACGGTAAAAATTCATCATACCCAGGAACCTCCTTAACTCCTTCGTGTTCTTAGGTACTGGAAATTCCTGGACGGCTTGTACCTTACTCTCCAAAGGGCTGATACCTTGTGCGGATACTGCGTGTCCTAAGAAGGTGACCTTGGATTGACCGAAGACGCACTTCGCGGTGTTTATAAGCATCCCGTAGTCCTGCAGTCGTCCGAACAGCTGGCGGAGATGCTGTTGATGCTGAGCTTCTGACTCTGAGTAGACGATTATGTCGTCGATGTATCCGAAGCAAAAATCGAGTCCCTTCAGCACTTCATCCAGAAAGCGCTGGAATGTCTGGGCTGCATTTCTGAGGCCAAACGTCATGTAAGGGAACTCGAATAGGCCAAAAGGCGTGGTGATAGCAGTCTTGGGTATGTCGTCGACAAAGACTGGTATCTGATTATACGCCTTGACCAAGTCTATGGTACTAAATATCTTCTTACCTGTCAGCTGGTAAGCGAAGTCTTGAATGTGCGGCACTGGGTAACAATCAGGTATGGTTCGTGCGTTGAGAGCCCTGTAGGAGACTACAGGGCTCTCAACGCACGAACCTCTCCAACCGTCATTCTTTTTGCGTGCCAAATGTAGTGGAGAGGACCATGCACTCTCTGATCTCCGAGCAGTACCACTGCGGACCATATCCTCAAACTCCTTTTTCGCTACGGCAAGTCTCTCTGGATCCAGGCGACGCGGACGGCCGGAGACCGGTGGTCCTGGAGTGGTCCTGATGTGATGCTCCGTACTATGCTTTGGAGTGCCCGGCTTACCAGCTGGACGGGTAATGTCTGGGTACTCACGAAGTAGTTCGCGGAAAGGCGTACTCCTACTCTCCAAGGCCATCATGTGTACGGAATATATTTCCTCGCTGCTGCCAGGGACCCTGGCCGGAGTGGTGAGTAAAGTTATGGCGTCGATCAGGCGTTGGTTTCGGACATCGACAAGAAGGTTATAGAATCCTAAAAAGTCGACGCCGATGATGGGTTTTGAGACGTCAGCCACTGTGAAGCGCCACTCGAATGCTCGACGGAGACCTAGATCTAAATGGAGGTTCAGGAGCCCATAAGTGCCAATCTCTGTGCCGTTAGCGGCAAATAGGAGGTACTTTGTCCTCGGACATGCCCCCCGAACAGCTGACCTTGGGAAAACACACAGGTCTGAACCCGTGTCTATGAGGTATTGCACCTTCGTCGTACGGTCAGTGATGAACAGGCGGCGGGTTGTTGCTGGGCAGTCGCTCGCCGCTACTAGTGGCCGCCCTGAGCGTTTCCCGAATGATAACTGCATGGCTGCTTGCACGTCTTTGCTTTGTTGCCAAAAGTGAAATGATACCAGCAGTGAGGATGACCTTCGGGACGTTGTCTGGAGCGGGATCGGCCTCTTGACCTTGAATGAGAGCGAGAGCGTCTGCGGTGATTAAATGATCCAGACCTTTGACCTTGAACCTTAAGGAGGCTTTCTACTTGCCGTGTCAGTTCCTCTACCCGCTGTTCCAGAGCGGTACCTGGCACGCCCGAGGAGGTGCTGGCGACCTTGAAGGATGGCTGCGTTACGTCGACGACCTTGTCTGCCAGGCCTGCCAGGGTGTCGAGGTCCAAGGTAGGCTGAAATGCAACAACAGTCTGTACATTAGGTGGTAATCTACTGGTCCAAATTGTCCGAATAAATTCCTCTGGCATGTGCGGACCAGCTAAATCCTTAAGATGCCTTAGAAAGTCGGTCGGCTTCCTGTCTCCAATTTCCTCATGCTGGAGTAGCTGCAGGGTTTTCTTTTCGCGTGAGACAGAAATACGTTGAATGAGCTCGCTTTTTAATTTAATATACTTGCCAGTAGCTGGGGGATTTCGAAGAATGTCTTTGATTTTGACCGCGTACTCTGGGTCGAGCTGGCCGCACACGAAATGGTATTTTGTCTCGTCCAAAGTGATGCCAGAAAGACTGAATTGGCTTTCTAACTGCGCGAACCAAACCTCTGGTTCGTCTGGCCAAAATGGTGGCGGACGCACACCCACTCGAAACACATCACTTGGACCACCACCCAAATGTACCGTACCTGGACCGGATCTGTTGCCAACCTCCATCGGAGGCGTCGGATTACCAGCACCGTCACCTGGACTTTGCACATTTCCCGTTCCATCGTTCATTGTTGAAGGTTTCTTCTTGTCGCCGACGCTCGTGTCCACTTCCTTTGTCGCGGGTCACCACTTTGTAGTAACTGTATAAGTCACTACACGTAAGCCTTTGTTTGTGCGAAGCGAGGGTGACAGCGTAGAAGCGATGAAATGACAAAAGCAACTTCAACTTTTTAAACTACATATAATAAACAAACAAGTTAAAGCGTTACAATTTAAACTACGCGTAAGCAGAAGCTATATAAAACAAGTGCGCGGGCGCATGCGAGCGCGGTCTGAGAGCGAGTGGTGGGTGCCGATGCCGCGAGGGAACCGGCCCGCCGGGCGACGGCGGGTGATGCGCGCAGCGTGCGGGGCGTGTGACGTATGCCGCCTAGCCGATGGTCCAAGTGCCATAAGTTGAGCGGAGCGGGTAGCGAGTTACCGCTACAGTATTTTATCCCTGCATTTCCTCCCGAAAAATAGTTCTGAAGGTGATTTTTTTGTTGTTGAATGTGGTGTGGCATTACACATAAGCAGATACTCAAACAATGTTTTCTTCAAGTCTTTCTTTTCCATGTTTCCTATCTTCAGCCTTTTCAATATATCCCTATTCTGCCTTTCGACCTCGCCATTCTGCTGAGGCCAATAGGGTACTGTATTGAAAAGAGTGATGTTGCATTCCTTCAAGAACGACTTGAACTCTTGGCTGATGAATTGACGACCATTATCAGCCGTGATAGAAACTGGATACCCCAGCCTGCTAAACATTTCATCCAATATCTTGATAATTTGAGAACTGGTAATATTCTTCGTTACTTTAACCTCTTTATACCGACTGTAATAGTCAACAATTACTAATAGGTAGTCGCTGCTGGGCAGTGGTCCCAATAGATCAATCGCTATGTCCACCCATGGCTCGGAAGGTAGTTCGCGTCTTTTCATAGGGACCGGCGGGTTCGGTGCACCAACTAAAGTACATCCTTTGCAACTCTTAACAAGGTTTTCCGCATCACGATCTATTCGTGGCCACCACACCTTAGATCTTAGCCGACCTTTCATTGCCACGATCCCCGGGTGCCCTTCATGCGCAGCTTCAAGGACCGCCTTTCGTAGTTTCAAAGGTATGACAATTCGATTTCCTCTTAAAAGGATATCATCATAAAAGCATAACTCACTTTCGAAGATCTTGTATTCTTTTACCGAATCATCCCAGCAGCCTCCGTATAGCCCCGATTTCACATTGGTAATTTCCGTATCCTTTGCAGACTGTTCCGTTATATCTCTCATGGAAACAGCCTGAGGTCTTGCATGTTCCACAATCTGACAGACATGCTGATCTTCATATAGAGATTTAATAACCCCTTTTCGATGACACAATCGGGATAAAGAATCCGCTATATTCGATTTACCAGATTTATACTTAATATTATATGTGTACGACTGCAGACGTAGGACCCACCTTTCTATACGAGCACAGGGTTTTGATTTCGCACCAAACAGAATTTCTAGCGGCTTATGATCCGTTATGAGGTCAAAAGTTTTTCCAAAAAGGAAAATATCGAAATGCTCGACAGCCCATACTAAGGCCAAGGCTTCCTTCTCCGTCTGGCTATAACGTCGTTCACAGTCAGTTAACGTTTTGTTTCCATAAGCTATAATACGTGGCCCCTTGTCGTCCATTTGAACCAAAACCGCTCCCAACCCGACAGGACTCGCATCCGCAATGACCTGGGTTTTATCCTTAACATCGTAGTAACCGAGAGAGTGTAATGTCGTAAGATCTTTTTTTAACAAGTTAAATGTCTCTTCTTGATCTCTGCCCCAATGCTCTTTTATGCTCGCATTTTTGCTAAGTTTTTTCCGTAATATCTGTTTTAATGGTTCAGTCGTAGTAGCCAGATTTGGTACCCATTTATTTATGTAGTTTACCAAGCCCAGGAAGCTTTGTAGTTCTTCAACCGTATTTGGTGCACCAAATTTTTCGATACTGTCTATATACTTTTTTAAAGGTTTGATGCCTTCCGGGGTGAGCTCGTGGCCAAGAAATTCAACCTTCTGGACTTTCCTTATGCATTTCTTGTCGTTGAGTAACACATTGTTGTCTTCCAAAATTCTTAATACCTTCTCTACCCTACTGTCATGTTCTTCCTCTGTACTCCCAAAAACCAATATATCGTCTATGAAGTTAATTACCCCTTCACAGGAAATCACCATTCTTTCTAGTATTTTTTGGAAAACTTCCGGAGCACACGTGATTCCAAACATTAACCGTTTGTACTGAAACAAACCTTTCGATGTTATAAAAGTTGTAATGTGCCGGGAATCAGCGTGCAGTTCAATCTGGTGAAAAGCATTCTTGATGTCGAGTTTGGTGAAAAACTTAGCCTTGCCGATTTTAGGCAGCAGATTGTCCATTGTGGGTAAAGGGTGGTTCTCCCTTAGTATAGCGGCATTTGCTCGCCTCATGTCAACACAAAGGCGTAATTCACCGTTCTCCTTGAGGATTGGTACCATGGGAGAAACCCATCTAGATGGTTGCTTTACCTCTTCTATTATTTCGGAATCCAGCAACTCTTGTATTTTTTCGTTAACTTTCTTCTCCAGAGGTATGGGTATCCGTCGGTATGGTTGGGCGACTGGTTTTATTTTTTCGTCGATTGGAATCTCTACTACGACATCCTTGAACTTGGGAAATTCTTTGGTGTCGACTTGATTGATTCCCACTCCGACTTTTAGAACTCCTAACTCTGTTGCTGAATCTCTTCCTAATAAATCTCTCGTCCCTCCATTGATGACGTAAAATGTAGCGTGTATTTCCCTTACTCCTGCTGTAACCGCTGCCTCAAATGAACCTTCAACCTTTAGAGGTGTATCAGTTCCGTATGGAATTAGTCTTTTAGTCGGTCTCTGTACTTGCTTGTAAACCTTTGCGTTATCTTTTTTCAATTTTTCCCAAGTCTCGACAGTAATCAGGTTTGGTTTACAACCAGAGTCCACTAAAAGATCCGTATATACTCCCCCAATTTTGCACTTTATGGAAGGATCATTATCGTTATTTACGTTAAAAACGTACTCGACGTCCTCATCATCTACACAATTTATCTTCACGTCTCTCTTCGTCCTTTTATTCCCTTTGCTTTTACCTTCCTCTTTCGTTTTATCTAACGTAGCATCAATTTTCCTTTTCTGGCCTTGTTTAGTTCTGCACGATCGTACAAAATGTCCTATTTTTCCACAGGAATGGCATTTTTGAGTCTTTGCTGGACAAGAACTGTCATTCGAATCATGTTTTGGGCTTCCACATCTTCCACAATAACTATTTTCTCTCTTTTTGTCTCGTACATTCTCCTTGCTCCTAATCTGATTCACCTCATTTTTTTTTGTCTTATCATCAAAACCTTCTAGTTGTTGTTTTACTATTTCCAAAGTATTCCCTTCTGTTACGATCCTTTCAAGAGTAATGTCATCTCCGATGGTCAAAATCTTTTTTCTTAGTTCCACAGAAGCACATTTCTCTGCAATAAGATGATCCTCCGTTTTGTCAAACCCACATTTGGTTGCTTGCTTCCTCAGTCTAACTAGAAACGTTTCAAATCTTTCTGTTTCCTCCTGTTTTATGAGCCGAAAAAGATGTCTTTCATAAACGCGACTTTGTTTTGGCCGGAAATAAGCATCCAATTTTTCGATTGCTATTTTAAACACATCGACACCTTCACCTGATTCTACTGATGCTCCGGGCAGATTGTAATAAATTTCTTGCAACGCGGTACCTCCTAAAAGTAATAGCGTTGCCCGTTTCTTTAGTGACGTTTGAATTTCTGCCGCTTCCATATAAATCTCCAAGGATCTCTTCCATTTTTCCCACCTTTGGCCCATTGACCCATCGCTACCTTCTAAATCTAATTTTTCTGGGGTTGGCAAGTTGTTCATGGTGGCGTACTTCGGGAGGTCAGGTGAAGCGACCTGAAAAATATACCTACATTGTAGACCTACAATTTATATTATTGAAAACTTTTTTTTTTCCGACTAACTAGCGTTTACCGACATGTACTTCAAATTCGTCTCTTTTTATGCTTCACTCCCAATTTACTGGTAGCCTAAAAAATTGCAATATATAATCCAATTTAATGGAAATTTTAAAACCTCAACAATTCCAATTTAATGGAGTTTTAAAATCACAGACACCAATTTAATGGTCGTTTTGAGACCTCGGTTATCCCAATTTAATGGGAGTCTCAAAACCACAGCTATTATATTCCAATTGAATGGATATTTCAAAACCACAACAATTCCAATTTAATGGAGGTTTGAAATCACAGACAGGCAGATACCAATTTAATGGTTGTTTTGAGACCTCAGGTATCCCAATTTAATGGGAGTCTCAAAACCACAGCTATTATATTTTAATTAAACAGGTGATTAAAACTATTATTTCATCACCACAATACTATTTCTATCAAATTAATCACCGTACCTACTTTTGTCGCAATAAGGACAAACAAAACAAACCAGCTTACGTTGCTATTCCTTCTAATTTGCATTGTCGTAACTAAACACCAGTTTTATTGAAATCACTTACATCTTTACACGTAAATTTTAGTTCCAATCGAATATCACGACATATTATGAAAAATAGTTTTTGTTTTTAGTTAATATGTAGGTACCTACTAAAATAAAACTATACGGAAGTGCAGGAAATTAAAGAAATAATGAAACAACCTATTGTTTTAGTGTAAATTTATAGCAAAGGATACAAATATCACCTATTGATTATTGAATAAAGCATAGCATAGTATATTTATGCATAGTTGTTTTTTATTCATGCATTATTTACACTCAAAAAACAGTGCCGTAGGTATCGGATTAATCAAATTAAATATTACAAATAAGCTTAAATACGTAAAAACAATCGTCCGTTATATCAAACTCTTTTGTATTTTTACTAAGTAAACTAGTACCTACCTACCCAGTATCCGATATTTTGTTTCGAAAATCAAATCTATGATTCTTTCTTAATAAAAATAAATAATTGAGCAAAATACTCGTTGCAGTCGGGTATGCAACAGTTATTATTGCCATTACAGCAATATACGAGTATGATAGGTATTTCGTTCGTCTTTTTTCCTTGTTTGTTTTATTTTTCCCTTAATTGCAACAAAGTAAACGGTGAATAAATTTACCTTTTTGCTCGTCGCCATATGTAGGACCTGCCCCGATTAGTAAACACCTGCTCGTTCACACAAACACGCACAGCAATGTCACACGTCCACCCTCGCCCTCGGCTCTCGTGTAACTGACGCGGCATCCTATGCGGTCTGCGCCCGAGACGGTGTGTATCTATTTATGTATAGATACTACCTAAACACTACAGGTCAAATAAAAGATCAAGACTTCAATAATCATCTTTTATTAAATATGTAGGTATGTAGATATGTATGTATTAACAAAAAATAGTCATGTAATAATGTTGGTAGATCTTCAATCTATTGCTGACTACAGGTGTTGGTGTCCACTGCATTACTATCTCCGCATATTTTTTTTAAAACCAAATCGTTGCGTTTTTTGAATCCTTCTAACCATCCGTTACTCTTAGAAAAACTATGAATATTTAGCCTTTTTGCAAATGCACCAAATTCATTAAACACTTTATTTTGCGCTTAGGCTATCTAACAGCACGACATTGCACCACGGCTAAAAGAACCAAACTGAACGATGTGTGATCTCATATAAAATACGTAGTTAAAACACGAACCATAATGTTAACGAAACAAACTACCCTCCTTGTGGCAGTTTATTAAAAATACAAATTTTATAACGCTGAGCTATTCCACTCATAGAGGTTACGGAGACGGCTGCTTCCAGTTACAGAGGTAAAAATAAGAAATTTTCGAAAATATGGATTCCGCTTATACGTAGAGCTCCCAAAATTCCACTTATAGAGGTAATTCGTAGCCAAGGGACTGGAACCGAGAACTTGGGTCCACTTAAAGAGGTTTTCCACTAACCCAGGTTCCGCTTATCCAGTTTCCACTACACAGACAGTTTCGACAGTATAGATGCCGTGTGATTTTTTTCATGGCAGTTGCCTTTAATTAAAACGTTTAAAAATTCATTAATTATAAAATAATCAGTTTTTGTTAGCCCCCTCTTAAAAGCTTTCAGCACCACTCTACTTACTTAATTGATTTATAGGATAATTAACCTTTCTAAAGGTTAAAGTCAAACGGCGCGATTCGGAAAATGAATAAGAGATTCACTAGATATGATATAGTAAAGATATGTGACGTTCCACGGCAAAAGATACCATTGCCCCGGCTGAATATTGGAGCGGCGTTAATAATAGCGTAAGCGCCAGCCGCCATAAGGTACCTTTTGCCGTGGAACGTCACATATCTTCACTTTTTCATATCTAGTGAATCACTAATTCATTTCCCGAATCGCGCCAAAAGGCGATTGACTTATTATTAATCTTTACGAGCATTGCATTAGGCGTGAGGCAGGGCGGGCTGACCTCGCCCAAACTGTTTAACTTGTACGTAAACGCCCTAATCGAGGAGCTGAGCAGCACCCGTGTCGGCTGTCACATAGATGGGGTGTGCGTCAATAACTTAAGCTACGCCGACGACATGGTGCTGCTCAGCGCCTCGGCTTGTGGCCTCGCCAAACTTATCTCTATTTGTGAACGATACGCGGCGAGCCATGGGTTGGTTTACAACGTCAGCAAGAGCGAATGCGTTATTTTTAAGGTCAAGGGTAAATGCCCGCCGGCGTTTCCATCAGTTAAATTAAATGGTCAACCGCTAAACATCGTTGGCCAATTTAAATATTTAGGACACTTGGTGAGCGCTGACCTTAAAGATGATGCCGATATTGAGCGTGAGCGCAGAGCGTTGTCCGTCAGAGCGAATATGATAGCCCGCAGGTTTGCTCACTGCTCTAAAGAAGTCAAAGTCAGTTTGTTCAGAGCCTACTGTACTAGTTTCTACACAAGCAGCCTGTGGGCGGACTATACGTATAAACGGTACAACGCTCTGCGCGTTCAATATAACAACGCATACAGGGTGCTGATGGGGTTGCCCAGATCCTGTAGCGCGTCAGGGATGTTCGCGGAAGCGCGGGTAGACTGCTTCTACACCACGATGCGCAAACGAGCCACATCCCTGGTGCGCAGAGTACGGGCCAGCTCCAACAGCATCCTGACCATGATTGCGGACAGAGTTGATGGGCTGTATATAAATAACTGCTGCATGACTCATGTGCGCAGGAATAGGTGAGTGGGCGGATTTTCTTTATACTGCTCTTTGAGAGAATCTGCTTATTTATTTATTGATTTATAAGAAACACATTTGTATATAGTTAGTAGTAGATCATTTTGTATATTATACTAACATTAGCCTTAAGATAGATACTATCACTAACACATTGATTTGATCCAAGTTGGTCGCAAATAAATGAATTTATTATTTATTATTAAATTTTAATTTTAATTTTAATTTTAATTTTAATTTTAATTTTAATTTTAATTTTAATTTTAATTTTAATTTTAATTTTAATTTTAATTTTAATTTTAATTTTAATTTTAATTTTAATTTTAATTTTAATTTTAATTTTAATTTTAATTTTAATTTTAATTTTAATTTTAATTTTAATTTTAATTTTAATTTTAATTTTAATTTTAATTTTAATTTTAATTTTAATTTTAATTTTAATTTTAATTTTAATTTTAATTTTAATTTTAATTTTAATTTTAATTTTAATTTTAATTTTAATTTTAATTTTAATTTTAATTTTAATTTTAATTTTAATTTTAATTTTAATTTTAATTTTAATTTTAATTTTAATTTTAATTTTAATTTTAATTTTAATTTTAATTTTAATTTTAATTTTAATTTTAATTTTAATTTTAATTTTAATTTTAATTTTAATTTTAATTTTAGTTTTAGTTTTAGTTTTAGTTTTAGTTTTAGTTTTAGTTTTAGTTTTAATTTTAATTTTAATTTTAATTTTAATTTTAATTTTAATTTTAATTTTAATTTTAATTTTAATTTTAATTTTAATTTTAATTTTAATTTTAATTTTAATTTTAATTTTAATTTATTTTATTTTATTTTAATTTAATTTAATTTAAAAATGAAAAAATATGGACTGTTTAATTGTTTGAAATAAATTTATTTATTTAAATACCTATCCAATACGAAAGGGCCTATTCTAAATATCGAATACGTAAATTCGATTGTATGGGAGCGCTTTTTGGCTGCGGGTTCGTGTAGCTCTTAAAAAAACCAACGAGCTGAGAACCTCTTTTTGTGCTTTTTAAGTCGGTATAAAACCAGCAGCTTTGTGACCCAGTGGCCTAGCCACTTCACCTTCAGCCTTTTAACACCGCAAAGAGTGACCGCTCTTGTCGCTATCGCCACTTGATTTGTAAAGGGTGACCTGCCTGGCTATATACAGACAGAGTGATTTTGTTATGTCTGACCATACCTACTCTGAGGGGTGAATATGTAGGTACAACGAGAACAACTTTTACTATGGGGCCAACCCCGAAAATGCAAAATTATTTTCCAACCATAAAGAAAGAAAAAACTTAAATGTTTACGTTCAAATTTCTGGACTTTCTGACTTTTTGGAAGTCGACTAAGTATAGGTTATTGGTAGGTACAGACACGCCCACCCACTTAACGATCCTATTTTCCTTTTTACGTAAACACGCCTCTCATAACATCTACTCGCAATTACTAATATGACCCGGGAACTTAAAGCAATCTCAGTGACCGCAAAATGGAAAACTTGTTATAACTTCAACATTTCCGTATAATGTACACCCGGGAAACACGCATCTCGGGGCCGATTCTGTATTTTACTATTTGATTTATTGTTTTCATTTTGTTTTTATACGACCGACCTTGTCCCTGAGCCTCAAGCGTAAGCGGCTCATACTGATTGGTGCTGACGAAATGATAATCGTACATCTGTCGTAGTCAGATCGTATAATCCGCCGTATTACATTACGGCTAGCCGTTTTACAAAACAGGGGCGTTTTGAAATGCGGCGGTTCGACGATTAGCCGGATTGTCATTGCGATACGTTCTTCAATAAGGCGGCCTACGTTTAGCCGCATCGTATCTACTATTTAGATTGTAGAGTGACCAGTTCTTTCGGTCGTCTACGTAACCGGAGTTTGACAATGTTTGCAATTTAATTTATTTTTACCATGGTCCCACCGCACTACATTTGTTTCTTTTCCAAAACATTTCCTTCACAACTTAAATAGACGGAGAAGCGGGGCTCCTATTTCTGGGCGGTTTGTCCTTCGGGCATCTGAAGCTACCTAACGAACCTAACCTACTTACCTACCTACGCTTTTTTCCCCAAAGTGTAATGTTTTCACGGACGTCTCACTAAATCAATAGGTAGGTAGGTAGGTTAGGTTCGTTAGGTAGCTTCAGATGCCCGAAGGGCAAACCGCTCAGAAATAGGAGCGGGGCTCCATCTAGTTAAGTTGCGAAGTAAATGTTTTTTGAAAAGAAACAGTCCGACGAACTCCAGATTTGATGGACACCCCAGCAATTTTCATAGTTTATTTATTTTATTTTGTTGTTATGTCAGGCAGCGCCACGAGTGTTAAAAATGGGAACTAAAAACTGTCAAAGCGGCGGCTAATGACTCGCTGTATTACATTACGGCTAGCCGTGTTGAAGAACGTATGGCGTATGGGGTATACATTCCGGCGGATTTTCATTCAGCCGCATTCAATCCGGCTAATCGTCGAACCGCCGCATTTCAAAACGCCCCTGTTTTGTAAAACGGCTAGCCGTAATGTAATACGGCGGATTATACGATCCGACTGCGACACATGGACAAAAGCCAAATGAAAAGTTAAAATGTATCGGGATGACAGATGCTACGAAGAGTCACGTGACTATTTCCATACATTATTTAAGTTTTGATTAGTGTTTTCTATTAACGATTGTCATCTTGTCTCTCATCAAAATGAGATAAAAACCTTATCAAATTATTAAAAGAGAATCAGCTTCTCGATCAACAAATTAATGATTGACTTTGCAAGTGGCTCGTTTTATAGAGCGCTACTTCTATTTACAAATCTACAGTACAAAGTTTTGGCATTTTCAAAGTAATTTCCATAAATTACTTCCAATCGTAATTTAAATGTTTATTCTGTTTGGCATATAAGGCTTTTTGCGATTACCTAATAACAATATTTCGCATTTTACATAAGGCATTTTGCAAGTGGCACAAATTTTTGAATCGCTTTATGTAACCCGTTCGAAATCGAATAATTACAATAATTAGTAAACCGAGAGCATTGATGTTTCCTGTTCCTTGAAAATTACCTTGATTGTAAACAATTCCATTTTATTAGCAAGATTTAACATTCCGTAACAATAGGAAATGAGCGTAATCTATGCTTTGTTGCAGGCTCGAATTACCGGCGTTAAACCTCAGCGTCGTAGGTCGTAAAACTGACAATTCTAGGCCGACGCTGAATAACAATCGGCCTCCGACTCGAAATGAACTGGACGCACAATTATACGCTCGAAGAACATTTGGTTAAAGCTCGAAACACGTCTCACTTCATAGAAAACATCATCGACAACAAATGGGTCCAAAGCGGCTTCTGCATCTTCTACACCGTCATCTTCGTCCTCGGCCTTCTCGGCAACCTTCTCGTCTGCTTCGTCGTCATTCGAAACAAAGCCATGCAGACCGTCACCAACCTCTTCATCACCAATCTAGCCTTGTCTGACATACTACTCTGCATATTTGCCGTCCCGTTCACTCCGCTCTACTCCTTCCGAGGCACGTGGGGCTGGGGCAGTATCTTATGTCACATAATGCCTTTTGCACAAGGTTGCAGCGTATACATATCTACATTGACACTTATGTCTATAGCTATCGATAGATTCTTCGTGATTATTTATCCGTTTAGGCCAAGAATGAAGATAGGGACGTGCGTCACCGTTATCTTTATGATTTGGACGTTTGCTGTCACGGTGACAATGCCTTACGCTTTATTTATGACTTATTATGAAGTTCCTGGGGTCGGGAAGTATTGTGAGGAGATGTGGCCCTCTGAAGAGCTCAGGCAAGTGTTTGGCTCTATAACTTCTATCATGCAATTTGTACTTCCATTTATCGTCATCGCCTTCTGCTATACATGCGTCAGTTTCAAACTGAACGATAGGGCCAAAGCTAAAGCAGCTGCGAAGAATTCCCGTAAAGAAGAGATAGATAAGTACAGGAAACGTCGAACGAACCAGATGTTGATCGCGATGGTGACTATCTTCGGCCTGTCGTGGCTTCCGCTCAACGTGATAAACTTATGCAATGATTATTACAAATACGCAATCCATTTGAAGTATTACTTGGTGACATTCTTCATCTGCCACGGCATAGCTATGTCGTCGACATGTTACAATCCTTTCATATACGCTTGGATGAACGAGAATTTCCGTAAAGAGTTTAAGCAGTTGATTCCTTGTATGGATACCTCAGCTCACTTGAGGGCTAATATTCAGTTGGATCCGATGGGTCCTTCGGAGAAGACGTTTAATGGGAACACAACCACTGATAGTTACTTGGGGTCTAGTTCCCAGAGGGGGACGTCATTTAGGAATAAGAGGAAGCCGAGTGCGGCGGCGGACGTGGAGAGGAGCGGGGTGGAGCTGAACGAGGACCTGCTGACGGTGGACGTGAAGCACTGCCACATCTCGACGAGCTACAACCTGCGCCGGGAGTCTGTGAAGCTGCGGCTTATCAACGAGGAGTCCTTTGATGGCACGCCGCCCCAGAGTCAATTCTAACGCTTGATTTCTTGGGTAAACATTTTATTACAAATGATAATTTTAAGACGACAACCTTTCTTATAATATTAAACCTTCGATCATGCTTCAACTACTTTGGAACAATGATTTACAGAGTACAATCACCTAGGATAATAAATAGGTACCGTAATCAACGACGAAAAATGTCCGACACAATCTAATTTAATAAACATAAAATCATGACATATATTTTGCGCGTTCTTGAAAATCTTGAACAGTAAAAATAAATTCAATATCCTTTGAAACCCAAGTAACTAAGTATACCTGTAGTAGTGCGACAAAAAAAGTTGGAATGCATTCTAAAGATCGCCAATAGCTCAAACTTTTGGTACCTCTCACATCTGCGGATATTTTCGCCAAAGTCAATAACAGGCATCGTGAACGACCCGAACCCAATTTCCCCAGTGTGTATTTTTGTGAGCTAATAACAAGTTTTGCCTCCATTCGCCAACAGCCAGTTTCAAAAGTTTCCCCAATTGAATTTTTATCAGGTTATTCAATTAATTTTGTTTTCCAGGTGCGGCGTTGGCGGCGCGCCCATTTTTAAGCATAGCAATGACTTAGAGTTTACAATATTTTTGGAGTAAGATTTTCTGAAGACATTTTTGGACTACACAAATTTATGGACAACTACATGACGCTTATGAAATGTATGTTAACTTGTTAAGGTATAAACGTGATATTTTTTCATTTCTACCAATGTAATACATATTGTCAGGAGAGAATTTAATACTTGAATTCATATAATTATATTAAATCTGTTCGATTTTACGAAGTAAGATACAGAAAACCCAGATTTAAATTGTATACCTAGTCTGGCCAATCATTCATGTCAGTAGGAGAGCAGTTAAAATATATTCTCATTCCTTTCTTTTCAGTGGTAGGTACTTCCTTAGATTCTTCTTTTTTCTTCTTTATTGACCTGTGATTGGTCAAACTACAGAATTCAAATATTTATCAGAATTAAATTAAATGTATTTCGGTAACTCATACTTAAGCTAACGTCCCAATTATCGTTCAAAAACAAATAAAAACGCTTACAAAAGTGTAATAAAAAGAAATCATAAGAATAGAGTAGGAAGTAGGGTTTCCTGTTTTGTTGTTATTATAGTAATTGGGTAGATTCGGTGTTTTTCTGTTTATTTTTGACGTTCTCGTGGACAAGGACTTACGAAAATTGGTTTATATTTTCCTAGAAAGTAATAAAGTCAGAATGAAATCGCCATAATAATCTGTAATTGGATGTTGATTTAAATATTTTCATTTTTTTTTCTATCTTTATGTAAAGCATAGGTATGTATGTACTCGTAGGTAATATAGTTCATACTGAAGATCTTTTACCACGGGGCGACCGTGTCGAATAAAAAATGGCCGATACACACATTTTGTCTGATGTCCAGGTTTTTAACAGACAGCCAACATTTTTTCATGGTTTCGGGTTTGGTCCTATAATAACAATTTTCCAGTAGTCGTACCTCGCAAAAAGTATAAAATACTGTAGAGTTAGACCAAGATAATTCTGCAACGATTTTGATAGCCCAAGCAGTGCAAGTGTTATGTTAAACGTCAAACTTCTATGAAATTATGACGTATAAATAACGTAGGTATATCAAACTCGTTGCAGACTTAACTTGGTCTAACTCTATATAATGCAGGATAAATCAAAAACATTTTCAAAGTCCTTTTCTCGAGAGAAGTCAATAGTGTTTTTCGGAATAACTAGTTTGATTCGTCAAATACACTTCGAATTTCCAACTGCCGTGCTATGCCAATCCATAATAGCAGTGTCCGGACTTTGTAAAATTCCGGACTCTGATAATATGACGAGGAACTCGTATTGGCTGACCATGGCAATGTATAGAGTAGACATTCCCACTGCCAGGTGTTTTTAAAATTTTATCGATGTCGTATAGATTAGTCGCTAGATGAGATTTAAGGAATCCAGCGGCGGTATTAAGGTCGCATTTTTATCACTTGTCATGTCATGCGTCAATTTCGCCCTTAATTATTAAAACGTGACAGGCATGATGACAAATGATAAAAACGGACTATGGTCCGTTAGCCCTACTGTATAACGTTACACCATTATCATTACAATTAAATAATACCTACAACTACCGAAAGTTTGGAACATATTATCGCTTTTTAGCAATGAGTTCGCCTCTTGTTTGCCTGTTGTTTTGTATCATGTATATTATTATGTAATCATTTTCACAGTCAACGTCAAATGTAAGGAATAAGTTACCATGAAAATAGATTATTTTTTACGGCATAGTCAAAGGCGTAAAGTGTGAAGTTGCCGACAAAAAAGTTCTAAAAGTCGTAAAAAGTTCTATTCGGATTTCAGGGACTAGGTCAAAAAAATATTAAAGTGACTGTGAGTCGTGAATAAAACATTGTTGGCACTTATGTAATATTTAAACTTTAAAGCTTAGTAATTAATGTTTAAGTACCTTCTCACTTACATTCACTTTAATTATCAATAGCTTTGTAATTTCATTATTTTAATGAATTTTTCAACGAGTTTTCTTTTTATTTCAATATTCCTTTTCCGGGTAGGTTCTGTAATACTTTGACGCTGAATTAAAAACTACCTATTTTTCTATATGGTTGAGAGATTTTATAATATTAAACTAATTATTCTTATGAATTTTTCGACCAGATGCACTATAAACATTTCTAATATCGTGATCTGATTAGTACCTTTAGTCCTAGTTAAAAAACGAATTCCTTAATAAATTACTAAATTATGTCTAAGATACCTAGCATATAATTATAACAATTCGACTAATGTACGAGAATGTACAAAGAGTAGCCAACTAATATAATGTCAATGAAGGAAACAGGGATATGAAAGAGAGGTCAAATAAAACTAGAAATCGTATTTTTAGACCTAACTATCCTCAAAGAAATCTGATTCCTAAAAGAACCGGGGCCATCATAACATACTTTGTTCTGATGGTAATTCAAGAAAAAAGCGTACTCCCTTTACGAATACTAGTTTTATAGACCTCCTTTGGAAGGTGATTAGGAACGTAGATAATGTGTAATATAAACAAAACTTCCAAACATCTCATTATAAACCTCTTATAAACCAAGAAAATAACATGAAAATTGTATGCTAGCTTGAGCATCTCATCAGCTGAATCGTAGTTAAACTCTCATTTTAAAACGACATTCTGTAAATCTGCAATAATATGGGATTTGACATGATGTCATGAACATTCAAGTAACATAGGTACTTATATCTATCTATGTCTGGTACTATGGTTACTAGTTTTTTTTGCTATAAATTGTAATAAAACTGTTTTAAACAATTTTAGCAACAGTACCAAACATAGATACAATTTACGTTAATGTTCACGCCCAGTTTCAAGTAATTAAATTGCACCTATGGGAACGGCTTTTGACGAGTTCGTGTGACCTATCGTCTTTATAATTTACACACGTGCAGCTGGCTTGGCTTCAATTCTGCATAGCTAATTTAATTAAGTCGTAAAGTTTAATTTAATATCATGTAAGGTCTCTTGCAGTTCACGTCTGAAGCATAAAATACTGTCACATCGTTTATGCAGCAAAATGTACGATGAAGAGGCGACGCTTAAACGCCACTGCATATAATATATAATTATTATGTTAGCTGCATCGAAACGAAGTTGGTCAAACACATTTTAGAAAAAGGTCTCTGTGTGGAGAATACAATTAAAGTTAACGACCCGGGTACATACAATAGATATATCAGGGTTTTCTTGTCTATCGGTGTTCTATCTGATACATTCTGGGGAGTGCGCACAAGAACTGCATGACCTGATCCGACCTTCCCCTTTCCATCATCGGACGTCCAGGCGCGGGGAGCGAATGCACCCGTTCGTTGTTAATATCCCATTTGTCCGCACAAAACGATTTGCCTCGTCTTTTTTGATAAGGACGGCTAAGGAATGGAATGCGCTCCCGTCATCTGTATTCTCTGAGAAATATATAAGACATCCCTGTCTAGTTAATACAATTAGAATGTGAGGGGTAGAATATACTCGTATTCTTACTCAACTTCACAAGAAAGATGGCATCATGTGTTTGCAGGCCGTGTGTTTCCATAAGCAATACTATATTAAGATAAGTCGATTTAAACGAATATTAGTTTCCTTTTATTTGTAGAATCGTATAGAAAGTTCGGGCTTAGGTATAATAAGGTAAATTAGATGTTTACTACGAATTCGTATAATACACTTGCTTTGAGATTTGTCCGAAAGATAAGTTGCGAAATGATCCATTAATATTTCTTCTGATACTTATATTTAGTGCCTACTAACAACTTGAATTTAAAGTGTCGTTTAACTCACGTATACACTCGCATGTTGTACACTCGTACGTAGTCACTCGCGCCACATGTTTCGGAGAGCGTCAATTTTGAAGCACTAACAGTGCATGAGGTATGAGCAGCGGTCATGTCAGCCGTACCAAACCGTACACCCGTACCGTACCTTATTTCAAAAGACATAAGGTCCACCGATGGACAGTGAAGAGTGTTGGTGTTTGTACTTATGCGGCGCATGAAACATATTATGTCGCCCGAGTGACTACAAACGTGGGTTAAACCGTAAAATTAGCTGAATAATATTTTTTATTAAAAATGGGGATATTTCACTTGTATGTCAAACCACTTTATCTTATGAATCTTATGATGTTAATGAAAACGAAAAGATACATATTTATTCATAAAATAAATTATTTACAATGTGTTTTAAATTTGTACAACATGCATCCGAGGAAAAATATACTTAAAAAAAAATACGGCGAAATTTTTCTGGTTTCCTAAGGTTTTTAAAGTACAAAAAAGTTTTAAAAGTGATAAAAGTTTTTGAAACCGACTTTTGTGTTGTTGTTGTTTTTTTAAAGCTTTAAGTATTATTGGGACCTTGTTAGAATCGAGAAAGTGACATAAGGTGAAATTATAGCTAAATAATGGCTACCACATCACTATTCAGTACGGTCGAGCTGCAATTTTTATCATATGTCACTTATTTTTTGTCACTTTTTCTATTCAAATAGGATCCTAGTTCTTAATTTGAATGTGCTCCATTGAACACCAAAGAATAGCGTATAAATAATGAGATTCCAAATATTTTAAGAAATGGATTAATAGAAATAAGAAAAATATTCGTTAATCTTTTTTAAATATAACTGCTAATCAAACTTTACAATAAATACTCGTTAGTATTATAATACCTACTATATATTTTTTCTATGATAAATCTGTATCTAATCCTACATTTTTCTTTGGTAACTATAAGTAATATCTAATAAAAACATTTTAAGAAAGTATTAGGTATCGTTATAATCATAACGATCCAACCGAATCTGTTGTAAAGTCGAGGTCAAAGATATATTTACACTTTTGCATCTTACTTCTTTGTAATAAGGCGAAATAATGTAAACATATCTTTGACGTCAGCTGTACTATCTAACACATATAAAGCATGTTTCACACTAGAACGATCCATAATGAGTTGCCTTCGAGCCTACCTTACATACAAATGTTATCATTTGTATGTAAGGTTGACGGAATATAAAGTGAGGCGATCTCTCGAACAAATTTGAACACAATCGGCTTTATATTTCGTGAACTTTAATCTAGTAAATGGAATTGAAATAATGCATAATAGCACTAATATTTCCAAAACTTCCTTGAGAGAAATTTAAGACACCTACCTCTCACCATATATAATTGTTTAGTGTTAATACTTATTATCGTGGCCGTGGGTGGTATTTTAAATAATAAGAATAGATTTAACTAAAACAATTATAACTACTCTCATACTCTGTGTCTTTTTATACAGTCAAATAATTTAATGATTCTGAAAATAATTTTTTTTCAAATAAATGCACAAATGGATCAAGTTTTCATGAATTATTACCACTTTAATTGCACTGAAGAATTAGCTGTCCATTAGTTTATTTTTTTATTAGTTTTAAGACTTAATATTTCAATGTATAATATATTAGAGGTGGTAGCGTATTCTATGATTAACATTAATAATTTGATGTTCCTAATTCATCTTCGCGTTTAATATGGACGGTTTAGTAAAAATCTAATATCTCTATTCCTTATTTACACCTTTTCAAGACGATACGTTATTTCATGCCTTAAACGTTGTTTATTAAATTTTATATCACACCATTAACTATAAAAATATTGCAATAAAAATTGTACAAATAGTATATCTACCTACTTATAAACCAAGCTTAATATTTTCAAAAGAATTATATTTATATTGTATTTTATAATTTTACAAGTATCGACATGTCTGTTAGTTTAATATTTTCCCATTCTTTATATAATATAAAAGAGTAAAATGTTTACAAAACTGATGTTTCATAATTTCGAAACCTGAAATCAGAAAACGAGATTGAAGTTATCGTGAAAATCTTTAAATTGTATTTCGAGAAAGGAAAGATACGCTCGCTCGCTATAATTGTATTTGATTCAAAATATAAACTAAATGAAGTATAAACTCTTTACTCATTACTTAACTATTGCACGTCAAAAACTAGAGAATTACAAATTAACTAGGTATCTAGCTTTATCATGTTATATATGTAGGAGGCAAAAGAGCAGACGTATATCATAAAAAATATCTCTCTGCTTTTCTGATGAACTTTTCACCTTTAGCCTCCAGATCATGCAACGTACGGAAATGTAGCGTGTTTGAAAATGTACTGGTAAAATTATGCAACGCTTAGTATTTGTTTGGCATCTAATTATGCAAACAATTTAATATCAAATGTATTACGGCTTTACTGGAAACAGAATTTATAGTTAATTAACAGGTTTCCACTGGGTAATAGGTATATTACATAAAATTTACCTCGATTTACATCGTTAGTGCTAAAAAGCTGAAAGCTGATATTTGGCATGGTTTTGGTATATAAATCGCCGGTAAAATAAAAAACACCGGTGGCCGAGTTGATATTATTATTAATTTATTATTTATTTGTTATTATTAATACATGAAATAAACTTATAATCTAATACAGTTCGCTGCAAAACTGTTTGCACAGTTTGACTGCAGGTGCGAGTCTCTGTTGTAAGTACTTACATAATCAACGTAACATATTAAAAATTAAAACTAACATCGTAGCTAAAACTAACTTTACTTGAGTGACATATGATGACATATGACGTCCGACTTTCAACCCGCTCCGGATTCAATTTCTGGCTCGTGACCAAATTAATTAACTTATCTACGGAATATCATTTGATATTAACCACCGCTTTCCGTTGAAGCAAAACATTGTGAGGAAACCTGCATACATCAGCAAAGAAAATCAATGATGTATGTGAAGTCTCCGATCCGCATTGGGCCAGCGTAGGGACTATAGCCCAAGCCCTCTCGCGTATGAGAGGAGGCCTATGCCCAGCAGTGGGACGTACCTATATAGGCTGAATTATTATTTATTTACAAAAGAAAGTTAATTGGGGATATATTTCTTTACCTCCTCTTTCCCTAAGTTTATTAGTAATAAGTAGTACTTCAATCTAGACTTATCCCAATTATAAACTTTACTATACAAAGGCTAAAAACAGAAAAGCGAACGTTCGAGAGCTATTTATTCCAAACCAATATTACTTCCTAAGTATAAAGTTTTGGATCTTAACTCAAAGTAATAAGACTTAATACTGTATAGGTATATACTTATCACTACATAGTATAAAACATAGTCGCTTCCCGCTGTCTGTCTGTCCGTCTGTCTCTATGCTTAGATCTTTAAAACTACGCAACGGATTATGATGCAGTTTTTTTAATAGAGTGATTCAAGAGGAAGGTTTTTGTATAATTTGTTAACCCGTGCGAAGCCGGGGCGGGTCGCTAGTTAATCTTATTATAGAACGAGCAATCTGAGGTATTAAGACGATTGAAGGAAACCACGAGTGGTTCCTAATGGGGTTAGTTTGGATTCCTTTGGAAAGTTCATTTTAGCAAGTAATTGAGAGGGAATGCAAATTTATAGTGATTTAAATTACCTACTTAGGTCGTGGTTTTACTTTCAATTTAGGTTTCGAATTTAAATCTTTCTAGATATGTCGTAAAGTCGGATAGAATCTGTGAGACACAGACATATTCTATATATTTAAACGGGTCACTCAAAGTGTTTTTAAGGAACCATGTGTTACGAACGCCATTGCGGCATTTGACCACACACTTAATAAAACGTAATTTCGACTGATACTAGAAATGAGGTCCTGCTTTTTCAGAGATGTTCGAAATTTGAATGTCATTATTATATTGACATCGACATAAATATTACGCAATAATCAATCAATATCATATCACACTTTGGCCTCATTCGCACGAGCGCTTTTACAACGCGCGTTAAAAAATCGTTTGAATGACACAAATGGATACATGATGGCGGTGGCGCTATTTATCAAGCGTTGTTGGAATTTCGACTTTAAGCGTTGGTCGTTAAATCGAATTTAGCATGTGGACGGATTCAAGCGGTTTTTAACGCGCGTTGAAAAAGCGCTTGTTAGTAGGAGGCCTTTCACAGATAAGACGTTGTAAGTATTGTAACTATAGTTATTTGTACAACAAGTGATCAAAGTTTGATATTTCTTCGAGTGCTTATTTTGAGTCCCGTGCAAGCGAAAGATTCTATAATAGATTCACGAGCGTAGCGAGTGAATCTAATTTAGAATCTTGAGCGTAGTAAGGGACTCAAAAGCGCACGAGATGTAAATAACTTTGATCTCGTGTAGTACACAACATTTTTCACCTCAGCGCAGTGAGAACATACCTATTAGACAACTTGAAAAATGTAATCCTTCTTCATCACTTAATACCTGCACTCATGTTTTCTTAAGATATACAAACAATTAAGTTTAATTACCGCAATGGAACACAAAAACAAAACGTAATAATCAATTCCAGTAAAATAATATACAAAAAACAAACATTAACTGACACTTCAATCGACCATTTTTTTTTGTAAAAAAAATCTTTGTAAGATACGGTCCGAATTGCGGATACGTACTATTTGTCAACTATGGTAGAAATTCTTAAAAGTAAAATAATTAATTTTGCGTGATGATCTGTGTATTTTTGAGTTCGTTATTTTAATTGTACAATAAAATACCTAAAATATCGTATTTTATCAGTTTTTATCAAATCTTAAACTTTATTTTTATTTATTAATTATTAAGAATTCATACTCGTACGTGGTTTGGAACGATGCGGTCTGAAGTTTTTCGGGGGTCTATTATAAACCGTGAATATACTGTTGAATGTCGTTTTAACTTTTTTTGTCTGTTTCTTTTTGCTAACAGTGTGAAAGGGACAGAGATAATAGAACCCAAGTATTTCGATCTTTTATTAGACCCCGCATGTTGAAATGACATTTGACTATAAAGGTCACTTGAATGTCATTTGTCTCACTCAGTGAGCAAAATCGCATTTTGCTCACTGTTTTTAAGAATCAAAGTACCCTTGTTCGAGCTGCTGAGGTGAAAATAAAATTACGATGTCCATTTGTTTCGAGGATTTTCGCGAACGTGTTTGACAAAGGGGCGATGTTGTTGTTTAATTTTTCATGTTAATATTGATACCCAAGCAAAGATTCCAAAGTTTCAAAAGTGTAATCTTGAGCGTTGAAAGGATTTTGAACGCACGAGAGTTTAACAATTGCTTCTTGTGAAACGCGGCATTCCAGGAAAATACTAACTGTAAAATATTACAAATCAAATCCAAATGAACGCTATTAAGTATTTTTCATTCAAATTTTTCCCTTAGAAGTAGAATATGAGGAAATTGCCTTCTTAAAATTAAACATCAAATGATTTTGAAATTGTATTTGTCGATCCTATTACCGTTAATACTGAACCTGAAGATAGATGAGATTACCAGTCCGCCGGACGGTATCGTCCTGTCAGTTGTTCGGAACTGTCAATTTTTTGTTCTGACATCCAATATCGTCCAGCCATAGAGAAAAAAATACATAGATTGCTCACTCCATACATCAGTTTTAGTACCAAAAAGACTATTAGCATCTAGCATCGAGTAGCGGAACTATCAGTACTGCTACTTGACAATAGATGTAGCACCAACCGGAAAGTATTATGCTGTTGAGATAAGACTTTCCGGTCGGTGCTACATCTATTGTCAAATAGCAGTACTGATAGTTCCGCTACTCGATGCTAGATGTAGACACTGAAATTAATAGTCTAACTGATGTATGAAGTGAGCACTCTTGTCTTACTATATTTCTCTATGGTCCAGCGGACTGTTCACGTTAGACCGGGCCGTGTCCAGGCCGGAGCTTCCAGAGCTTCGTTTTCTATGGAAACCATCACGTGATCACCTGTCATCTGTCATAGAAAAGTAAGCGCCTGAAGCTCCGGCCCGAACGCGGCCCGTCCTAAACAACGTTGGTATTTCAATCTGTTTTGAGCAGTCGCGTTTTTGTTAAAACATTGTTTAAATTCTTCGATAAAATCTTATGAAAGAAGCTACATTTATCGAAACGGCTAAAAACAATCGACGACAATAGGGCTGTCGATCGCACGTTATTATTTCAATGGACTGGGTTTTGTGGCGCCGGGCGCAATGCAGACGAACGTTGTTTCAAAATAACCGCACACGGCGGGAAAAAGTTGACAACTCAAGACTTTGTGTCTTATAAATATAGAAAATATTTAAATAAATAAAATAAGAAATTTGAACCTGATGTAAATCTATTTTAAGTAAAATTTTCTTTAATTTCATATCTCAAGTTATCAACTTTTAATTACATAGTTACTACTCTATTCAAGATTTCTTGTCGGTTTATGGAAGTTTTATTACCCTTTAATTTGTCGTGTTCGGAGTCAGGCCAAGGATCTCTGCAGCGCAATAATTTGACATCCATTTAAAAAAAATGTATAATTGGCAATATATTTCTTAGCTGTCACTGTCACAAAGACATGTTGATGACAGCTAGGTAAGTGGAATGAGACATCTTAAGGGGCCAACAGATGATCAGTCCGCCGAACGATATCCGCCTGTCAGTTGTTCAGAACTGTCACCTTTTGCTTTTAACTGACGCCGATATCGTCCGGCGGCCTGATAATCAGTGGGCACCTTAACGCTATTTGCCACCGACATGTTATAACAATAAAATAAAACCCAGCGTTCTAACCGCCGGTCTGCACCATCCGCAAACAGCAAAGTCACCGTCATCAATCACAAAACGCTCGCGGTTTATTACCGCTCGTCTGTCATCCCGTCCGTATTGTCGGCCATAACTGATGCCTGGCTACGGGAAATACGTTTTTTTATATAGAAGGCAAGCGAGCAGACGAATCGCTCGATGGTCAGCGATTACCGTTGCCCATGGACACGCGGGACACCAGAGGGATTGTAAGTGGTAAAATCTTTACAGGTATGTTTAATGTATGGGGCCGAATACATTCCATGGCTCTTCTCTTTCCAAACAGACTCTATCAGTGAAATATCAAACAAACTCAGTTTTTAGGGTTCCGTAGCCAAATGGCAAAAAACGGAACCCTTATAGATTCGTCATGTCTGTCTGTCTGTCCGTCTGTCTGTCCGTCTGTCTGTCCGTCTGTCTGTCCGTCCGTATGTCACAGCCACTTTTCTCCGAAACTATAAGAACTATACTGTTGAAACTTGGTAAGTAGATGTATTCTGTGAACCGCATTAAGATTTTCACACAAAAATAGAAAAAAAACAATTAATTTTTGGGGTTCCCCATACTTCGAACTGAAACTCAAAATTTTTTTTTTTTCATCAAACCCATACGTGTGGGGTATCTATGGATAGGTCTTCAAAAATGATATTGAGGTTCCTAATATAATTTTTTTCTAAACTGAATAGTTTGCGCGAGAGACACTTCCAAAGTGGTAAAATGTGTGTCCCCCCCCCCTAACTTCTAAAATAAGAGAATGATAAAACTAAAAAAAATATATGATGTACATTACCATGTAAACTTCCACCGAAAATTGGTTTGAACGAGATCTAGCAAGTAGTTTTTTTTTAATACGTCATAAATCGCCTAAATACGGAACCCTTCATGGGCGAGTCCGACTCGCACTTGGCCGCTTTTTTTTCTCTTAAATATTTCATGACTGGTGCCGTTACCATTTAAAGAAACAACGCTTTATAAACATTTCCAACGAAGATTCTTTTTAAGATGAACGGTTATAATCGTCTTTAAGCTAGTTCTCAATAAAGACACCCTCTTCAATAAAAAAAAATCCCATCCCATTGCCGTGTAGATGTCGGCGGCAGATCGTAAAATCGGCCATATCGAGATATTCCTAGGCATATCATGAAACGCCGCCATTTCATGATCTGACTAAGATTAACCCAGGCGTATCACGATCTGCCTTATGAAAGAGGCGGCATATCGGTCAGACCAATGTATTCGTTGATATTCCTAGCTTCATACCGGGCGCATCGTAAATTAATTGATGAGATATTCCTAGGCATATCATGAAACGCCGCCATTTCCTGATCTGACTAAAATTAACTCAGGCATATCACGATCTGTCTTATAAAAGATTCGGCAGATCGATGGGAGCAATGAATTCGTCGAATTCCTAGCTTCATTCATACCGATCGCATCGTAAAATAATTGCATTTTTTGCCACTGGTGGCGCTGCATTCTATATGGCGCTGCATTCTATATGGCCCTGCGTCCGAGTCAGTGTTGCCAGATCGTACCTTTTAATACAAGTTTACGTTCCTTTTGAGCCTTGAGGTTTGCTCGATATGGCTGGTGCATGGTCGCTAGGCAGATCATGAAATGCCGGCGTTTCATGATCTGCCTAGGAATATCACCCATTGAGGTTTGCACGATATGGCTGATGGTCGCGCTAGGCAGATCATGAAATGCCGGCGTTTCATGATCTGCCTAGGAATATCACCCCTTGAGGTTTGCACGATATGGCTGGTCGTCGCTAGGTAGATCATGAAATGCCGGCGTTTCATGATCTGCCTAGCAATATCACCCCTTGAGGTTTGCACGATATGGCTGGTCGTCGCTAGGCAGATCATGAAATGCCGGCGTTTCATGATCTGCCTAGGAATATCACCTCTTGAGGTTTGCACGATATGGCTGGTCGTCGCTAGGCAGATCATGAAATGCCGGCGTTTCATGATCTGCCTAGGAATATCACCCCTTGAGGTTTGCATGATATGGCTGGTCGTCGCTAGGCAGATCATGAAATGCCGGCGTTTCATGATCTGCCTAGGAATATCACCCCTTGAGGTTTGCACGATATGGCTGGTCGTCGCTGGGCAGATCATGAAATGCCGGCGTTTCATGATCTGCCTAGGAATATCACCCCTTGAGGTTTGCACGATATGGCTGGTCGTCGCTAGGTAGATCATGAAATGCCGGCGTTTCATGATCTGCCTAGGAATATCACCCCTTGAGGTTTGCACGATATGGCTGGTCGTCGCTAGGCAGATCATGAAATGCCGGCGTTTCATGATCTGCCTAGGAATATCACCCCTTGAGGTTTGCACGATATGGCTGGTCGTCGCTAGGCAGATCATGAAATGCCGGCGTTTCATGATCTGCCTAGGAATATCACCCCTTGAGGTTTGCACGATATGGCTGGTCGTCGCTAGGCAGATCATGAAATGCCGGCGTTTCATGATCTGCCTAGGAATATCACCCCTTGAGTTTGCACGATATGGCTGATGGTCGCGCTAGTCAGATCATGAAATGGCGGCGTTTCATGGTATGCCTAGGAATATCTCGATATGGCCGATTTTACGATCTGCCTCCGACATAGATAACAATAAGTTTTTTCACTATAGAATTTTTTTCTATTACTCGTAACGAATAAAGGCACTGAACGAATTGTGCCTGGTCCGGAATGCCGATTCTTCAAACCGGAATTTGATTTTCCCGTTTCCCGGCAATCTGAATACACAAAACGTCACCCACAACCTCATTCCAACGTTTCCCGAATAGAATTTCAATAAAACGCCTAACAGCCATATTCGAACTTTAAGATACGTCAAATACTAGATATTGAAACTAGGGTTTGCACGACGGATCCGAAATGTATGGGAAGATCCGCGGATCCGGATCCAGATCCGGATAATTTCATACATTTCGGATCCGGATTGCAAACCCTAATTGAAACGATATGGATTGGATATGTCAGTGTCAACCAAGTGTCAATAGTGACGTTTCTTCAAACAAACACGTCACTTTTGGCACTTTTTTGACACTGACATATCTTGATGATGTCTAATAGATATCTAATAGATATCTAGTTCATAATTGGAATCGGGCCCTAAGAGCGGTTTCACATTGTACGATGCGATATCGGATGTGGGATACTACATCATCTACAATGTCGAGCCGCGGGGCGTGTACACGTAGTGAGCTGTGAAACTGCATGGAGAAATTATGAATAAACTCATTGATCAATTCGCCATGTACTTTTACGGCTGATGGTACCTACGTACATGCAACGCCGGCGGACTACACCAAGATTCACATAAGATATAAATAAAAAATAGTTTATTCAAGTAGGCATATTACAATGCGCTTATGAACGTCAAATAAAGCTACACCGGCTCCAACCTCTGCCTCGAGAAGATTTAAATCCCCCCTCAATGAAGGAGGGCATCCCAATATGGGACCGGCAACAAAAATTACGCCTACACATACGCACACGAACAAATATTATCGGTCCGACAGCTGACGGGAGAATTATCGGAAGCGCCTTTCCGATATCGAATGTCGGAACGCACATATTAATCAATCAATTAATCAAACAAACAAACTTTTATTGATAACTGGCGACCCGCCCCGGCTTCGCACGGGTTAACAAATAATACATAAACCTTCCTCTTGAATCACCCTATCTATTAAAAAAACCGCATCAAAATCCGTTGCGTAATTTTAAAGATCTAAGCATACATAGGGACAAACAGACAGCGGGAAGCGACTTTGTTTTATGCTATGTAGTGAAATAGAAGTATTTTACATGAGAAAACCAGCTGCAGGAGAGTGCCATACGTCATCAAGTCCGCCTTTTTTGCGTTATCTATCGTGTTTTTAGTAATAATGATTTATTAAAATGAATTAATAAATACAGAAAAACACATATATTATGTATCATACATTTTACTTCTATCCGACATCTGATATCGGATCGGGCAATGAGAAAACGCTCTAATTGTGAACCACGTTCTGAAGTCGTTTGTCTTTAGCCCCAAATTCGTATTCTGATGCCAATTAAGAGGGTAAAGCCAGGAAATTAGTAGGAAACAATAGATATGGCTGCGCGAAACTTCCGACGAAAGATAATAAATTATAAATAATTAAAACATAACGTACCACGACGTACGACGACGACGATTAATTATTACATGGACGTGACGTAGTAACGTATTACGTCCATGTATAAATTAATTACATGGACGTAGGTAGGTAGGGCTCAAACATTACAAAAATAACCTCCCAAAATTTGAGCTTTTATGTAAAATTTAATTTTACATATAATGTATGCCCCTCTGCGGCCTCTCATCAAGATTTATTATACAGGTATGTTCCGATTTCACAAAGACAGCTAGACCGTGCAAAAGAGATAGCAATAAGCGGGTCAATGTACGATGTTCCTTATCCACTCACATGATTGACAGTTTTCAGTGACCTCTATTTATTATTAAAAAAAACGGTCAAGTGCAAGTCGGACTAGCTTTCCAAGGGTTCCGTACATTAGGTACCCAATTTTTCCGTAGGGGTCGGATCAAAAACGAAGTACTTAAGTCCGACTCACGCTTGACTGCACATTTCTAATAGGTTTTCCTGTCATCTAGGTAAAGATTTATTTTATTTTTCAAAATTTCAGACCCAGTACATAGTTGGGAAAGGGGGGGGGAATGGTCGGACAGACAGACGCACGAGTGATCCTATAAGGGTTCCGTTTTTTTATTCCTTTTTAGGTACAAAACCCTAAAAAAGGTGACAGCTACTAAAAGCATGTGAGTGTACGGGAATCGTCCTATCTTCATACTAAACTCTGAAACTTCATTCCTGTCGAGGGACGTTACAAATAATGTGTAATTTCTTTTTATGTATTGTTTGAAAGCCCGCAAGAGTAATAGAATCTCTTCTCAGGGAGACGAACGTATTTGTCACCAAGCTGTAGTCATTGAAAACTTTTTCAAGACTGCTCAGACGTATCTGTAACAAAAAACAGATTTATGTGACAGTTCATTAGGTGCCACAAAGGTCGGAAATAAAATATTCTCGCCCCAGTTTGATAGTAAGTTCCGAGCCAAGCGAAGCCATTTTATGAATTCAAGGCCGATAATTCCGATTCTGGCTTAGATAAGTAGGTATTTGTCATCTAAAATGGGTCAAACTACTATCTAAATATTAATAGCCTAAAATCTTAATGAACGGTGCGTCGTGACGCGCGCTCATGACCTCTTTGCCGGCCTAGATCAGCCAATGTTGTACGAAAATCCATTACCGGCGCAACCCTCTCAAGACGGCAGGTACCTAGCAGATGACCACTTCTCCATACAAACGTAGTCCCCATTTTCCTCTTTTCAAAAATGTCTTCTTTCTTCTTATACCTACAAGTGGGAACTACGTTTGGTTACACGCGATGTCACCAAGTGTTAAGTGCGAGCAACATCATATTTTGCAACCTGTTATTACGAATTTAAAGCATTTTTGAGGTGTCATAATCTAATCTGTGCATATCACTCGCATCTCAACATCAAATTACATTACGAATTCCAAAATACCAGAGCAGTAGCAACCCTACACTTCATTACTTTTCTCGACAGTGCTAAATTGAACCCTATAACCGGGTGATACGGTTGTAAATCTCTTTGAATAATTGCGGGGTTTTTTTCGTGAGAAATTGTTTCACATAATAGATTTGGAGGTAAGCGCACATGCAGTGACATGAAGAATAGGGTTGTGAGAAGCGACGCTTCATCTTTTTTCGCTGAGTTGAGGGGTTTTTCGGTCAGAGGTATATTATAAGAATGGAGATATGGTGTATTTATGTGGGACCATTTTATTGAAAGTATTATGAACCTATAAACTGAAATAATGACATCTATTTCAGTTTATAATTTATATATAGTAGTGTGATTACTACTACTACTACTAGTAGAGGTATTTTTGATTAATTTATTTATATTTTAAGTATTTTTTTAAGGACTGTATTAACGAAAATTTCTGAATAAATTTAACTTTCCTCTTAAAAAAACACAAATCAAAATATTAAAAAAAAAGATTTGTTCCCAAAGTTGTGTTATTCGAGCTCAGAATTACAAGCTCGAAAAAAGTGCCACTAGCTGAAATTCCATACTTTTTTGCTTCTTCCATTCCGTTACCGTTAGATATACAAAGTCTATGAAAAATATAGTTTTCACACCTCCTATTCAGAAAAAAGCTTTTTCTTCCCTGCTAGGAGGGATCAAAGTAGCACTTTTCCTCCCTGCTAGGAGGGATCAAAGTAACACTTTTCTGTTCTAGCACACTATTTTTACATTTTTTTTGCACATTATTTTTTTAGCTTTAATAATCTGTTTAAGCATCAGATTGTGCAAACACTAAGATTTTTTTATTTTCCTCATAGTTGATGTGAAAAGCAGTATGTGTCACACGCGGTATCAAAATTATTACGTCTTGGGCGTTAACACTTGAATCCCTCATTACGCTCAGGATTCTATATTGTAGAATCCATCGCTTCGTTCAGGATTCAATGTACGCCCTTGACGGAAATATATCATTTTGATCCCTTGTAACACAAACTACTATTGTCAAAGGATCATTTCATTTTCATTTCAAACATAGACAGAGAGAATCATACTGTCTTTGTCTTACACTAGTACCAGCACCCAAAAGAAAAGGATGAGTATAGTTGTTTTTGTTCTTATTACTGACAATTTGGTTTGACCAACTATAGTAACGATATGATACTTTTTTTAGGGACAGGGAAAATAAAGTTTGTTCCAAATCTCGAAAATTAATGTAATAGTAACGTCACGTACGTTGATGTGACGTGTGTTGATAATATGGGTATTCCGACGTAAAGTAGACCATCACTAGTTTAGTTTAGTTTATTTATCTCAATATACAATTTTCATACAGGTAAAATATACATACATTTCAGCTTGTACTAAGTTGTCGTATGATGATCGTTTTTTTAGAATAATAATAAGAATTAGAACCGAACATCAAAATATAAAGTAAAATAAAATTAGTACATAACAAATCAAAACAAAGCAAATAGAATTAAATTAAAAACGTCAAAATATGCATGCATGTTTAAATAAATGGGTCAATTTCACCAAACGAGCATTTTTGTCTAATTCCCATGGAATTTTGAAATACCAACATTACACAAAAAAAATTATGCTGATAATTTGATAAAAAATATAATAAACATTAATTTTCTTATGGGGTAAAAAAATTCATAAAACTATAAAAGTTATTTCAATTTAAAATTTTGGTCAGGGCACGGGAATTAGTGTGTCCATGGGAATTAGATTTTACTAGCACGGAAATTAGAACATGGCACAGGAATTGTTTTCTTAGCTTATTTTGGTAGTTAAAACTATTATTTATATATATTTTAATCTACAATAATATACTTCAACCATACTGAAGCGGCATCGAACATATTTATCTTCTTTAATTTTAGTTTCGGACGACAAATCTACGAAAGTATGATACACTAAAAACTACGTATTTGACTAATCGTTTCCTTGATTTTAATGGCAACTAATCTCTCTTTCTTAGTAAAATATACTTATTTCAAAACAATACTTTGAGTAGTTGCGTAAACATGTCCGCCTTACATACAAAACTATTCATTAAAAAGTGTCATTATGTATCTGCATGTAGATAGGTACAAGGTGTATGATCTGGTATATGGCCGTATAGGAAATGATACTAAGAAATAAATAGGGGCACAGAGAGAAGAAGTTATTGTGTAAGTTAATCTGAAGAAATCGAATATGCTGCCTTCATAAATTCATAACACAAAAAATTGTTTAACCACATATGAGGTAAGGTGGGGTAAGACTATCACCGGGGTAAGACTATCACAGACAGACAGACATGACGAATCCATAAGGGTTCCGTTTTTTGCCATTTGGCTACGGAACCCAAATAAGGTATCTAATAGTATTACGGTTTAATTTATAACAACTAATCTATTAAACGAGCAATTCTTGTATATATTTCGGGGATCTCGGAAACGGCTCTAACGATTTCGATGAAATTTGATCATATATGAGGGTTTTCTGGGGTGAAAAATCGATCTAGGTAGGTGTTATCTCTGGAAAAACGCGCATTTTTGAGTTTTTAGGTAGGTAGGTATATGTTTTCCAAGCAAAGCTCGGTCTCCCAGATATTTAAACTTTATACGGCATACGCTGTCAGCTGTCAAATTTACAAAAACAAAACATTGCAAATGTGATTCATTTTGTTTCATGTAACTTTAGGTACAGGTATTATAATATGTAATAATTCCAGAAATAGTTTTATGTTTATATAATATTTTAATGTTATAATATGATCAATGAATAAGGTAAGGTGGGATAAGACTAACAGTACAAGGATTCCATACAAGTGATAGTCTTACCCCGGTGTCGTCTTACCCCACCTTACCTTACGTATTAAAATTGCCCGGGTTATTCGGGTCCATCCTGTATGTACTATAGTACTTATATTAAAAAACTATTCACAGATTTTTGTGCATTCTTTAAGATTTCCTTAAATGTAAAATAGACAGATATACGTCGTATTATTATTACATATAATATATATTCAATGCCAATATATATATGTAATAATAATATGACGTAAACATTGCCAATTAACTTACAGTGCCCCCAATAAAAGATTTGTTGACAATATATGTAATACTTTCTAATTCCCGTGCCACTTAATCAGCTGTTTTAGGTAAATTTGCTATGGGAATTAGGGCACGGAAATTAGAATTCGTAATAAAAAAATTCGCCAAAAATTTAAATCGTGTTTGACCAAACTGATATGTTATCGCTTACATAAAGATACATAAAGGGCTCCCAAATATGACAATTGTCATTGAAAAGCTATGTGGAAAATAAAATTTATAAGGGGCATCGAAATTAGAAAAAAATTGTCGCCCATCCGGATTCCGAAATACTTACGCGATTTCCTCGAACACGCCGCGGCTTGACTTACATCCGCTTGCTTTGAGAGACAGCCGAATACTGCCAGTACAGGTGAGGCGGGACACGAGGCGGTTCAAATACAAACGTCGGCTGTCAGAGCCCTTTGAGTTTTGCCGACGAAATTTTACTCGCGCGCTCGGACAAAATTTAAACATCGATCACAAGTTATTTACCACAATTAAGTTAATAGTATATGTGCTCAGTGATAGTAAATATCATCTAGTTTAAGTATTTGACACTAAATTAGTGATACTAATGTAGAATTTTTCGTAGGATTTTTCATTATGCTTAAAAGTAGATTCCGGACAGGGCACGGGAGTAGTAATTTGAGCCTTTAGGTATTTTTATGTGTACTCTAAAAACCAACTAATCAGTGAATTCATATGGAACTCGGTGTGAAAGTGTGACTTCTTTATGTAAAAAAAAAATGGTAAGTATTATCTGATGCTAATCCGCGATTTTCATCACGGACAGAAAAAAAATCGTGTTCAGAAATTGACCCAAATAAATAATTATTATAGGACATTCTTACACAGATTGACTAAGTCCCACAATAAGCTCAAGAAGGCTTGTGTTCTGGGTACTCAGACAACGATAACAATGACAACAACGATGTTTATCGTCATCATGTTGTAACATTTAAAATGAGTTTGTGATACCTATTGTTTTCACATATCTTCTATATATATAAATGCACGTGTCCTGACTGACTCATCAACGCAGAGCCGAAACTACATAATCATAATCATAATCATAAATTTATTTCATAGAATATGGTATGTACAATTTTGGTGTCGTTGTTTTTTGGTGTAGAACAGCATATTCTGCCATCACTGGCGTAGAAATATATAAATAGGTGATGGAATACATTAACTACAAATACTTTGTATACCATTACCATAACATTAACAAGCAATAACAAAATGTACATTATTCAATAAGACGTGTCAACAATAAAATGCAAAATTACTACGCAAAATTCCAAATTAATGATTACAAATGCTAGAACGTTGAAATTTGGACAATAGGTTGAATTTATAAAGTGTACAAGAGCTAAGAAGCGATTTTGAAAAATTACCCTGTAACGTTTAGTAATTAATAAAATTGCGACAAATTATTGCTCGTAATGCCGTGATAGATCACAAATAGCGAATACTATGGAAACATGAGCTACGCATATGAAAATTAATGTTACAGTGTCCTGCAGCCAGAGCCGAGCGAACTTGCAGACACCATTACGCCCGTGGCACAGAAGCAGCTGTGCAGTATCTTCTGTGCTGGAGATTTGGAAATAAAAGGACAGGTTTCGTTCTAATTGTTTATTAGTGAATTTTATTTTGAGTGTAATGGCGAAGCATAACAGTCGAACGTAACTAATAAGCTGTCACTTTTCGTATTGGCCCATTTTACCTTGTTACTTATTTTTGGAACACGTGTTTGTTTGTTCATAGAATGAAATAAAACGCACTCATGCGCTTTCGATGGACTGAAAGTATGCCCGATGGACTGGGTATTTTTTAGTGACCGCATCAGAAGTGCCGGAGCATGTAAGATGTGCACGTGGTCTGCTTTTTATGTGCAGAATGCTCTTTGCGAGGAGTAGCGCTTACGCGGCTGAGATGGTTACTTCTGACGAGGGTCTGGTATCTGCCGAAGGACTGGCAATGCACCGAAGGACTGGTGTTGTTTTGTTAAAAATGAATTCCCGTTTATGTACTGTGTTCATATGAGTAAAATTGGAACTATCAATTCAGAATGTTATTTATTTTAAGATGTCTTACAAAAATTTAGATCACATATGACCAATTTTTTTTTAATGCTAGATAATTTCCCCGTAAATTGATATTGACGACAATAGTAGTGATACTGTCGAGCAATGAATTAGAGCTGTTGTGATTTGTGTTTTTGATGTTTGGGATTGTTCTGTTTTCACATAAATTTGAGAGTATCCGCCGTATGGAGGCGATGATTATTGGAGTGTATCCGTTAGATAGCGGCGATGATTACTGATGATTATTTTTATTTAGTCGTTGCTCGATGGACTATTTTTGACTAGAGAATTGAGGATTGTTAAAGTAGTTTTGAACAATTATTTTTTTCTGGTTTGATTGATAACAAAGTTTGATTTTAATAGTAATTTGGGTGAGAACCAAATTGTTGGTCAGGAATGACCGAGCGATGAGATACTGTGCTGTATGTTTTGTTTCAGTATCAAATGCATACACCCACACACGAGGACGTGTGTAGCGCAGGACGGCCGTGTCGGAGCGAGACACCAGAAAGACGTATTGCAGCATTACAGTTCATAGTTAGACGCCTGTAAAAGTCGATTAGCAATGTTTGGCTACATATTATTTGCTTGTAACGGAATCATAAAGTTGCGTAGAGAGTAACGCCACCATCTATTGGCGTATTGATGAACTAAGATGACAGGTAGAAGGCTTTGGAACGTCAAGAGGGGTATCTTGAGTGAACGTAGGCACAAGCAGGCATTTTTGTCGTTATGTTGGTAGACTGGTCAGGCAGGTTTACCAACTTGAATTGGAGGCGGGAGCGGTTGGCTCCGCCGCTGGAACTGGCTTCCTTCTTCTTGATCGGACCGCGCTAGAGATCGGACGTTAGCCAAGCTCGTGCCTAATTCGCTACGTTCCTGAAGGCTTACACCTGAAGGATTATTCTGAAAGCTTATAGATTCTCACGTTGTTTAACCGTTTAGCTAAGTGTTCTATTCCAAGTGTTATTTTGATTTCTTATGTGCCATTAGAAGCTTACTTTTGTAAAATAAAGAAACTACGTGTTGTTTTGAAAAGATGTGTCCCGCCGAGTTTGTTGCCGGGTTAAATCTTCTCGGGTCAGAGGTGTAGGGTTGGAACCGGTTTAGTTTGACTGAAATAAAGATTTGAACGATTTCATGTGATCTTTTTATTTTCAATTTAACCAGTCAACATTCTAATAGCAATTAGTTCTTTTCATCATTTAGTACTGAAATATAGTAGGCACTAGTATGGTTAATGAGTCCGAATGTTTATTTCATGCGTTGGTAGCATACCCACTATTTTGGCTGTGAAGTAATACATCTAGGTACTACCCCCACGCGCCCACCGCCATTAGGACCATCCTTCGCCGACATATATATATATAAATAAATAAATAAACAAGAATTGCTCGTTTAAAGGTATTAGATAGGTTAGATTAGGTACATTTGCTAATATCACAAATTACAATATCATGCAATGCGGATGTCTCCTCTACTTAAAATAATTTATTTAACAATTGTAGAGATGGATCAGTGACTTGTAGCACTTAACGAATTCATCAATACCGTAGCACGCCATGTCCAACAATATCTGCTTAAGTTTTTTCTCAAATATCGAGTCCGAAGTAGCTTTTAACTGTTCATTCCGTCACTCACTTTGTCAAGGAAATTGACAGATACAGCGCCGGCCTCAAGGCCGCAACAGTAAAGCAGCTGCAATTGACATCGAACGTCACCTTGACCAAAAGGGTGTAGTTTTTTTATTGTGCCCTACCTCTCTTGAGATCACATTTCATCGTGCCCTACCTCTCTTGTGATCACATTTCATCGTGCCCTACCTCTCTTGAGATCACATATCATCGTGCCCTACCTCTCTTGAGATCACATTTCATCGTTGTCATATATATACTTTCATATGTGTGGGTAGATGAATAAAGAGTTAGTCTTACAACCAGCCTACGTGTGTTATTTATTCCTCCGTCACAATACATATTTTACATGGCGCAGCCGAGTAAATCTACGTGAAATCGGAATTATATTGTACTAAATTACGGCCCGTATCCGTTGTAATAAGAAAATTGAGTGCGAAGTGTACAAAATAAGTGTATTTCCTATGTGAAGTTAAACTAACCTATGAACAATGGAAGCTGTGTTACAACCACCCGCGCCGTTTCTATTTGAGAACAATATTTCAAGTGTTACTTCGGGAAATTTGAGTAAGGCGTGGCAAAACTGGAAAACTGCATTTAACATATATTGTGAGGCATGCGAACTTCATAAAAAAGACGAAAAAGTGAAAACTAATATTTTATTGCACGTCATCGGACCCAAATGCAGAGAGGTATATCAGCAGTTTTCGGTGAAACCAACGACTTTGCAGGCGCTTTTAAAAGAATTTGACGATTTCTTCTTGCCTAAAACCAATACGACAGTTGAGAGGCATAGGTTTTTCACGAGGGAACAGAAATCACAAGAATCAGCAGAACAATATGTTTTTGAACTCAATAAAATGGCTGCCAAGTGTGGATTCAAAGACTTATGTGATGACCTTGTAAAAGATCGTTTGATTTGTGGTATACGAAATACTACTCTGCGTGAACGTTTGTTAAGGGAGCCCGATTTAAAACTTAGCTCAGCGCTGGATATTTGCCGTTTAGTGGAGATGTCGCAGGTGCAAGCCAGTACTATAAAACCAGAATCGGAGACGCATCATGTTCATGAATTAAGCACGAATTGTGGTACAAGTAGACATGAAGACGTTGAGGAAGCGGTAAACTGGGTAAACAATTCGTATTGTCGTTGTGGAGCTCGTGCGGTGAGAGGTGCGCCCCCCGCAGCCGCCGCCCCCGGCTCCTGGGAGCCGCGCGGGCGCCGCCGGCGCGGTCGCGGACGAGGAAGAGGTCGTCGCACTCCTGCTGCAGTCCCTGAACAGGCGGACAGGGCTCCGAGACCTGGACCTAGTAACGTCTCGACTCATCATTCGCGGTCTTATCAAGTGTGTTCGAGATGTGGAAGTAATCACGCGTATAACAAATGTCCGGCATACGGTGTGCGTTGTGACAGTTGCAATGGGTATAATCATTATGCGAAGATGTGCCGGGTGTATGCTGTGGAGGGAGCCTCCAGTGATCAGGTAAAAAGACATAATAATAATACTTCGAGTACTGATTGGTCTGTTACACTTAGTATTAACGATAATTCAATTACATTTAATATTGATACTGGTGCCGCTGTAAATGTTTTACCTTTAAACAGTTTGCAAAATATTAACATGTCAGTGCAACAGCTAACTCAAACGTCTATAAAATTACGAAGTTATTCGGGTGACGGTCTCAAAGTACTTGGCAAATGCTATATGAAAACATACTATAAGGGCAATAACTATATATTGAAGTTTATTGTTGCCGACGTTGATTCTCCCCCGGTACTGGGTCGCGATGCTAGTGAGGAACTAAATTTAGTGAAGCGCGTAATGTCGATAGATAGTAATAGTAACGAGCACAGCATGTTAGCAGATTACGCTGACATATTTGAAGGAATAGGTTGTCTTCCTGGAGAGTACAAGATACGGTTAAACGAGAGCGCGCGTCCAGTCATACATCCTCCCCGAAAGTTACCCATTGCACTAAGGGAAAGTGTTAAAAGCAAATTGATAGAAATGGAAAAACAGAAAATAATTTCTAAGGTCGAGGGTCCAACAGACTGGGTGAATAGTATGACTCTGGCTAAAAAACCAAACGGTGATTTTCGTATTTGTCTAGACCCGCAGGATTTAAATAAAGCCATAAGACGGGAACATTTTCGTTTGCCGACCCTAGATGAGATTACTTCTAAATTATTAGGTGCAAAATGGTTTAGCACTTTAGATGCTAAGCAAGGGTTTTGGCAGGTGAAACATAGCCCAGATTGCACTGATTTATGCACTTTTAACACTGTTTTTGGCAGATATAAATTTTTACGGTTACCATACGGAATATCGTCAGCTAGTGAGGTATTTCACAAAAAACTTTTAGAACAATTTGATGATTTAGAGGGCGTGTGTCAGTTCATCGATGATCTGTTGGTCTATGGAAAAACCAAATAAGAACACGATGAACGATTGCGAAAAGTCTTGGACAGGTGTCGTAAAATAAATATAAAATTAAACAAAGACAAATGTAAAATTGGCCTCAAAGAAATAAAATACCTAGGTCACAAAATAAGTGAACATGGGGTTTCGCCCGACGATTCGCATGTAGTGGCTGTACGAAATATGCCTAAGCCAAAAAATGTTAAGGACCTAGAAAGATTTCTTGGCTTAATTACATACGTAGGTAGTTTTGTGCCGAATTTGTCTGATAAGACACACTTGCTACGCCAACTTTTAAAAAAAGATGTGGAGTGGCATTGGCATGAAAAACATCAGCAATGCTTTGACTTGCTAAAACAGTGCCTTATAAATCCGCCCGTACTTCAATATTATTCACTGGACATACCCATAACGGTTTCAGTTGATGCGAGCAAAAATGGCCTTGGAGTTTGCATTTTACAAAATAATCTGCCAGTATGCTATGCGTCTAAATCACTTAATAAGACCGAACAAGCATATGCACAAATAGAAAAAGAATTATACGCTTGTGTATACGCGTGCGAAAAATTTTATGCTTATTTATACGGACGTTCCGATATTACAATAGAAACAGATCATAAGCCCCTAATTTCTATAATAAATAAACCCATAGGTTGCGCGCCACCCAGATTACAAAGAATGCTAATGAGGTTGCAGCCGTATACATTTAAACTAGTTTATAAACCTGGTAAATACCTATACATAGCGGATACCTTATCTCGGGCGTGTGATAACAATCCGGGTGCTGACCTTGACACAGACCCGCGCGATCATCTGGAAGCGCAAGCGCAGGTGTGTGCGTTGACCGCATGCAACCCGCTCACAGATACACATTTTTTATTAATACAGAAATGTACGCGCGAAGATAACGAACTCCAACACCTGATGAAAACGATAAAAAAGGGATGGCCTATTAATAAAAATGATGTTGATTTAAATATACGTAGTTATTGGGACGTAAGAGATGAGTTGACCTTGTCTTATGGATTAATTTGGAAAGGCACTAGAATAGTAATACCTACTTGTATGCGCACTGAAATGTTAAAGAAAATTCATTTGAATCACTTAGGCGTTGAGAAGTGCAAGTTAAGGGCTAGAGAAACGATTTACTGGCCTAACATAAATTCGCAGATTGCTGATATGATTTCACATTGTCAGGCTTGTTTATCCTATAGGAGGTCGAACTGTAAAGAGACGATGATTCCGCACGAAGTACCAAACAACCCGTGGTATAAAGTTGCGGCAGACATTTTCCATTATAATGGTGAGTCATACTTATTAGTGGTTGACTACTATAGTAAATTTATTGAAGTTGTCAAAATTAAATCTTTAACATCAGAAAAAATTATTAGTCATTTGAAAACGATATTTAGAAGACAGGGCAAACCGGTTATATTTGTATCTGACAATGGGCCAGAGTTTCGTTCTGAACTTTTTGAGCGTTTTTCAAGTGATTGGAAGTTCCAACATATTACATCATCTCCAAGATACGCTCAATCGAATGGTCTTGCGGAGCGAAGTATACAGACGATAAAAAACATATTAAGAAAAACAACTTACACTAACTCGGACTTCAATCTAGCACTTCTCGAATTTTTAAATACACCTATGAGTAATGACATACCTTCACCTGCAGAACTTCTATATAAAAGAAAACTTCGTAGCATAGTACCATGTGCGTCTACTATGTCTAAATCTAAATTTCAGCAAAATATTGTAAAAAAGTTGCAAGATAGACAGATGACTCAAAAACATTATTATGATAAACATGCTCATGATCTTCCATCATTAAAAATAGGCCAAAAAGTAAAAGCACTTATAAATAAAAAGTGGAAAAGTGGGATTATAGAAAAAAATGTCGGAATAAGATCATACCTAATTCGTTTGGAAACCGGAAATGAAATAGTTAGGAACCGTAGGCACGTGATTACCGATTCTGAACGACGCAACAATAATATTCAACACCGGTCCCAATCATACGATGATATTGTCATCCCGAACAACCAGAATAATTTAAATTCTAGCTTATCCAACAATCCGTGTAACCAAAACAACAACTTATACATTACTCGTTACGGCAGGACAGTGAGACCGCCTGATCGCTGGGGTTACACCGACACGCACCGAAGGACCTGAGATTTTGTACCTACCTAGACATACTTAATGTTCCACATGTTTGGTTCAGGAATGGCGAATAAAATTATGTAAAAGCTATATGTTATAAGTCAATTTACGTTTATGTGATACAATCACTTACAAACTAATTTTGCCTGTATTGTCATGCGTTTAAGTTAATGTAGTAAGAATAATTCCTAATTAAATGTTTAATTAACTATAATATAATACGGACTTGTCCAGCTCCAGCATAATGCACTCTGAACATTTGTAGCTACTACAAATAAACTATTAAAAATTTGTACCTAAACATGATATAATTTAAAATATTAAAATACCAAGTCATTGTAAAATTAATGAATGAATTGTAAAATAATCAGCATGTATAATTTTGTAATAAAAATTGCATGTATCTAATGTAATCATCTCAGAAATCCTCTCATGGATTTAGCTGATTTAGCATGTTTTTTTTTTATTGTTAATTTTTTTTTCTCCTTATAAAAAGGGAGATGTCATATATATACTTTCATATGTGTGGGTAGATGAATAAAGAGTTAGTCTTACAACCAGCCTACGTGTGTTATTTATTCCTCCGTCACAATACATATTTTACAATCGTGCCCTACCTCCCTTGAGATCACATTTCATCGCGCCCTACCTCTCTTGAGATCACATTTCATCGTGCCCTACCTCTCTTGAGATCACATATCATCGTGCCCTACCTCTCTTGAGATCACATTTCATCGTGCCCTACCTCCCTTGAGATCACATTTCATCGTGCCCTACCTCTCTTGAGATCACATTTCATCGTGCCCTACCTCTTTTGAGATCACATATTGTTGTGCCCTACCTCTCTTATGATCACATTTCGTTGTGCCCTACCTCTCTTGAGATCACATTTCGTTGTGCCCTACGTTTCTTGCTATGACATTTCGTTGTGCCCTGTCTCTATTTTAACTCGGGTTATCGGAGTTCATTGACCAAGTGAAGCGAAGGTCTCCGTTTCTGCTTGGGCAAAAATGCTTTCGTATTTCCGGAAGTTTTTAGGGTTCCGTACCCAAAGGGTAATAAACGGGACCCTTTTACTAAGACTTCGCTGTCCGTCCGTCCGTCTGTCACCAGGCTGTATCTCATGAACCGCGATAGCTAGACAGTTGAAATTTTCACAAATTATGTATCTCTGTTGCCGCTATAACAACAAATACTAAAAATAAAATAAAATAAATATTTAAGGGGGGCTCCCATACAACAAACACGGTTTTTTGGTCTATTTTTTGTTGATGGTGCGGAACCCTCCGTACGCGAGTCCGACTCGCACTTGGCCGGTTTTTTTTATAGTGGAGCCATGGCAGTCCGCGAGGTCTACAGCTCACAGAGCCTTAATATCGATGTTTGTGAATAAACCCTGGTTTTGCGTTCGTTCGCTTCATTGCATGCGCTCAATAGACTGCTGATTGCTTTACAAAAATAAAATACGAAAATTCTTTTCAGGTTTATTGAGATGAAAATGTAAGAAAGAATGGATTAAGTATAATGGATTAAGGTACCACTACCTTTTCAATATACGTTCGTACTATAAGTTCTGTAAGTGTTTCTTTAGGCACTTTTCTGCACGACTTATATTTTCGATATATATACCGGTATACCATGTCTGTTTTATTATTTTAGTTGCCTCGTAGAAAAAATATTGTAGCTACATTAGTGCCGTAATTAGTTTTTCTAATCTCGTACCTTAAGTCACTGGGAAAACTCCGTGACCAAAACACGATTTAAAAGCTTTAAATTATTTCACGTAACGTTTATATACCTAAATACGATACGATACGATGTACTCGTAGTTTGTTTTCCTCGGAGTCCCTTTTTATATACATACTTACTTATCTTCGAATTATAATGTAGCTTATAAAGTTATTTGTTTTAGTTTAATTTTAGTACAATGCACACGGTTTTTTTACACAATACGAGAATGTCTGTTGTCTGATTCCATATGCCACCCCGACCATCATTAGTGCCCCAAATGCGGGCTTTCAGTAATCATCCCAATCCGTTACACAGTGGGCTGAATATAGGATACATGGACACAGAGACAACAAAAATACTCAAAAATTTTGTGTGATTTTTATTTGCCATACAGCAAATTGACCATTACCGACGGACAGACAGTCACACGAGTGATCCTATAATGGTACCCCTGTACCATTATAGGATCACTCGTGTGACTGTCTGTCCGTCGGTAATGGTCAATTTGCTGTATGGCAAATAAAAATCACACAAAATTCGCAAATTATTCATAATGTGTCTATGTAATTTTGCAGCTCCCTAGCTGCAAAATTACATAGACACATTATGAATGGAAAATAAGTGTTGTTTATTGTTACTAACATTTTTATGGACTAATTATGTCTGATGCAAATAAATTGAGATTGACATTGATGGAATTCATATATTTTTTTATAATTTATTTAATAATAACATATACAGTACCTACAGTTAATATTATTTCAAGATTACCTTGAGGAGGTTTGTGTGCCGATATACAGTAGCCATACACTTTTGAAACTGGGTGTATAGTTTGTAGCTTTCTAATAGAGCCCGATGGAGTTAGTCCTACTGTCTAATTGTTAAGTAAAACCGCTCGTGCCACGTGCCAGAACCACCTGCATAAAAAATGGTTCGTTCACTTTACCCAGGTAATGGAATTACAACTCCTATGGAAATTGCAATACGATTCAAAATGAACTAATGGATAAATATTTTGTTAGAATGTGTGTGGTCCGTTCAACTCCGTAACCGAAGTACTGAGTGCCGGCGAGTCGAACGCTACAGAACCAGTCTAAAATGTGTCATCGAGATGCGCAACAAAGGCGCGTTATCGGAGAGCGCACCTACACTGGTTTGTTGAGCGTTGGACTAGCCCGCGCTCAGGTGCCAAATAGAATAATTAAGACCCTTTTTTGCAGGTAAGTAGCACGTGCGGTTTTACTGAACAATAGACAATAGGATTAGCCGTCGGGCTCTATTATTAAGCTACAAACTATACGTACAGTGTTTTCCTTTTGCTATACGGTACCCCGGAAAACACGCAATAAAATCGTGACTCGCGTATTTTTCGTGGAACCATCAACCTATATTAAACCCACAGTGCAGTGACCTGACGATCCCGGAAGCCCGTTGCTGATTGATTCTGCCACGTGTCACGTTTACAGAACAAATCATCCCATGCCGAAATAATCCTTAACCCACTGTCTTTAGTGATATATTGCAATGGGAAGTGGGATTAGAGGGTTACGTATTACAACTGCTACATCTCTCAGGCCAATTTGGGGGTGAACATTAAGAAAGGATAATAAAATCTAGCAAGCGGAAATAGAAGAGGTTTTTGAAAGGAGAAATCTGTTTTGACATAAACCTTTTTTTGCTCAATAATTCGGAAGATTTCTGTTGTTTCTAAGGGGTCGTCCAGAAATCGTGATCATGTTTGGCCTAGGTTTGACCATTTCCTTCAGTAGAATAGGCGGCAAAATTAGAAAAATGTGGGCGCAAAGGGTTGTGCTCCGGCAGCGCTCTTCTCCATAATGACGTAGTCCCCACTTTACTCCCTAGATATTGACTTTATGGAAAATGTTTTCAATAATAATACAATTTGTTGCATATTCAATTCAATTCAATTCAATAAGCCTTTATTTAACAATTTTATCAACTAGTTTTACAAAATATAATAGAACATGTTATTCCTCTTTTAAGTTGAACAAAAATAAAACTATATATTACTCTATATTTACGCTGTCAGACATCGGAGTCAAGATTGTCTTGCTTTCCAGCATAGGCCTCCCCCAAGTACCTCCACAGTTCCCGATCATGTGTTTTCCTCCGCCAAGTGGTACCAGCCATAGCTATGAAGTCATCTTCCCATCTTCGTAGAGGTCTATAGTTTTTTCTGCCTCGTTCCCTAGGATACCAATTAGTCACTTCTTTGGCCCATTTGTCTTCCTTGCATCGAAGTATGTGTCCTGCCCACTTCCATTCCACTTCCATTTGGATCTCCTGATAGTATGTGAAACATCTTTAACACTTTTGTTGCTTGTGTTGCATATTATGCAACCATAACTATGACGGGGTCGTTCGACTTTTATCGATTTCTTTATTATTATAAGAAATAGGAGCGAAAAACAAGTTCCATACAGATTTGTAAAAGCTCCTTAGGTACTCCTATAATAATAAAAAAAAAATTAAGGGACATGCGTGATTAAAATTGCGTAAAAATATTTTCTATAATATTAATACCCAGCGAGGAAAACGGGAACTACCCTGTTATGGAAAAGCGAACACGTGACTTCGTCTCCTTTCCTCTTAATTTAGGTAATCTGTTTAAATCGTTTACGTGGCCCTTTCTGACAGCTACATTTAATTTAATTAAAATTCAGCTCAATTACGATCGCTGAAAATTTTCACCCTTTTATTTAGCAAGAGCGAAAATAATTTTACCTGTTAAATTTAAATTTGATTGGAGCCCTGTTTACGCACGTGTACGTTGCAGGTGTTGTGAAACCCACGAGTAAAAAGTGCCTATAGGAGATAGGAGGCACTTGACGGCCGTATTCGGACAATGCTTATAAGGTGTCACAGCGATACGATACCGATCTGGCAGTATCAAAAGTGTCATTTCTTCAACCAATAACTTCACTTTTGACACACCTTATAAGCATTGACATCTTATGTATAAGTAAAGTGTCATTCTATGGAACTTGCTGACTATGTAAACAAAAGTCACTAGTAAATTGACATTCAGAGACTTAATTTCAATATGGCGGTTCGTTTACATAGTTAGCAAGTTCCATAGAATGACACTTTAAGTACCTAAATATCTACAGTCACCTACAATATGTTACGATACTCTTCGAAGGCCGCAAAAATATGTGACACGCTCTGTTTGATTATGATGACTAAATATAGAAATCGAAGTGGTTACAATGTTACATCCTACATCTTTAAAAAAAATCAAGTTCACGTTCGATTTTATAGCTTGAGCTTCGATTTTTTAATACAAATTTTACTATACGCTGTCATTCGTTCATCTCATTTTAGATAGGTCAGTGAATGAACACTTAAGCAATTATCCAAGTTTGAAACTTAAACCCTCTAATACAACTTTGCATGAGTGTATTTATTATATTGTAAAAGATTTCAGATTTTCAAGGGCGATTCGTTGTAAACACACTCTTTGGAATAATAATTACATTTTTTTTTCATTAAGAGATGTGAACACTAGCGACTAAACGGTGACTGCCTTTTTCGCTGATTTTGCTCGACGCAGTGTTAAGGTCAGTGCGGGTAAGTGTGGCTGGGAGTGGCCTTCACATTGGGGACTGTGTAGACGTTGAAATCCTCCTCATTATCCAAGGACTTTGACACAGATTAAACAACGTGTCACGCATTTGATCAGGTTTTGATACGACCTTAACACATTCACTGCCCCCGACGCACATGTGTGTCGACCGTCATACAAGATTGTTCCTAGGCCACGCCCCCTGGCAGTGAATGCGTTAAAGGATGACTCACATAATACCGGGCAGTGTCCGGGCCGGAGCTTCTGTCTCTTACTTTTCTATGACAGATGACAGTTGATCACGTGATGTTTTCCATAGAAAACGAAGCTCCGGAAGCTCCGGCTCGGACACGGCCCGGTCTAACGTCAGTCATCCTTGACGATCCTCACGCACGCCTTTCAATTTCACATGCACCAATCAATCAGCGTGAGCTTCATGGTAGTATCAGAATATGGTAGATCAAACCCATAACAATTTGTGTTTCCGAGTCGGGCTCAAGTTCAGCGTTAATCTTATACCTTTAAACGAGCAATTCTTGTAGGTATATTTATTAATTAATATGTATATATATTTCGGGGATCTCAAAAATGTCTCTAACGATTTCGATGAAATTTGCTATAGGTATGGGTGTTTTCGGGGGCGAAAAATCGATCTAGCTTGGTAGCTTGTCTTATCTCTAGGAAAACGCGCATTCTCGAGTTTTTATATGTTACTCCGAGCTTTGCTAGGTCGCCCAGATATTATTATAGTAATAGTAGGTAACTTGGTTACACTGACATATCCGACCGCAGAGAGCGGGTAATTGCCAGAACGAGTCCTAACCTGTAATATAAGCTGCCTTCATCGACTTATATTATATGGACCCCTAGCCTAGTCGATAGTGACCCCTACGAAGCTGGAGGTCCCGGGTTGAAATCCTGGTAAGGACATTTGTGTATTTATCACAGATATTTGTTCCTGAGTTATAAGTGTTTTTTATGTACTATGTATATGTCTCCAGAAGCGCTGGTGGCCTAGCGGTAAGAGCGTGCAACTTTCAATCCGGAGGTCGCGGATTCAAACCCCGGCTCGTACCAATGAGTTTTTCGGAACTTATGTACGAAATTTCATTTGATATTTACCAGTTGCTTTTCGGTGATGGAAAAACATCGTGAGGAAACCGGACTACCTAATCCCAATAAGGCCTATAGTTTCCCCTCGTTCAGTCGCTTTCGTAGAAACTAGTGCCTACGTCAATTCTTGGGATTAGTTGTCAAGCGGACCCCAGGCTCCAATTAGTCGTGGCAAAATGCCGGGATAACGCGAGGAAAATGTGTCTCCAGACACTTCCTGCCTCGCACAACTGAACTGAACTGTCTCCTGTGGTATTTCCGGATCGTTACGACCTTCAAACCTTCAAGAAAAGAGCATAATCCCATCTAGTGTTGCTTTTGTCCATGAGTGACGGTAATCGCTTACCATCAGGCGATTCCTCTGCTATAGCATAAAAAAATCATTGCTTTTAAGTAAAAGGTGAATCTGTGTCAGATTTTTCTCTTTTAAAAATATCTATCATTTAACTATTAGGTACTCGTAAGTCCATATGTTATCACGTCGTTGCTAACCGCTAATATAGCCAGCCGTAAGCTGAATTAGGTTAAAAGCTAAAACTAATTTAGGGTAAAACACGTGGAAGGGCTAATTAACGCTAAAACGTTGAGAGATATGTCATGTTCCCATAATAAAGTTGCACACTACAGCGGTTTGAAACGTAGATTGCGTTAGTTTTGACAGTCCAGATTAAAAAATACACGATTCAAGCTTCATAACAAGAAATTCTTCAATAAAGAAAAAAATACAAAAACATGATGTTATTAAGGTGTCATTTTTGCAGTAATACTGTAGTCTGTGCGGAAAGAGAAGAGTCGTGGGATATATGGGGCCCAATACTCTTCATTCCGAACAGAGTCTACCTAAGTGGGCGTTATAAAGGGTAACCAGATATATTTTCCGAATACAGGTTTATTACACCAAACATACCACGAAAATTATATCTGCATGGTTTTACGTCGGAAATTGATAGTTTTGTTGAGCTGATCGTAAAAAAATATTAGGGTTTATTCTCTTAATAACACGTGGGGCCAAAATTTACATATAGAAAGGGATCGGGAAGTACCTTCCTGTATATTGCTGAGAAGGTAATTGTGCATGAAATAAAGGATGTGTTGAGAGAAACCGTCTGAATTATAAATGAAATGTGAAACGGATAGAATATTTTTGCGCTCTCTTGCATAGAGTAGGGGAGACTGAGGTGAGTTAAAGCAGAGATATGTTGAAACGTCAAATTTGTGGTAGGTATTTATAATTATTTTGAGGCTAAGGACGTATAGGTAAATTGAGGGAGTAGACGGTGAGACGTGGCTAAACATCGTTTTTCAAGCTCGATAACAGTTAATTTATAGAATTCTCAAAATCGACGTTGTTTCAAACTACCTCTGTTTTAACTCACCTCGGTTTCGCCTACTAAGGGTAACATTCCATTTCTGACCGTAGCTGCACTACTGGTACTGAACGCGCCGCTGTTACTGTCAATTTCCATAGTAAAATTGACAGTAGTGCAGCTGCAGTTGTAGTGATGGGTAGGACATCCATTTAAAATGAGTTTGTATGAGTACCTCATTTTCTAAAATGAGGTGTTACAATGTCTTACTTCAAATGAGGTGAGGTACTAGCATATTTTCAGCGTCGACTATTCCATTAATTCCAACGGCGACAAAAATATTTAATGTATATACATATTTATGTATTCATCACTTCCTTTATAAATAAATAAATAGTAACATTTAATTGGAGTGCAATTCTGGAGGTTAAGAATAGAACTTTTAGGAGAAAGATAATTTTAGAATCAAGTAAAATGAATAGAGGAGTGAAGTAAGACATTTTTGCGGTACGAAGTACTGCGACAAATTAACAAAATGAGTGGTACAAATGAGGTGCCTCACGAGTGAGCGACTCAACACTATGCGGTTGGAAATGGACTGTCACCTTAACCTAAACGTTAAATTACCTACGAAAATATTCAATATTACTTTGAAGACTTAACTTTGATGGATTAATTTACGACATTTTACGACAATTTCGATGTCAGCTGCATTAGCATTACTGTTGATACGTCGTTGCTGCCACAACTGTCAATTTCTTTGATTAAAATGAATGTCAATATCGCCGAAGCAATACCACAGAATAAGGGTAACATTCCATTTCTGACCGCAGCTGCACTACTGTTACTAAACGCGTCGCTGTTACTGTCAATTTCCATAGTAAAATGAACAGTAGTGCAGCTGCGGTTGGAAATGGAATGTCACCTTAAGTAGTATTTGGGAATGCGGCGGCGAACGTCACTCTTTTTATCAAGGGACTTTGAACTTTCGTAACAATCGCATTTTTTTAGTCGTATTTTCATTTATAACGATACTAAATTATTCTAATCCCGATATTCCGATGTTTCGATATTGCTCCTCGTATTGCAATATCGTAAAAATTGGCCCAATATTCCGGTATTTCGGGATTCCGGGATTCATGCCCTAACTGCGACCAGTTTCAGTGTCAAATTTTAACGGAAGATTTTATTCATGCACTCCTCCATATGTGTATAATCAAAACGAAAACCATAAAAGCGGCCAAGTGCGAGTCGGGCTCGCCCATGAAGGGTTCCGTATTTAGGCGATTTATGACGTATTAAAAAAAACTACTTGCTAGATCTCGTTCAAACCAATTTTCGGTGGAAGTTTACATGGTAATGTACATCATATATTTTTTTTAGTTTTATCATTCTCTTATTTTAGAAGTTACAGGGGGGGGGACACACATTTTACCACTTTGGAAGTGTCTCTCGCGCAAACTATTCAGTTTAGAAAAAAATGATATTAGAAACCTCAATATCATTTTTGAAGACCTATCCATAGATACCCCACACGTATGGGTTAGATGAAAAAAAATTTTTTGAGTTTCAGTTCGAAGTATGGGGAACCCCAAAAATTTATTGTTTTTTTTCTATTTTTGTGTGAAAATCTTAATGCGGTTCACAGAATACATCTACTTACCAAGTTTCAACAGTATAGTTCTTATAGTTTCGGAGAAAAGTGGCTGTGACATACGGACGGACAGACAGACGGACAGACGGACAGACGGACAGACGGACAGACGGACAGACAGACAGACATGACGAATCTATAAGGGTTCCGTTTTTTGCCATTTGGCTACGGAACCCTAAAAAAGCAGCTGAATCGAAGAAAACTAAACCTTCTAACATTAACATAAGAACTAGGATGCTAGCAAGGTTTTTGTTCCCGTATAATTCTTATTGGCACCAATGTCTTTCCGATTTTGGAACGGGTCCAAGTTGCTAACGGTGTCTAGATGCTTGGAATTATTCAACACCAGTTTTATGGTTATTCTAATGGTAGTAACCCTACTAGACTTGAATTTTTAGCAAATTTGACGAATACTTTACGATTGGCTTTTCAGTCACGCGAAAACTTTTTTACGAGTTGACACCCCTATACAAACGAACATATATATATATATAATAGGTTATAAATATATATATATTAAAATTGCTTCTTAAATTCGGCAATATCATGTTTAACAGAACGTATCGATTAAGAACTTTTTATTTTTATTTTTAAACGTACAAAAATTTAAAATTAAAATAAAACCTGATATCCGTGCCCGGGAGCACGCATTTCTATCTCGCTCATGTGTAAAGAACTAGATAAGGAGTTATTATTAAACTTTAAACTCAAGAAGAACAACATTCTTACCGGAAACTTAGCTAGTTCCTTAGTTACTTTATGATGCACAGTAAATAATATTTTACTTACTAACTTGTGTATAAGAAAACACATTAAAAGATCACTATACAACTTGCGCATACGTAACTAAAAGTGAATAGATTTACGGCAAACTTTCATAAACCGGCGGGAAATTGTTTTTGATATTAAAATAGCGGCGTAAATTATAAAGTTGAAGCGATCTCTGCATTTTACATTAAGGCGCTGCTACACGACAACAATGTCCGACAGATGTTACATTAAACGCCTGGCAGGATCAAGTGCCACAGCTAGTCACACCGGTAGAAGTTAATAAGATCACCTAATGTGTCATTCTATGGAACTTGCTAACTATGTAAAAAAGGCACTAGTAAATTCATATTTTTTGACAGTTTCAATATGGCGGTTTGTTTACATGGTTAGCAAGTTCCATAGAATGACACTTTATTGGGAAACTGCATGAACTTTTCGCCAATGATTTGAATGATTTCGTCCTCCCAAACGTATCCGTCGACGGCGACATCCTGACAAGCGATAACAAGTAAATGGTAGCCCATAGAATGTCCTTTTACATTAGTAATCTACATAGAATTCTCTACGTAGGTATCAAAGATTCTGCACACATGTTCGCTAGTATCAATATTTAATAAAGAAAATGTAGGGAAACAAGAAAGAGACAAAATTATACAGAGGTGTGTAAGAAGTTGCTAAGTTTTATGAATAAAGGGGACAATTTACACATACTTTCCTCATAAGACAAAAATCCACTCTCTTGTTCAATTAAGCTGCTACACCGGGTTTTCCGACAGTTTGACACGGACTTAAATACCCGGGCTATACGTTGGACCGTGTAACACGGACTTAACTCATTGCTTTTGATCGTGGCATGCAGCCAAACACCCTTTGCAAGTTAAAAGGCAGGCTGGATCAGTTCTTGCCTGCCAACTTAGTATGTAGATTTTGTACTAAATCTACATACTAAGCATGGAAATCGCCCTTATTAGAATATCAAGGATAATTTGTGGATGAGTACCAGCTGTTTAACAGTGATGAGGCTCTATCTCAGTTCCTCAATTTTCAATATTATTTGCCATGTGAATAGTCACATAATAATACATAATAAATAATTAGGGCGAGCGAAGCGAGCCCTATCACTATTCGACAAACTATGCATTCTTGTGGTACACTTTACGGAAAAACTACTGCACTGTTAGGTTTGAGATTTAACATAGTAATTTAAATTGATGTCTAGATGTGTTATCAAACATAAAAATATCATTTTATAAGCGTAAAAAAATAAATTAAAGTAATAACACTTTGTATTACAACTAGCGCCAACTGTTGGCAAAATAATGAATTAACATTGGCGCTAATGTTAATTATTTATTTCTCTAACAGATGGCGTTAGTAGTAAATAAATAAATAAATATTAAACATTCTTATACAAATTGACTAAGCCAGTAAGCTCAAGAAGGCTTGTGTTGTGGGTACTCAGACAACGATACCTATGTGGTGTTTTCAATTTCAATAATGTCGATGGCGCTTACGCCATTAACATCGATGAAATACAAAAGTGGGTTAAAATCGCTTCGCTTGGTTTGATTCCCAATTTAGCAATTAAGTTTCTGTGAATACCTACTAGAACAATCAATCTTGCTGTATATTCACTGCGGAGGTCAATTTACTCGTATGTTTTGTGACGCTGATGCTGACGCCGAGCAAACTTAAATCAGGTATTTTCAGTTCGAGAAACAGTTTTGGCGCCATTCATTTATTACGTAAGACGATTTTGGGGTGGAGGGGGATCGAACAATGTCTTATTTTTTCTTACAAGGGGGCGGGAGGGGGTTTTTATAGTTCTTACGTAAGATCACAAAGATGCGATTTTTTTAATTTCTATGAAGTTATAACGTTTAAAATAATAATAATAATACTTCCACACTCTAACACGGTGCAGAGTTAGGGTAAATGAACTCAAGTACCTTTGTACAGGTACAAATAAACATTCATAAAAATATATTTTTGAAAAATAAACACTAAAACAAACCAAACGTGAATTCATTTGTTCATTTAGATTAATATAGGGGGTCGGAGGGGGAGGGGGTCAGCCTATTCTTATTATTTCTTACATGGGGGAGGGAGGGGGTTAAAAACTGGCAAAAATTGTCTTAAAATTATAAATAAAGATAAGCATATTAATACAAAGTTAGTCGTTAAGTCATGTATCGGCCCTAAGTCACTGAACATAGTTATAGTTCAGTGACTTAGGGCCGATACACGACTGCAACTTGTATGGAAACTGCACGCCGACTGCACGCCAATTGCAACATCAGCGTGCAGTTCAACAAAATGACCCAGAACCCTGGCAGTTCCTAGTGGAACTCAGGTTTGGTGCAACAAAGGCACATTATGTTTTAGACATCCGACTCATCTTGATGAGCACTTAGGAGAGTAGTAGGTACCCAAGATAGAGCTGATGCTGAAACCTGACAGTACCTAGTGGAGCTCGGGTTTGGTGCAACATATATAGACACACGCTGTTTTGGATATCCGACTCGTCATGCGGGGTCACTGGGTATACCAGTACCCAAGATAGCTGATGCTGAACCCTGACAGTACCTAGTGGAGGTCGGGTTTTATACAACATAGGCACACGTTTTGGTCATGCAACTTGTTTTGATGAGTACTCTTAGGAAAGTAGTACCCAAGATAGAGCTGATGCTGAACCTTGGCTGTACTACTAGTATTATATGATCTGTGGCTGTACCTAGTGGAGCTCGGGTTTTATACAACATAGGCACACGCTGTTTTGGTCATGCAACTCGTTTTGATGAGTACTCTTAGGAAAGTAGTACCCAAGATAGAGCTGATGCTGAACCTTGGCTGTACCTAGTGGAACTCAGGTTTGGTGCAACACAGGCACACGCTGTTTTAGTCAATCGACACGTGAGAACTTGGAAGAGCAGTACAGAGGATAGAGCTAATGCTGAACCTTGGCTGTACCTAGTGGAACTCAGGTTTGATGCAACATAGACACACGCTGTTTTGGACATCCGACTCGTCATGATGAGTACTTGGGATAGCGGTACCCAAGATAGAGCTGATGCTGAACCCTGGCTGTACCTAGTGGAACTCAGGTTTGGTGCAACATAGGCACACGCTGTTTTGGTCATCTAACATGTCTTAATGAACACTTAGAAGAGCAGTACCCAAGATAGAGCTGATGCTGAACCCTAGCTGTACCTAGTGGAACTGTGTTTGTGTGTTTATGTGCGGAGCAGCGTGATTACCGCCAGTAGGTGTCCAGACGGGATAGTTTTTCGGTCAATTGTGTGGTGTGGAGATGGTGTGGACGCAAAAATAAATTCAAGGACATTGGCTGGCTGACACAACATTATGTAGGAAAGCCAGTTGGCTTCTTTACAAAAAGTAAGTACTGGGCGACCGTGTAGGACGTAATAAGCGCTTATGAAATTGTATAATTAATTAATTACGTGTGGATGATTTTGTCGTCTGGACACATTTTTAATGGACAAAGTAAAAGCTGTAACAGACAGGCGTACCGGACAGCAACCGGGGTCCGGTTAGTATATTTCTTTCTTGTTCTCACTTATAGCTGCGTTCTTAACGGACTTATTACGTAGGTACGTACGTACGTACTCGATCGAACATGAAACAAGCCTTGGATTGGATCAAAGTCGCGGTCCGGTACATTTAGGTAACTCCGCGAGCCCTTACAAAGCTCTGCTTTTACAGCGTGTGTCTATATATGTTGCACCAAACCCGAGCTCCACTAGGTACTGTCAGGTTTCAGCATCAGCTCTATCTTGGGTACCTACTACTCTCCTAAGTGCTCATCAAGATGAGTCGGATGTCTAAAACATAATGTGCCTTTGTTGCACCAAACCTGAGTTCCACTAGGAACTGCCAGGGTTCTGGGTCATTTTGTTGAACTGCACGCTGATGTTGCAATTGGCGTGCAGTCGGCGTGCAGTTTCCATACAAGTTGCAGTCGTGTATCGGCCCTAAGTCACTGAACTATAACTATGTTCAGTGACTTAGGGCCGATACATGACTTAACGACTAACTTTGTATTAATATGCTTATCTTTATTTATAATTTTAAGACAATTTTTGCCAGTTTTTAACCCCCTCCCTCCCCCATGTAAGAAATAATAAGAATAGGCTGACCCCCTCCCCCTCCGACCCCCTATATTAATCTAAATGAACAAATGAATTCACGTTTGGTTTGTTTTAGTGTTTATTTTTCAAAAATATATTTTTATGAATGTTTATTTGTACCTGTACAAAGGTACTTGAGTTCATTTACCCTAACTCTGCACCGTGTTAGAGTGTGGAAGTATTATTATTATTATTATTTTAAACGTTATAACTTCATAGAAATTAAAAAAATCGCATCTTTGTGATCTTACGTAAGAACTATAAAAACCCCCTCCCGCCCCCTTGTAAGAAAAAATAAGACATTGTTCGATCCCCCTCCACCCCAAAATCGTCTTACGTAATAAATGAATGGCGCCAAAACTGTTTCTCGAACTGAAAATACCTGATTTAAGTTTGCTCGGCGTCAGCATCAGCGTCACAAAACATACGAGTAAATTGACCTCCGCAGTGAATATACAGCAAGATTGATTGTTCTAGTAGGTATTCACAGAAACTTAATTGCTAAATTGGGAATCAAACCAAGCGAAGCGATTTTAACCCACTTTTGTATTTCATCGATGTTAATGGCGTAAGCGCCATCGACATTATTGAAATTGAAAACACCACATAGGTATCGTTGTCTGAGTACCCACAACACAAGCCTTCTTGAGCTTACTGGCTTAGTCAATTTGTATAAGAATGTTTAATATTTATTTATTTATTTACTACTAACGCCATCTGTTAGAGAAATAAATAATTAACATTAGCGCCAATGTTAATTCATTATTTTGCCAACAGTTGGCGCTAGTTGTAATACAAAGTGTTATTACTTTAATTTATTTTTTTACGCTTATAAAATGATATTTTTATGTTTGATAACACATCTAGACATCAATTTAAATTACTATGTTAAATCTCAAACCTAACAGTGCAGTAGTTTTTCCGTAAAGTGTACCACAAGAATGCATAGTTTGTCGAATAGTGATAGGGCTCGCTTCGCTCGCCCTAATAATATACATGACTAATAAATTTAATACAAAATTATGAGGGTATAGTCGTGGGTGTGGAGATTGACTCCAAATACCGAGTTGCAGTGGCTAGGAGTCTCGGTTCCTTCTGTGAGAATATGTCTGTCTGGGGGTCGAAGAGAAGAATATTATTTATGTGGTTCAGTGCTACATACAGAGGGCTAGTGATTAAAGTTACTGTGTTGGTGTTGGGAATTATAAAAACGTCGTCTTTGGCGTTGGACCTGCGGTGCGTATATATCGGTCATTGGCGTCCAAAAGGTTAACGGGACTTTTTATTCGCATACTTACCTATACTTAATAAAGCTTAAAACTCATTGAAAACAGCACAAATGCAACATTAACGTTTCATTTACTGAAGCAAGTATACTTTATCATTTCTTATTGTCCGCAATAAAACAAAGGAAAAAGCATTCACAATCCGACTTCATTTCGCGAAGACTTCCAATTTGACCGTTTCCCTGAGGGCTGAGTCGAAGCAAACCAGCGGCCAGTGCCCTTTTTATCAAAAGCTTATAACTTGTAATACGAGTATTACGAGTGGACTTCCACTTCCCTTTTTGACAGCTTTTGTTAGGAAGGGACTTCCACTTGTTTTACAAGTTACAAGCTTTTGATAAACAGGGCACTGATGTAATGTTGCTAGGCAATGAAACACTGCAAGCGCGTATTCAATATTATTTTTTATAATTCATGACATCTTGTTATTTAGTTGCATGTAACTGTGAGCAAACATGTACTTACTTCTGTTTTATTTCATAAAATAACCTATGTATAATTATGCGAAGGCTGGTTCACCTTGACTCTCCTTGGCGACCCCTTGTCCTCCTGGGAGTATTATATTCTTTGCCCTTGTCACACTTATAAAAGTACGGAATTTTTAAAGCAGGCAAGTATAGCTGGAAAGGCAACTACTAACTTGATTAAGTAGGTACTCGACCAGGAATATCTATTTTCCTGCCTCAACAATATTAGTGTAATATTCAATTCCAGACATCTCTTTTGTACCTAAATGTCAGTTGTGAAATTTCCCAAATGAAATGTTCTTTATCCATAATCCTTTAGAAGTAGAAACCTCCCTCAAAGTCTAACTTAAAGCTTATGAGCCTTCAACAAAGAAACGATTGACAATACAAGGTTAGTGAGGCTGAGCTTAGTTTGTGTGCAAGCGAAAGTTGCTTTGACGGGGATAAGAATACTTACATCCAAACGCTTTGTGGGTTTTACCCTTAGAGGATATAACCAAACGGAGTACCCATTAACAGGCGTTCCCCTCTGTCGAAAATAGGCGGCCAATGGTCATACACAATGTATGGACTGACGTTTATCTGACATTGCTATTTTTACGTTACGTATACATTTGACGTGCCCCTCCCCCGCAAAAATCGGCAAACTGATTTGTACAGAAAACTAAAGACAAGGCGTCTACGTCTCCGTTTGGTTATATCCTCCAAGGTTTTACCCCATCTACATACCTTTTGTCATTTCTTTTTAGCTGAAGATAGATCTGGCCTTTCTTTAATATTTTATAAAATACTAGCTTCTGCCCGGTCATTTCTTTTTGGCAGCAGATAAATGCCCGCGACTGCGTCTGCATGGAAGGATGATGATGATGATTGAGTGTGTCTCTATTGTTTCCCATAAAGTTTAAATCATAATTTACTGTTTTATTAAATTATACAACGGGACTTAATCGCGTATCTAAGTTTTAAGATTTACCTCCGACGTTTCGAGGACGGCGTTGTCCCCGTGGTCTCGGAGAAGACTGGCTTAGGTTGACATCAGCATCGACTAACCGCGCGAGTTTTTCGAACTACCCGCACTTGGTCTTGTTTATCCGCTTGAACGTTCTGCGCACTAGGGATGTCACTCTGTCGACACACAACACTAACGATATTCGATTTATCGACTGTCGATATTCGTTTACGCTTACATTTACTAATGACTGGATTCCATGTGGATGAGATCTTGAAACCCTCGTCCCGATTGAAATTACTATGTTTTTTGATTTCAATGGCTTCCCGTACTTTCCTGCTGTAGAAATGACGATCCGTGGACAGGATTTTAGGGTTATGCAGCTCAATCCAGTGGTTTGGTCCTGACTCCAGTAAATGCTCAGCCACGGCAGACTTGTTCACCTGACGATTTTTGACAGCTGCAATATGTTCCTTAACTCTTTCTGCTATTGTGCGCTTTGTATCAGTCACCTGGCGTTTACAAAATTGATTGCAGTTGTGGTAGTTCCTATATCGGAGAAACAAAGCGCACAATAGCAGAAAGAGTTAAGGAACATATTGCAGCTGTCAAAAATCGTCAGGTGAACAAGTCTGCCGTGGGAGTACGTACGGGAAGCCATTGAAATCAAAAAACATAGTAATTTCAATCGGGACGAGGGTTTCAAGATCTCATCCACATGGAATCCAGTCATTAGTAAATGTAAGCGTAAACGAATATCGACAGTCGATAAATCGAATATCGTTAGTATTGTGTGTCGACAGAGTGACATCCCTAGTGCGCAAAACGTTCAAGCGGATAAACAAGACCAAGTGCGGGTAGTTCGAAAAACTCGCGCGGTTAGTCGATGCTGATGTCAACCTAAGCCAGTCTTCTCCGAGACCACGGGGACAACGCCGTCCTCGAAACGTCGGAGGTAAATCTTAAAACTTAGATACGCGATTAAGTCCCGTTGTATAATTTAATAATGTGTAAAAATCGTGAAAGTTTAAATCAGTGTAATGTACTGTTTTTCCGCATTTTCGTTAGTCATAATATTTTTTTTTTTCAGAAACGCGTAACTTTTCAGGATTGCCATAAAAGAAAACTAACCTAACCTATCTATAGGATAACCTTACGAAAATCCTGAAAAGTTAAAAGTTTCAGAATTATGACTAATGATAATCTGACAATCATTACATTATGGCTTTTAATAACTATGTGAAACAAAGGGATCCGTGATTGAGTTTCCCGGTCCACAAACTATCTCCATACTAAATAAAATTCATCTAACTCGGTTTAGCTTTTTAATCATGACGAAGTAACAGACAGACAGAGTTACAATTCAATTCAAAATATATATAAGTTACTTTATTTATTACTTTATTCATGTAGGCCTAGCAACAAGCACTTATGAATAGTAATAAGGAATTACTTTCTGATTTATAATATTACGAATAGTAGGGATTATTTATATGTAGGTATAGAAATTAACGCGCTGTCTGCCCGTATTTCATGCTCCGTAATATGAAGCCAGACAGATGAAAATTACACAGAGGTCAAAGTATTTTTCTCGTGCCGCTATACCTACCTAATTAGTTAGATTTTTGCTATCGTCAAGAGCTACTTTGTGTCTACTCAAGAGCTTTTTCGACCGTGTATCGGATAATGGAGCTCAAGGGCAGCGCTTTTGAATTCCTTTGGTTCCAGATAGCCTGCTCCAAAGTCCTTCATTGTCGGTCTGGCGAGAGCGTGACATTCATAAATTAGATGAATTGCTTAATATCTCTTCATCTTCGTCACACATTCGACAATCGGTGTTGTCAGAGTGCCCCATCTTAGCCAAAAGGCTCCTTTGACCCCGTTGTACTTGGCCAATTAATAGAAAGTAAAATTAAAAGCAAAGATCCAACAACAAACGACTTGCAGTAAAACCCTCCATTTCGATCTGTCAGTCAAGCCAAATATACCTAACTAGCAACCCGCCCTGGCTTCGCACGGGTTAAAAAATTATACATAAACCTTCCTCTTGAATCACTCTATCTATTTTAAAAAATCGCATCAAAATCCGTTGCGTAGTTTTAAAGATCTAAGAATACATAGGGACAGACAGCGGGAAGCGACTTTGTTTTATACTATGTAGTTGGTTAGTGCAACGTAATATTTAATATAAGTATGCGGATATGCTGTATAACTAAGTCCAGGATGATAAAAACATGTTTCACAAATTTAACACATAACATAAAGTTTGCTACCTAAATGCATAAAAACCACTGTCTAATTTTAACTCAACACTCTCGAATTGTTGGAAAGCCTTCAAATCAAAGTATTATTATTTTAAATACTTTTCCTGTCCCGAAGTGATAAATTGGAGAATTTGCGAACTCTCCTTCCGTGTTGTTAGGGTTCCGCATATCATACTTGGGAACCTTTTTTACAGTTATCTTTCTGCGCATATTTAATCTGCGATTTTATATTAAATATTAAAATATTTTTCACATAATTTGGGTACGGTCATACGGTGACAGTTGTGAACTTCATACAATTTATAAGTAATCGTAAAATGAAAAATTGTATTTAGATTGTCACCGTACGTACCCAGGCTATAGTATGCTTAAAAACTTGTTCGCGTCTTTCCTGTAGACATCGCAAAGTTAAGGGAATGTAAAGTGATTTTTATGCTGCGTGCGACAGGCGGGACACATATTTTCAGTACTTTAGACTCAAATAAGAAACATGTTACAGAATTGCGAATTAACTTTTATTGCATTGTCCACAAAAGTACCCTTTTTCTAAAATATACCTATGATTTTCGTAGATTGGTTTTAGTAGATTCGTAGATTAGTTCCAGTCCACTCGCGCACTAAAGGTTCCGTACCATTATCTATTGTTTTTAGTATTTGTTATTATAGCGGCAAGAGGAATGCATCATCTGTGAAAATTTCAACTGTCTAGCTATCACAGTTTATGAGATACAGCCTGGTGGTAGACAGACAGACAGACGGACAGTGGAGTCTTAGTAATAGGGTCCCGTTTTTACCCTTTGGGTACGGAACCCTGAAAACAAACATGGCTTGATCTGCTCTTGTTCAATCTTTTATTAATTTTCCGCTCTTGTATTTTCCTAAGGTACGCGGGAATTCATTTCCGTAATAACTTTCACATTATTCTTATTTTTTTCCGCAAATCTACAAAAACGCCGTATAAATCTTTGGCTGGTACTTAATTTGTTTTATGATAGACTGCTCTAAGCCCCCACTTCCGTAGGGGAGAGCGGGACAAAACGAGGTAGCGGGCAAAACGGAATACTCGCATTTTAGTCAAGGCTGTTCTCCAACGAACATCTTTTGTCTTGGGTAAACTTTGTAATAATAACCTTTAGGCAAAGTTGGAAATGCGTTCTCCAACTTCATAGTAATTAAATTAAAGTAAAGGTTAACCTTTTCGACGCCGTGTCAAACACAAAAGCTGTCACGCTGACGCCACGTCACCGAAGTATCAAAACTGAAATTGAACTTTATGCATATGCACGTAGACCTATGTTGCTCTGTGATATGTGACCGATTAATCGGTCTTTGGCGTTGAACCTACGGTGCGGATATATCGGTCATGGGCGTCCAAAAGGTTAATACCTATGACCTTTCATAAAGCTTACACTACTCTTTTGTACGTTTCGTGTCGAATATCATATGGAACAACAACATTTTTTTTAAGAAATATGTTTTTACCGTATTTTTATTATGTACATTTCTAAATAGCTTAACGTGCATACTTCAAAAACATTATATATATATATTAAATACGTGACAGCTACTCCATATAAAAATGATCTGTCATACTCGTAGTGTAGGTATACGCAAGAAATAGTTTTAGTAATTTGTTTAACAAGGAGGCAAAGTTGTTGTTTAACCGCTCGTGCTAATATTGATACCCGAGCAAGCGAAAGATTAGAAAATTGAACCACGAGCGTAGCGAGTGGTTCGAAAAATGGAATCTTGAGCGTTGCGAGGGTTAAACAAAATTTGCCCCCGAGTGAAACACAAAATGTTCATAACCGAACCCGAAGAAAATATTAACTGTAACAAAATCAAACCAAATCAAATGCAAATGAATGTTATTAAATATTTATCATTCAAAATCATCATTCAAAGTCCATTCTACCAGCAACAACTCCAAATTTGCATTTGATTACTTTGCCTCACATGTGAATAAAATGCAACTTCATCAGTCTTTGAACAATCAAGAGAGCCTTTACCAGTTGGTGTGGTGAAAAAATATTTTTTTTTCCATTGAAAACATGCTCAAATTCCATATTAACAATACGGTGATTTAGAAAAAGTGCTTCCATTCGCTTTTTGCGTTCGTTATCTGTTATTGAAATTCTGGTCCAATTTAGCGTGAACCAAAAAGCTTGTGTTGTTTATTTTGGATGCTGTCATGCTACTATACAGGAATACAGGATGTCCATCCAAATGGGGCATTAAATTATATCATTTAGGAATATTTTGAAGTTTTGCGAGGTCGATTAAAAAAACCTGCATTACCTAGTAGATTTTCAAAATGCGAGGATTTTTTGTATAAATATATTTAAAATGTTCTGATTGCCGCCCTGAAGTACCAGTGACGCTCATTTTGGTACTTAATTACGAATTTCTAAGTTTTCATTGGTCCTAGTTATATGGTCCACCAGCCACCAGCTCTTTTTCTTAAAGTTTGAAAACTTTTTTAATGCGAAAATATTTCAACTCATTATGGTTAATCAGGTTACCATAGCCACCATGGTGTATCAGACGTATCAGTTTACCGCTGAACGAATTTAAATGAATTTAGGTATGGAGATTGTTTGAGTCCCGGGCATAGAATACTCATCATTCGACGGAAACAAAGCGTAAAGAAGCATCTCGAACTGTTAAGCTTTCAAGTCTTTCAACTAAAAAATTGCTAGCTTGTACAAGCGTCATGAGATATATCGGAGAGGCCAAGGTGCTTAGAAAAATATCTGAACACGCCTCTATTGTTAAGGCGTTAGAGTGCGTGTCTAGATATTGTTGAGCACCATGGCCTCTCCGATATATCATTAGATATATCGCCATTAGGCGACTGTACCAACATTGTAAACGTGTGCGTTGTTTACAACAACCTTTTGTTGTACCTACAACGTAAAAAGGTTAAGGGTTCAAATACACTTCCGAGTACATTTCACACTCCATCCAGCAGGTATGAGTCCCGACTGAGCCGAGTCAGAAATTGAGATTAATGACCTCTGCCATCTATCACTCGGTAAGTGGATTTTGTGATGCCGGAGCGATTTCGAGCGCAAGCGAGTACGTTTTCGGTGAACCTACCCACTTTTATTTTTATTAAGAATATTTTTCTAACTTACTTACACGTTTTTCACAAAATGTTATTAAAAAGTAAAAGTAAAATCATTCAACTGAAAGCAAAACGTATTTTCTTCAAAATATTCTTCAATGAACAATATGGCGCAGTAAAAATCTTTGGGCCACCCTGTACTTGAGCTATATAGAAATAAAAAATAGTTTATTCGTGGCAAAACTGTACAGAAAAAAAGAAAACAAGAAACAAACTTACCTACACACATAAAATTACAATGCATATCATTACCTACCTACATTACTTACATGATACATATTAGCCACGAAATGGTTCCGACTCAGTATGGTGTTAGCCAACTCTGGACTTTCATTAGGGCCATAAACGTAGTTAAGAGTTCTTATGTTCTGTCTATCATGATCTCGAATAGGAATGTCACATGTTTTGTAGAAATTTGACGATATAAGTAATTAGGGCGAGCGAAGCGAGCCCTATCACTATTCGACAAACTATGCATTCTTGTGGTACACTTTACGGAAAAACTACTGCACTGTTAGGTTTGAGATTTAACATAGTAATTTAAATTGATGTCTAGATGTGTTATCAAACATAAAAATATCATTTTATAAGCGTAAAAAAATAAATTAAAGTAATAACACTTTGTATTACAACTAGCGCCAACTGTTGGCAAAATAATGAATTAACATTGGCGCTAATGTTAATTATTTATTTCTCTAACAGATGGCGTTAGTAGTAAATAAATAAATAAATATTAAACATTCTTATACAAATTGACTAAGCCAGTAAGCTCAAGAAGGCTTGTGTTGTGGGTACTCAGACAACGATACCTATGTGGTGTTTTCAATTTCAATAATGTCGATGGCGCTTACGCCATTAACATCGATGAAATACAAAAGTGGGTTAAAATCGCTTCGCTTGGTTTGATTCCCAATTTAGCAATTAAGTTTCTGTGAATACCTACTAGAACAATCAATCTTGCTGTATATTCACTGCGGAGGTCAATTTACTCGTATGTTTTGTGACGCTGATGCTGACGCCGAGCAAACTTAAATCAGGTATTTTCAGTTCGAGAAACAGTTTTGGCGCCATTCATTTATTACGTAAGACGATTTTGGGGTGGAGGGGGATCGAACAATGTCTTATTTTTTCTTACAAGGGGGCGGGAGGGGGTTTTTATAGTTCTTACGTAAGATCACAAAGATGCGATTTTTTTAATTTCTATGAAGTTATAACGTTTAAAATAATAATAATAATACTTCCACACTCTAACACGGTGCAGAGTTAGGGTAAATGAACTCAAGTACCTTTGTACAGGTACAAATAAACATTCATAAAAATATATTTTTGAAAAATAAACACTAAAACAAACCAAACGTGAATTCATTTGTTCATTTAGATTAATATAGGGGGTCGGAGGGGGAGGGGGTCAGCCTATTCTTATTATTTCTTACATGGGGGAGGGAGGGGGTTAAAAACTGGCAAAAATTGTCTTAAAATTATAAATAAAGATAAGCATATTAATACAAAGTTAGTCGTTAAGTCATGTATCGGCCCTAAGTCACTGAACATAGTTATAGTTCAGTGACTTAGGGCCGATACACGACTGCAACTTGTATGGAAACTGCACGCCGACTGCACGCCAATTGCAACATCAGCGTGCAGTTCAACAAAATGACCCAGAACCCTGGCAGTTCCTAGTGGAACTCAGGTTTGGTGCAACAAAGGCACATTATGTTTTAGACATCCGACTCATCTTGATGAGCACTTAGGAGAGTAGTAGGTACCCAAGATAGAGCTGATGCTGAAACCTGACAGTACCTAGTGGAGCTCGGGTTTGGTGCAACATATATAGACACACGCTGTTTTGGATATCCGACTCGTCATGCGGGGTCACTGGGTATACCAGTACCCAAGATAGCTGATGCTGAACCCTGACAGTACCTAGTGGAGGTCGGGTTTTATACAACATAGGCACACGTTTTGGTCATGCAACTTGTTTTGATGAGTACTCTTAGGAAAGTAGTACCCAAGATAGAGCTGATGCTGAACCTTGGCTGTACTACTAGTATTATATGATCTGTGGCTGTACCTAGTGGAGCTCGGGTTTTATACAACATAGGCACACGCTGTTTTGGTCATGCAACTCGTTTTGATGAGTACTCTTAGGAAAGTAGTACCCAAGATAGAGCTGATGCTGAACCTTGGCTGTACCTAGTGGAACTCAGGTTTGGTGCAACACAGGCACACGCTGTTTTAGTCAATCGACACGTGAGAACTTGGAAGAGCAGTACAGAGGATAGAGCTAATGCTGAACCTTGGCTGTACCTAGTGGAACTCAGGTTTGATGCAACATAGACACACGCTGTTTTGGACATCCGACTCGTCATGATGAGTACTTGGGATAGCGGTACCCAAGATAGAGCTGATGCTGAACCCTGGCTGTACCTAGTGGAACTCAGGTTTGGTGCAACATAGGCACACGCTGTTTTGGTCATCTAACATGTCTTAATGAACACTTAGAAGAGCAGTACCCAAGATAGAGCTGATGCTGAACCCTAGCTGTACCTAGTGGAACTGTGTTTGTGTGTTTATGTGCGGAGCAGCGTGATTACCGCCAGTAGGTGTCCAGACGGGATAGTTTTTCGGTCAATTGTGTGGTGTGGAGATGGTGTGGACGCAAAAATAAATTCAAGGACATTGGCTGGCTGACACAACATTATGTAGGAAAGCCAGTTGGCTTCTTTACAAAAAGTAAGTACTGGGCGACCGTGTAGGACGTAATAAGCGCTTATGAAATTGTATAATTAATTAATTACGTGTGGATGATTTTGTCGTCTGGACACATTTTTAATGGACAAAGTAAAAGCTGTAACAGACAGGCGTACCGGACAGCAACCGGGGTCCGGTTAGTATATTTCTTTCTTGTTCTCACTTATAGCTGCGTTCTTAACGGACTTATTACGTAGGTACGTACGTACGTACTCGATCGAACATGAAACAAGCCTTGGATTGGATCAAAGTCGCGGTCCGGTACATTTAGGTAACTCCGCGAGCCCTTACAAAGCTCTGCTTTTTGCTAGTATATAAAACAGCATGTCACACAGCAGGCTATTATCGATATCTGGGCCCGGAAAAAAGTAGGAAGATATACAATTTCTAAAGCAACCAAACCTCTCTAATTAAATAATCAATACATTATATGCTTTAATATCTTTTTTATTAAGATCCAGATCCCTAGCAGCTGTTCATCGGTGGAGGCCGGAGTGGCAGGCCTTTACTGTATATCAATTGGAGGTGTATAATTTATAGATTTCTGGGCTCTAAGATCTTGTTTATAGAAACGGATGCAGAGTCTATTAACAGTAGGTAAGTACCTACCTTACCTACGCGTGGTCGACTGCTTGTGGTCGGCAGGCGTCCGGAATTCCCTCGCAATTTGTCTGCTCTCATATCGGAAGATATGAAGGGACTCGGCGAATGTATTAATCATTTCATTGCAAAGCGGTTTCACACAATCGACTGTCTATCGCGCGAATACGCAAGAGTGATTGTTGGTATCCATTGTAACAAAATCTAGACCCGTGTATAAACCGGCGCCAGGAAAGTCAAAATAGCTTCTTATCTGTAATTTAGTAATTTTTATTTCAATGTGTTTGGGTCTACTGGCCGCGTAGCCAACGTGCCAATTGCTTACGCTCCGTAGCGATCGAAACGCAACTGTCACTGTCGCACTAATATGGAAGAGTGATAGAGAGACACAAAGCGATTCGATGGCGAAGCGATAGCGATTGTCACCTTGGCTAGGCCGCCTGTTCCTTCACCCTCCAACACTGACAATCCAACCTCTAGACTGAGCTTAGGCCAATTCTTTCATGAAACCGATGCTGCCAAAAATACGGGGGTGCGGGGGGACGAGGTGAGCGAATCCCGTGCCGTGATTGGTCCGTTCAAAGACACGGACCAATCACGGCACGGGATTGACTCGAAGATGGAGTAACGCTACCGTATGTGTGGCAGAGGGGGTAGCGCGACTATGCTATGTCTAGAGGTTGGATTGTCTGTGCCCTCCAACGAAGCGACAGCTGATCTTCACGAGTTTATAGGTATCACTCTTAAAATACTTTACGGGGATTTGTTTGGCCTGTAACACGAGCAATTAATTAAAACATAGATTGTACTCCTCAAACGGTGACACTTTTTTTCATCAATAACTTTTAAAAATGATGACTTCCTATTTTTCATACAAATTAAATATTATTTTCAATGTACGCTATCATTATGATTGACGTTGCTGGTCACGTCTTACGGCGTGATTCGGAAAATGAATTAGTGATTCACTAGATATGAAATAGTAAAGATATGTGACGTTCCACGGCAAAAGGTACCTTATAGCGGCTGGGACTTACGCTATTATTAACGCCGCTCCAATATTCAGCCGGGGAAATGGTACCTTTTGCCGCGGAACGTCACACATCTTTACTATTTCATATCTAGTGAATCTCATATTCATTTTCCGAATCGCGCCGTTAAACATAACAAAATTCGCAATGCATTGCGTCTTAGAATAAACTTTAAAGTGTATTAAAAATCAAAACACAAGTTATTTTTAAAGTCGCTGAACAAATGTTGATCACAGTTAAATTTTTGGCTCTTATTACAGGCCACACCCTTAAGGAAACGAATACAAAAGGTGTAATATTTTTCAAAACTCGAATTTTACTATAATTCCAACATTAATATAGATTTCGGTAACCAATTATATCAAATGTAGGTACCTCAATTATAGATTTAGAGCTGCTTGCTCACTTTTCAAAAACATTGCAAAATATTAATTTTTAACAAACAGGCTGAAGCGCGCGAACCTAAGATAAATAGAATCTAATACCTTTAAACGAGCAATTCTTGTTTATTTATTTATTTATTTATATATATATATATTTCGGGGATCTCGGAAACGGCTCTAACGATTTAGATGAAATTTGCTATACGGGGGTTTTCGGGGCCGAAAAATCGATCTAGCTAGGTCTTATTTCTGGGAAAACGCGCATTTTCGAGTTTTTATATGTCACCCAGATATTAAATACCTATATGACTAAATTACCTGGTTTAAAAGCACTATATTTTCCTCTCTTTCTTTTAATATGATTAATTGGTGGAGGTGCGTAGGAACTCTAGCTCTGGCTGAAAAACAGCGCTGAAGTGTCACCCATGTGGGCGGGCATTTTCAGCATTATGCTGACGCCAAAACCAATTGCCACATTATTTAGAAATAATTATAACTTATAAGGTATATTTAATATTATTAGACTAGTTGGCTTAAATTAATTTAGTTTATATTTTTGTACTTTTTTGTGGCAATAAACCAATTTCATTTCATTTATCTAAAAATCGGCGTCAGGAAATCGCAGATCGCAGTCGGAAAGATTTTTTCGCATCCACTGCTGCGCTTGCGCCGTCATTTCTTCGTCAAAGTGCTCTCGCCAGCCACCACATTTGCCTGAAACCATAACATTACTTAAACGTTCTGTACAATTTCAAATATTATCTTATCTACCTATTGCGGATCTTGAGATACAGACGAACTCTAGAGTTAGATTTCGGTATCATTTGGATAAGGTCCCTAAATAAGTTAAAGATAATACCTATTACTCGTATCTGTACCGATAAATGTTTTTGCTTGTTTTGTGTGTTGTGTGTTTGCAGATAGAAACAAGGCAATTGAAGACTTATTTTTAAGAGTGGCCTATTTCTAAAATAGTAGTTTATGCAACAGTGATATAATAAGGGTTCTTAAAATTCAAGGGTCGAAGTTACAAAACGAGTCGTAGTCGAGTTTTGTAAAAAAAGACCCGAGAATTTTAAGAACCAATTATGAGCTGTTGCATACATTACTTTTTCTATAAAAAAAAATTATTATTAAAAAAAAAGAGTTATTATTTCAAAAAAATTGAGTTATTATTTAAAAAAAAAAGTTATTATTTAAAAAAAAAAAGAGTTATTATTGTAAATGAAAACATACCTCTTTCAATCAAGATGATCGGAACTTGTATCTTTAAAAAAAATAAAGCAGTTGTATTATACTCATAAGATGACTGCTAGCAGTCATCTTATGAGCCTATAGACAAAGCATTCAAATGACATTGCTTTAGATATCACTGTCAGTCATTTAATTGACACATTTAAGTGCTGGAGTAGAAAAACTATATAGCAGTCACCCTATAATTGTTTCTTCTATAAATTCAGATAACTGGATGTCACGAGCACAAAATTGTTAGATGCATCTGATCTCAGCCGATCTGTCAGTGTCAAAAGTGACATTTCTTCGCTTTTGAACGTCACTTTTGACACTGACAGATCGGTATCGTATCACTGTGACATGTTATAAGTATCCTTCGAATTGGGCCGTATACTCATGGATTGTACCTTTCCGTATGAAGCTCTCAGCGCCAGGGTCACAAACTCTTCGAGTCAGCCATTCCCAATTCACAGACCCGTTCTTGCGGAAGTTGTCTATGTTCAGATGCTCACAGAGCTTGACAATTTGCTCGTCTGTTACTTTTTCACCGAGAAATGTTGCCACGCGTTTAATACATGAGGGCAAATCCTGCAAGGTAACACTAATAAGTATTCAAATAGTTTAAGAAATAAACCTAAGGGCCACTCCACACAATAGTCTTTCGAGCGTCGTCGTCTAGCCAGCGCCCGCGCAACGGCGACGCAACTTTAGCGTTGCGTCAACGCAACGTTGGTGCGACGTCAGCAGCATTCATCGAGAGCCAGCGTCTCACCAGCGGGCGCAGCAATGGTTCCATTTTTATCGCCTGTCACTATGCCCGTCACTTTAGCACTTACACACTTGTTAGAACGTGACAGGCATGGTCACAAGCGATAAAAATGCGACCGTGCTACCGCCGCAGCGTCCACGCAGCGACGACGCGCATCTCTAACGTCTTTCGAACGTCGGCATCTTGTCAGCCCGAGTCAGGGCAAGAACGCTGTGCTGTGTGTGTATGTGTGTGTGTGTGAGCGTCGGCGTCTAGTCAGCGCTATGGAAAATGCCGCCGACGTAGAGTTGACTAGGCGCCGACGCTCGGAACTCTCGAGAGACGCTAGTGTGGGGCTAAAATGCACTGCAATGCCATGATAGCACTTGCCTTATCTTTTCTTCTTAGGTAAAACTAGGCTAAAAATGAAAAAATATGGCAATTACAAACATTGTACATAGTTAATATAGATTTTAAGTAAACAAATATTGTACGCCTGACAGGCAAATTATAGTGAGTCCACTAAAATACATATTATGTAATCCACCCTTCTGTAACACCTATAATTATGCAATAAATGATTATCTTATCTTATCTTATCTTATCTTAATGGGTAAAATGTACCTTTGATAATTCCTCGTAAAAGATGAAGAGCATATGTGGGTGGTGGCGTAATGCCCACGCTTCCTTTATATGAGCGAAGTATGGAGTATAGTTGCCTGAAAACATCACAATAATTAAGGGGCCCACTGATTATCAGTCCGCGGATGATATCAGCCTGATGACAGTTAGAACAAAAAGTTGACAGTTCCGAACAACTGACAGGCTATCGTCCGACGGATTGATAATCAGTGGGCCCCTTTACGTTGAAAACTGACTATTCCCTGCTGACTGTAGGCCAGTATAAGTATATATATATATATATATATATATAAGTAAATATATATAAGTATGTATTGTAACGGCTACCTGGCCTAGTCGGTAGTGACCCTGCATATTACGAAGCAGGAATCCTGGCCCAGGACTAGGGCAGAAGATTTTAATTTGTGAGACTAATTATTGTAATAAGACAGTGGTTAAGTAAATTGAAACTTAAAATTGTTTTATTAACCCATTAGAAAAATTGTTTAGATGAGTGATACCGTTGTTTCTAAACAGTTTAAAACATGTCTCACGATAGTTTAATATCGGTCATTAGATATAATAAATATCCTTAACTTCGCATATAACACTAAAAAACATAAAAAATACGTGACTTGATGAATTATTCATCCGCAATACCAATCCGGCCGGATCCGGCCGAATCCAAAACCAGTCCGGTTTGCAATCCCTACTCAAAATTAAGCAATAAAATAAGAGTCGAGTTCATTGGATGCTCTACTTACTACTTACACTTACTTATCAATGTTGAGTTCAATACAATACTTACATAAATCTTGAATGAAAAGATTCCAAAACAATTTAAAGTTTCCTACATCATTTTTCATCAATTTCATGAAATTATAAAGAGAGACTGCCACGTCCCTAGGATCACGGGCGACATACACGACCTTAGCAATGTCCACCAGATTCTCAGGCAGCAGAGACAAGGGAAAATGGTTCTTAATGAACCGAGGAGAAGGCGCATTTTCCAACGCTTCAATGACATTGGGCCTCAAAGCAGTGAGTATTGCCCGCATATCTGTATTCTGCATTAGTCCAAGTCTGTAACAAGGTGGTAATATTAAAAAAAAATCTTAAGAGTAGTATTGTACTTTTAACGGCTTATGCTACGCGTTGTCTATCGTAGGTATCTGTGGTACAGCATGTGGTGCAACAAGACTATTTTATACTTGTTATTTATATGTATATGTATACATAGCCCAGTTTTTCGAGGGCAGAAACGTACCAATGCTAGCAATTATGCGTAGCAATTTATAAATTATATCATATAAAATTAGACTCATCCTTGAAATAACATTAATAACATTATTAGGTAACAGAGTATTATATATTTGCGTCTCTTCCATTAATTCATATTGCAACTGTAAATATATTTTAATATACATTACCTACTCCCAAACAAAAATGAACTACTCTGTAATTATAAACTCACCCGGTAGAAATATATCTCTCCCCCAGCTTACTTTTCGATGCCTTGTCGTAATCGAGGTCGTTTTTAAGCAGCCAGACCAATTCTTGTGTCCATGTTGTGCCTGATATACATGAAATATGCTCGAGTTTTTATGTGTGTGACTGTGTGAGTCATCCTTTCGGTGAGTAATTTGTTTCCGACAAAAGCTAGCTCTTACCGGAGCGAGGAAACGTGGTAACCCAGATGTCATCAGGCCTAACCGGCATAGTCTTGAATTTGTAGGCGTCATCCTTGTGCGTGGTCGGTAGCAAGTAACCAGCATCGCCGAAACGGCTAAAATCGGACCAATCTGCAAACAAATTCGTCTCCAAGCCTCGTCTTCAATTATTTCTCTATAGGAGTTTGAAGTTAGCTGAGTCTAAGCATAGAGAAATATAGTAAGACAAGAGTGCTCACTCCATACATCAGATCAGACTATTAATTTCAGTGTCTACATCTAGCATCGGGTAGCGGAACTATCAGTACTGCTACTTGACAATAGATGTAGCACCGACCGGAAAGTCTTATCTCAACAGCATAAGACTTTCCGGTCGGTGCTACATCAAGTAGCAGTACTGATAGTTCCGCTACTCGATGCTAGATGCTAATAGTCTTTTTGGTACTAAAACTGATGTATGGAGTGAGCACTTATTTTTAGCAGCAGTATTTTTTTCTCTATGGTCTAAGCTTAGGTACTCTGCACTGACTTGGCAAGAGAAGTAGGCGGTCGCCAGAAACTTCAAGAGACCTGCTAAACCTCGCGGACTCTACCTATTATATATACCTAATATCTACTAGCGCCTTCACTGATTCGTGGATTGGGTTGCTAAGGTCAATGTGGCTAATTATTTCTTTGCTTTTAAATCGTAGGAAAAACCATCTGCTTTTGATTGCTGGAACTAAAAGCAATCGCTGCTTTGTCGATGAAATTATCAATTTTGTTCGTTGTTCGAGAAAAACGCTAGTAGACGGAATAGACCCTATGACGGAATTAGCCACATTGACCTTACAATACAATTTAGCGAACGATTTAACAGTGACAGACGGTTTGGTGCAACTGACCCTTATTATTTTTAAAGAAAGTTGAACCACGCACTATCGTCGAACTGAACCCCTGTACCCGTACCACGAGTTACTGACAGTATCAACCCTGACATATACGCCAACGTCTACGTAATTTACTTTCTATACATCTCGCTCGCACTAATATGTCGAGCGAGATGCATAGAAGGTAAGTTGCGTTCACGCTAATATTTATGTAAACACTTGTGTAAATTTCATTCGATAGCGTGACGTGACGTACTCGTTATCTGGGAGAGCTTTGCTCGGAAAACATATAAAAACTCAAAAATGCGTATTTTCTCAGAGATGCGCATTTTCTCGCCCCCAAAAAGCCCCCATATAGCAAATTTCATCGAAATCGTTAAAGAAAAATAATATTAGTTCGAGTAAAATTATTGTTCACCTCTTGTGTTAATAATATATTGAGACAAGATCAACCAAAATCAGTAATTAATAATATTTTTTTAATAAAATGGAATATTAAATGCAAAGGTCACACAACAAGAGATGAGCAAACTTAGCTACGGAGTGGAATAAATAAAAAATACTTGGAAGTAGGCCCGATAGCATTTTTGCTGTGGGTTCATCCAGCTCTTGAATTTTCACTTTGTCAGCCATTGCTCAATACAAACAGTAGGTACAATACAGCACTTAAAAAACTTTATTTTTTCGCAAGTTTTTTTTAAGCTTAACACGTCTTTAGTTGTGTCCAATATTCCTAAAAGTGAAGAATGATAAGTAAATAGTATCTCTCAAGGTAAAACTAATCGTTTGACCGACAAGGATCGTGCGCCGCTACAGCCCAATATCAACCTTCGTGCGTTCACGATAACGCGCCACGCACGATAGGCATGAGCGTAACAGATAATAAATTATCTTATTATCTTATCTTTTATTATATATATCTATCTATATACAACGTGTTACATCAGCCACTGAAAGTGGGGTGGGTACTCGTTGTACAGGTCATACTGAGCAACTTTTACTATGGGACCATGCATGCACCGGCATGCACGTGTCCTGATTAACTAATCAACGCAGAGCCGAAACCACAAATGCTAGAAAGTGGAAATTTGCACACTAGGTTGCATTTATAAAGTGTACAAGAGCTAAGAAGCAATTTTGAGAAATTCAACCCCTCGGGGGGTTAAAAAGGGGATGACAGTTTGTATGGGGTTCAAGTTTTATTTTGAGCTAGGAAATTGAAACTTCTTATATTTCATACTAAAGGGTGAGAGTAGGTGAAGAAATGGGAAGAGTATTATTAATAAAAAACAATAATTACAAATAACCTTTATGTGTTTTATAGGTAAGGTAAACGTACTGATGCTCGACGCGGTCCCAGTACATGTCATATTGAAACTTAAGTCATTGTCAATAGAGGTGACAGCAGGGTGTCATCTATTGGGCACTAGCATGTCGAGCACTCGTACGTTTACCTTACCTATTATTTTTAATTTGTCTAAATTTCTAAATAAATTAACGAAATTACCAAATTATTATAACCACTTATAATATCTACTTAAAATAATATAAAGCGATAAGTCCCCTAAAGGCCGAAATAAATAACATAAAATATTGAATACATATAAATACTTACATTTACTCGGGTAAATCCATCCGACCCTCTCAGCAAATATGCTTGGTCAAGCAAATCTTGTCAATAGAAAAAGGCGGCAAATTTGAAAAATCGCGGATTAGCATTAGCACTGAGAAGCACTATGTCTGAATTGTTCGAAAATCGCGTCATTTATATTTTATCTGTGGAATTGTTTTGTGTACATTTCATCGTTGTTCGCTGTACATTACTGTTTTTTGTTCGTTTCTTAGGGATACCATACATTAGTTTGCTTTACATTGCTACTGGCATATCCAGCTCGACAGACTATATCTACCCTATTACCAAAATCACATAATCTGACAGATGGATTTACCCGAGTTTGAAGTTAAGCAACTCAACTTTATATATATAAATATTATTTTAATTTTATTGCGGCCATAGAATAATATAAGTACATACTTTTAGTCTGAGATCACCAATTATTGAAATATTATTATTTTCATTCATCTTTTACATACAAAAGAGTTACTTTAAAAAAAATGTTGTACTTATTTTATATAAGTACCTACCTATTTTATTTTACTTTAGTCTAAAAATACAATACATACTTATCTTTATATTACCGACTAGAGTCCTATTAGAAATAAATATTATTGGCTGATGTTGTTCAATAATTATTACTATTCGACCAAACAATCACATACCTAAAATAAGTTACTGGTCCCTCAGAAAATAAGATTGCTTTCAAAAAAGTAAATGTTTTCCGGCCAAACATTGTGTATGGAAACATAGTTTCAAAAAGTATGTGATAGGCCACCTCTTTGTTTCATATTTGCCTAGTGCAAAAAAATTTTTAGTGACCTAAGTAGGTATGTAAGTAGGTATATGGTTATTTCGAATTTTTTGCAAAAAAAAACGGTTCTGAACTCTGCGGCCGTAGCACGGTCGCATTTTTATCGCTTGTTACCATGCCTGTCACGTTCTAACAAGTACCTATGTAACTGAGAAAGTGACGGGCATATTGACAGGCGATAAAAATGGAACCATGCTGCGCCCACTGCAATGGACACTAATGGTCTAGCAAGTCCTCAGTCTGTTTAACCTCTAGATACATGGCGTCGCTGTTGCTCCTTTTATCTCTTATCTTATCAGGCTGGGATTCTTGATGTTTGAACTGGTAGTTCCGAGACATGAAGTGGAATATGACGATAGCGAGGAACATCAGGCCCGTGTAGAAAAAGAATTGGGTTTCCTGCAAAAAAAACGATTGTAAAGCCATGATATGAAAATGGCGGTAAAGGTGACATTCTGATGTCAACTGCACCTGTATTACAGTTGCGACATTACTGCGGCGGCGTTGATGCCGCTGCAAAACGCAGAACCGACTTTTTTTATGGTATTACAGAAATAAACCTTTTATGTTTTTATTAGGTACACTAACGAAGTCATTCTGCTTTACCTTGGAGGACATAACCAAACGGAGACGCCTTGTCTGTGTTTTTCTGTACAAAACTGTCTGCCGATTTTTGCGGGGGAGGGGCACGTCAAATGGATACGTAGGTAACGTAAAAATAGCAATGTCAGATAAACGTCAGTCCATACATTGTGTATGACCATTGGCCGCCTATTTTCGACAGGGGAAAGCCTGTTAATGGCTACTCCGTTTAGCTATATCATCTAAGTGCTATACCGTTGCGTTTATAAAAAATGTATTTTTCATATTGTTGATAATACAGTTGCTAACTGTTAGGTTGTACCGTATGGTAATCGGCCAGTAGCCTCGTGACGATGATGATAATGACGTTCCCTATAGCTTCGGTCAGCATCCAAACCGCTGCCATCACGGATTTCATGCTCTCTGGGGACTCTTTGAAGGCGAACTCGTTGCCCGTCACGGCAAACAGGACCTTTATCAAATAAACACCATTAATGATTAATTTATTTAAGTCACACGAACCTAATCTATATAGGATATTATCTATATATATAAATGCAAGTGTCCTGACTGACCAACTGATTCATCAACGCAGAGCCGAAACTACATAAGATAGAAAATTGAAATTTGCACCGTTACATTTATAAAGTGTACAAGAGATAAGAAGCGATTTTGAGAAATTCAACCCCTAAGGGGGTTAAAAAGGGGATGAAAGTTTGTAAGGGGTTCAAGTTTTATTATGAGCTATGATATTGAAACTTCATAAAAAGAGTCCCATACATTTCAGTGAATCAGAATCAATGTTTTCTATAGAACCGGCCGGTCTACCTAGCTTTATTTGACGTTCATAAGCGCATTGTAATTATGCCTACTTGAATAAACTATCTTTTATCTTTTATCTTATCTTATCTGAACAGCTGCTTTGTTTTCGCGATTTCCGGGTTGGCCCTATAGTAAAAGTTGTTCAGTATGACCTACATATGCACCCCTCAGAGTTTGGTCAGTGATAACAAAATCACCCTGTATATAATATAATTATGTTACGTAAATATTTAATATTCATGCCAAGTTTCATCTAATTTAAAAACAATGTAACAATGTAAAATGAGTGCTTAAACTTCGATTGTATGGCAGCGGCTTTTTTTATTTATATCGGTGGGATGAGCAATAATTTCAGCACGTGTGTGATATTTATAGATATAACAAATGGCGGTAGAAAGGTTAACGGGGATTCACCCTTATCTTAATAAGGATAAAAATTCAGGGTCTGACGCGATTAAGCGTCTATTCAGAGGTCCACTTTAGGGTTTAATTTTTAAAATGGTCGGTCGTTTCTCTTAATGGTGTCCATTAATACAGTGTATAGGTATAATACAAAAGGCATATTTGCCTGTTTTATCATTTCTTTGATTATTTACGTATTATATAAATATTATATAAACATGTCTACACCGCCAGAAAAACCAGCTGTTTTTTAACTATAACTATATAACTATACTATAGCAATTTATTTAACTATGTACTCGTATATGTAAGTAGGCAAGTGATTTTCGTAATACATTAACAAAACCTATAAAAAATTAAACAAAGGACCTACTGTAACTATTATTTTTGCTATACTGCTTTCATTAGGCACATTAAGGCTTGAAATGTTCTCGGCCACTTAGCATAAAGAGAAAATCCAGCAAAAACCCGAATTAAATGGCCGCGTTTTAACCAAAACTAATTACTGCTTGTTGTTTAGCGAGATTTACCTCGAAATTAAGACATTTCGTTTTAGTAGAGACTAAACATAGATAAGGAATGTCAATCTTAATACAGTGTCACGCTCCGTACGATTTGTGTGTGGTAATGATTTATTTTTCTTTATAAAATATTGAAATTAAGTAAGGATTTCCGATAAAATTAATTAATGTTGTTTGAAGTGTAATACATGGAAATATGCAACTAATGAAGAACTAGTCTTAAAAGGGGTTTATATTTAACCATTCTATATAATCATGGCTTTTTGCAAGTTCCAGCTATCTAATCACTTTACTGAAACCAACTACCGAACAACATCTTGAACCATCTATAAACTTGATACTTGAAGCGATTTTTTAAAAGCAAAAGAAGAAGAATTTAATCAAAGTCAAATGACTGACAGTGATCGTGACACGTGACATAATAACTTATTACTTATAATAACTTTTCTAGTTATTTCGGACAAGTAAAATGTGATTTTCTCGAAACGTTTTTACTTCAGTTATATTTTTCTTTTGACAGAAGCAATTAAGCTTCTTATTCGAGACGCCTATGGCATTTGGAAACACATTAATCAGGGGATTTTGAACATCTTTTTACTTTTAGATTACTTTCCCTAGGGCTTTGCACTCATGGGGCGGAAAAGTGACGTAAAATACGACCCTTTTATAATCTTTTAGAAATTAAATTTAAGATACGCGCAGACAAAGTTTTTTTCGATATATGTGGGAAGACGCTAAGACAAATTTTAGGTAAAAATATAAATATATAAAACTTTATTTCCTAATCTTGCTTACAACTAATTACATATATTCTTTTGCAAACCACAGAGTGGTTTGTTGGCAGACGAGGCTCCTATAAGCTTATGTAAGCTAGATAGTTGATGTGTAACTTACGATTAGCATATTTTTAATACAATTACAAACGAACACAAGCCTTCTTGAGCTTACCGTGGTACTTAGTTAATTTGTGTAAGAATGTCCTTGTTCTTATAATATTTGTCCTTATAAAGTACTTCTTCTTAGAAGGACTTTTTTAATGAATGGATTTTATGCACAATACGTAGGAAATAATAATTGAAACGATTCTTACCTCTGCCAGGGCCATGATGAGAAACTGCGGCAACAGCCACGCCATGGAGATCGAATTTGGCTCCGTGATCACAATCACGTTTGCTTTCTGAAAATATAGTCTCAATATAGTTTTTGTGGCGTGGAAGTCTGAACGGAAACGGAAACTTCCAAGAATTTCCAAATTTTTTTTTTTTATTTAGAACACAAACAATCACATAATGCAAATGGATTTTTAGTACAATGTAGTGTACTTAACATACTTAAGAAACAGACCTGGAGGTTCATTAATGAGTAAACAATGTTAACATACATAATAACCGCAGAAAGAAAAAGAAATTTGAAATTATGAGCCATACCTATTTAAATTATATTTACCAGTCTTCAAAACAAACAGTATTGTGTGAAGTTATATAGAGGGTAGGTACGTAGAAGATTGGAAAATAGGTTTAACATCAATATCTAATTTAGTGTTATCGGATAAGACAAGTAGTCATCAATTTGTTTCACTATTTGTTCCGGTATTGTGGGCCAATATCGGAATTTAATACCGGTACTGAGAATCGTCTGATCTTGAATGCCCTGGTCCCTCTGTGAACCGTGACAAAGACCACAACAACAACAACAACACTCACAACAACAACAACTTACATATTCATCACCATCTTCATCAAGAACCACAGTGTACACGCCACCCTCCTTCATCTCAATATGTCTCATCACCACTTCATCATCCATCCAAATGGAATATGTTGAAGCGAACACCTCTATCTGAGATGACACTCCCACACTTATATGTGTTTCTATCTCGTTCCTTCTTTTGTTGTAGAACTTTATGTCGGAGGCGTTAACTCGGTGCGACACTAAGAATCTGGAAACAACGAAATAATGTGACTACATACTCGTGATGCCGAATTATATACCTACAGTTACGTACACTGCAAGCGCTGGTGGCCTAGCAGTAAGAGCGAGCGACTTGCTATCCGGAGGTCTCGGGTTCAAACCCCGGCTCGTACCAATGAGTTTTCCGAAACTTAATGTACGAAATATCATTTGATATTTTACCAGTCGCTTTTCGGTGAAGGAAAACATCGTGAGGAAACCGGACTAATCCCTATAAGGCCTAGTTAAGGGGTTGAAAGGTCAGATGGCAGTCGCTTTCGTTAAAACTAGTGCCTACGCCAATTTCTGGGATTAGTTGCCAAGCGGACCCTAGACTCCCATGAGCCGTGGAAGAAAAAAAAACAAATAGTATTTTATACAATCGTGATATAATGGAGAGCTTTTCAGTCGAGTATTGGTCGAGTACCGTGTTTAGGCAACGAAGCTTGCTGAGTTGCCTAAGTAAAGGTACGAGATTGAAAAGCTTGATTATATCACTATTATTGTATACAATACTTTTTCTACGAGTCAACAAAAAAAATACTTAAAACTAGTAGAAGAATCATATATGTAGGTAAAAAAACCAAAAGTATACAGCTAAGATGCGCGAGCAGCCGCGATACCTTCATACTCGTACGCGATCCGGCCCCCGCGCCCCGCGCCCCCGGCCGGTTGATCAACGACACCTTCTCGTAACTCATGAGGCTTCGATTGGTCAATTTCATTATAGTTGACTAAACTGTATCGAAATGAATATATAGTTGACTAAACGGTATCGAAATGAATATTATGGTTGACTAAACTGTATCGAAATAAATATTATAGTTGAGTTGGGGTCCCATAGTGAAAAAGTATGTGATTTCACTTTGGTATACGAAGTCTTAATTCAAGCATTGCAGTCGACGAGTAGAAAAACGGTTTATCTTTTTGTTAGACGTAATTTCCGGTTTTTTAACGCATCGCAGAGGGTTAATGAAAATACGAGTATGTGTAGACAAAAGTAATTAGCGAGAAATTAAATGCTGCTGTATGAAAATGCGAAAAGAGATACATAGCACTAAACGTTGATTAACATTATATTATATAGAAGTACATAATTTAATATGTACTTACTATTGAAATTGCATTTCAAGATGTCATGTTCATTGTGCCGAAATATTGGGCACTCATGTAAATATGCAATATTATTTTCAAAATGAAATTGTCATGCAGATTTTCAAGTAGATTTTACAAGCAATCGCAACAGGTAAGTCATCATCATCATCATAACTTAAGAGCTTTGCTCATTTGAATAATTTTACGGTTTAGACTACTTGTTTTAAGTCACTCGCGCGACATGTTTCGGAGAGCCTAGGTCTCCTTTCTCAAGCACTAACATGTCGCGCGAGTGACTTAAATCAAGTGAGTCTAAACCGTTATTCAATGTTAGTATGTCTCACAACAGTTTAAATTCGATAATCGCCCTCTTGTCGGTGGAGTAATCGCCAATCATTTCTTTATTGTGCCCACAGAACAAGTTAGAATGGTGATGCGAGCAGGGTACGTGTCGCCGCCGGTTTTGAGCAAACACTCGCATGCTACTCGCCCGCGCTGACCGAAAAACGAAGTAAACATGCCTTTTGCCCCACAATAACCTTCAGATTAAGAAGCCAGACATCAAATCTCTCTAAAAGAGGTGTATCCATTCACCACGCACACAAGTTTTTACTATCGTTGCGCGAGTGTTAGTAAATGTGGAGAGGAACGAGCGGCGATACCGGTTCCGATACTATGTGTAGTGTTTGTGTTATTGAGCTATAGTAGGGATGACGTAGTCTCGGGTTCACGGGTGGTGGGGCGACAGTCACGTGAGAGCCGTTGGTGAGAGCGGACGTGTCGATCCTAGCTACTGGTGACGTAACGAGCCATATACCTGTCTCCCTGGGTGAGCAAGTACTACATATGGCGACGAGAAAAAAGGTTTGTGGAAATATATATTTCGAGTAATAACAAAAAAAAAATACAAAGGAAATGAGGGTGTTTCAATAAATACACTTATTTGTGTCAAGTAGATGTCTATCTATCATATGATGTCTAATTAACTACACGATCAGAGACCAAAAGTAAGTAAATAACACGAATTTAAAGCATAATCAGTCGCTAAAATAAGTTGTAAAAATAAAAATGTAGGTAGTTGAAGTAAACAAAGAAACTTATCTAAATCGTATCTATCAAGCGTATTTAGAGTTAGACGGATTGAGTACAGACACTGTCGCGTTTCCAGTGTAGTAGAATTTTGAATACCTACGTAGATGGCTACGTCATCAATAGCTTTATTATACTGGTAATAGACGCGTGCATGCATAATTTAACATTTTTTCTATAGTGAAAGTTAATTCGTAATTGACCGTAATAAGTGGTTTGTTGTACCTACCTGCAAATATGTAACTATGCTGACAAGTACCTAAGTATATCTAATCACTTTTGGTAGTTTGTAAAATGAGATATAAATCTATATTGTTGTTCCTTTTGAGATTATGGATACAATATTCTGGTTGGAGTAATATTGTCGTACAAAAGTTACAATTTAAGTAGATATTGCGGTAACTTTATCTAAGTATTGAATAAGGGTATAAAAAGAACAGCGAACAATTGGCACTTATTTCTTTTATTTTAGAATGCATATATTATGTAACTTGTTAATCTAACTTACCTTAAGCAAATACACTAAAGTAAAAAAATAATAATTGATAATCGTTACGTAAAATAAAACAGTATTTATAGTAGGTGGGTCGTTCTCGCATTTCGTGCAAATCGGTGTTTTCGGAAATTTACCAAAAATGTGGTGGCGTTTTCAAATATCTGTTAATGCAAGGTTGTAACATAGGGCCTAAAGTATATGTCTCTCCAATGAACAATTCTAAAAAGGTATGTATTTTCTTTATATGTACAATTAACACCCAATTTTTTCATTCATCTCTACATGTAACGCGTGAAGATATAACTTTGACCTACATTTTGACCTTAAGATACTACAAATAGAAAATTCGTTGTTTGTTTAATAAATGACTTATTTAGTTATGTTTTAAATCGTATAATATTAGAAGCTAGAAATAAATAATAAAAATTATACAGCCTTATAAGTGTATGGTTCAAGTAATTTCTTCATTACCGACGCGAGAAATAGATTAGCTATATTTTGCTATATAGCGAGGGTATATAGCGCCTACCGCCGATGCAACACATTGTTCGTCAGTCAGTTGGCCGCGTGATCTCGTAGCGGACGCCCGTGTGCCGCTGTTAGCGAAAATATATACGATCTCTCGGGTCGGGAAGGAGTGTGGTTCTCGTTAGTCTTCATCGCCATCGCGTGATTTATACAGTAAGTAGCAAGTGTACATTATTATAATTATACGTAATGAAGTGTTTTAGTGTCGCCTTTCAGATGGTTTATTCTGCAAAATTAAGGTCTGATGCCAACTGATGTAGGCGACAAAAACTTCCAAAACTTCATTCATATCGGTTTCATTCACTTCTTTTCCTTCCAATTTTACTGGGGAAGGTAATGAATGACTTAAGAAGGTAATGATAATATATTCGAGGCAGTGCATTTAATGGAAAGAGGCTTAGTTATTATAAATATTACGTTGTTATAAACATTTAAAACTGTATATGATAATAGGGGAGCCCAACCGGGGAGCCTTTGTAGTCTAAGATGGTCGACCTTCACCGATATGTCTGACGGATGAAACTTACATATTATGAAAGAAAATATGTTCCTGAACATAAATAAATAGGGTTGCTTAAAGAAATATTGTCAAGACTATTTTTAATTATTTTTTGAAAAAAAACATTTTTTTCTTCAAATTTTACCGATTTGTCTGACAAACGAAATAAGTTCCAATGGAAAGTATACAACTTGTACAATATAAATCAACTAGGTTGCCTACCTTTTTCCGGTCACTATTATGTGGTTATAGGGTTGCTTGCGAAAATCCGGTCACAAATAAGGGTTGCCAGGCTTTTAAATAAAATAAAAAGGGAAGACTTTTAGCGATAACTCATAAACGGCTTAACTTATCAAGTTTGCTTTAATTTTGTTTGAATTAGTTTATTAAGCACTATTTTTATGATTTTTTTCATATTTTTTGGATCGATTTTTCAAAAGTTAGAAGGAATAACCGTTTTTTGTTCTTTCTAAATTATTATTTCCGAAATGGTTCACTTTAAAAAATGTTGTTTGCAAACTCCTATTTATTTTTAAAGACCTATCCAACGACACCCCACACTATAGGGTTAAAACGATAAAAAAAAATTTACATAGGTACAAAACGCGAATGATTTAAATATATTTTGTCTATGCTAATTTTTGAAAATTTGAAAACTATGTTTTATGTGATATGGTGCGCAGATGATCAAACCGACTTAACAAACACTTGGGGTTGACAATCTCGACTTATAATGATGATAAGTAAATGGTAAATGTACCATCTAACTTGAACATTATAAGTTGAGATTGTCAACCCCAAGTGTATGTCAAGTCGGTCAGATCATCTCCGCAGTGCTTAAGACACATGTTTTTAATATTGTTGATTTTAATTGGTGTTAATTTTCTTGAAATACAGTTTTTTTATGTTCGATTTCATAAGTTTGTTTCATTACCGTCCACTGATAAAATTACCATCTCGGCCGAATTCATTACCAGCGCGTAGTTCATTACCAGTAGCCTTATTAAATGAAAAGTAATAACGTTACAAAGGTGCCTTTAGCAGAAAAATGTTAATAAATGAATCCACAAATTGACGAAACTCAAAAGTTTACCATTTAAAAAAAAAATTACAAATCGAGAGAATCTCACCGATTTGCACGAAATGAGAGAATGACCCAGGTACATTATTCAGTACTTAGATGGTGTAGGCAGTATGGGCCCTCATGAAATTGTAAACCATACGTAAATGGTTGTGGGCGGTATGGCCCTTCATGAAATTGTAAACCATGCGTACCTAAATGTGTTGTAGGCAGTACGGGCCTTCATGAAATTGCAAACCGTGCGTAAATGTGTGTGGGCAGTATGGGCCTTCATGAAATTGTAAACCATGCGTAAATATGTGTACCTAGGCAGTACGGGCCTCCATGAAATTGTAAACCGTGCGTAAATGTGTTCTGGGCAGTACGGGCCTTCATGAAATTGTAAACCGTGCGTAAATGTGTTCTGGGCAGTACGGGCCTTCATGAAATTGTAAACCGTGCGTAAATGTGTTCTGGGCAGTACGGGCCTTCATGAAATTGTAAACCGTGCGTAAATGTGTTCTGGGCAGTACGGGCCTTCATGAAATTGTAAACCGTGCGTAAATGTGTTCTGGGCAGTACGGGCCTTCATGAAATTGTAAACCGTGCGTAAATATGTTCTGGGCAGTACGGGCCTTCATGAAATTGTAAACCGTGCGTAAATGTGTTCTGGGCAGTACGGGCCTTCATGAAATTGTAAACCGTGCGTAAATGTGTTCTGGGCAGTACGGGCCTTCATGAAATTGTAAACCGTGCGTAAGTATGTATGTAGGCAGGGCGGGCCTTCATTAATTGTAAAACGTGCGTAATATGCTATATATATATATAGGCACTTACACCAATGTGAAAGAGTACGAATTTAGGCAGTATGAGCATACGTAACAAAATGTGAATCATACATATGTTTTATGGTATGTTGACTAAGAAAAAAATATTGACATTAGGAGATAGTGTCACTTTTGACAGAATAATTACAGAAGCTAATACACTAAAAGCGGTAGGGTATCAGCTGGAAGGATATGGACAAAACAAAAATGTGACAAATAACAATTCCGACGTTAATGCAATTTTGAATCGTTTAAGCAAATCGAGTTCGAATAAACCAAGAACGCAAAAATGTGGAAGGTGTGGCTATAATGCTCATACTTTACCAAATCAGGAATGTCCGGCAAAAAAAAAAAAAAAATGTCACTCTTGTGAAAAAGTGGGACATTTTAGCGCGTTGTGTAGGAGTATACCTCAAAAACGAAATATGGAAACCAGTATAGAGGAAGATAGGAGAATTAAAAGAAGCAGGGGTGAAAAGAGAGTAATTTCTACTGATATGAAACTAAAACCGAAAGTGTACATTAAATTTTTTAACAGTTGTTTTGTAGACTACATGCCGCTCGAATGAGTTCAGGTGATTCGTATGCTTGTATAAAAAAAAAATATATTGTTTATCGAACGAGCGAGCGAAGCGAAGCGAAGTTCTTACATTCAACTTTGAACACGCGGCTGGCTAGCGGCACGTCCCGGCATTTCGATGTTTTTAAGCTGAACTGTCAGAAGATAGTTTGATACACAATAACTTAAGTAAATTTGTTCTAATTTAAATAAAATTGGGTAAACGTGTAGTTGAGGGCATTATATTTTAGTCATTAAATTATGAGCAGGCTCGATCAAGGGGTTATTGAGCTAGAAGAGCTTAGAAGGCCAAAAAGCTGTTTGTGAGGTGTCTTGCTATTCTGGTCATTTTATTTGCAAGAAAGTATGGTCGAGTTTGGTATCAAATGAAAGTGCTCGGCTTACACTTGTATAATATCGTTTTTAAATTTACCATTTTGAAATAATTAGCAAGATAAAAATAAAATAAAATAAACATAATATAGGTATTTGACAGGAAATATTTCGGCTTACCACAGATACAGTATCAGTTAAGGGCTCCACAGACCTTGCAATAAATCATACGCGGTTTTCGATCCTTTGACGACTGCATTCAATTGATATTTTTGGCGAACCGCGAGTTCTCAGTTCGGGGCGAACTACTAGTTAAATTAAAATTACTGTATTGAGCAGTAAATATTCAGCTGTGGAAATAAAATTTGTATAAAAAATCGTTCACGGGAAGGTATTTACAGAAAATATGATTTTATAATTTAATCTGGAAAAAACAGTCTGGTTGAAATTCTTTTCGAACTTAGGTACCTACGTACAGTGAGCTGCGAAATCGCATGGAAAAATTATGAATTAACTCATTGATAAAGGCGCCATGCACTTTTGTGGCTGATGGTACGTTAGTAAAATTCTAATTTACTTCTTATTACATAGAGTTCATAGTATTTGGGCCCGATTCTGATTTTGAAGTAGACATCTACTAGATATATTTTAGACATCACCAAGATACGATAACGATATTTTTAAGATACTCTTGAACGATTGTCACAATGTCTAAAACGTCTCGTAATGTATTTTTAGATCTCAAACCATTTTGAAACGATCTTAAAACGATAATTTAACGTAAAAGTGACATTGGTTGCCCGAATTGAGCTGCAAAAGATATCTAGTTGAAATCTAAACTAGTTGGTATCTAGTACATATCGTATCATTCTCTTCTCTAGAACGGATCTTGTTTTCCGTATACCGCGGTTTGTCATTATTCGTTATGTGTTATCTAGAATATTCGATATCCTAAATATCGGAGAACTTCCGCTGCTCAAATGCTAATATGGCGAATGGCGAATAGTCATATCATACTAAAAAGTTTACAGTCGCATACGACTTTTGTTTTCGGACGTTATAATCTCGTAAAACATTTCCCAGCAGTTGGCTACTCGCATGCGCGTGAGAGAGCTCGAAAACATCAGTGTGACGTGACCATAACCTATGTGTAATTGGAGAGCTCATTTAGGCATACCGGTTTTTCTAGCCCTTGACTCGCGCAGGATGTCAGCGATTTTAATATTTTTTCAAGAATTGATTAGAGCGTCATTCAATGTTGAGTAGCTGTACTAGAATAGGGTTAGGCGAACTTTAGTGAAATAAAATAAAAGCCGAGGTATATGTAGTCAAGATAAATAAAAACACCTGCTGAATTCGAACGTCAGAATTTAAAATAAAAAAAATAAATAAAAATAAAATAAAAATTAAACTATATCGCGGTAGACCCGTTTGTGTAATTAAAAATGTGTACATAACGCGAGAGTTCTGAAGTGTAATACCTGCCGAACTATTTTTCAATAGACACATTAAGGATAAAGTGACATCATTATTATTATACAATTAACATGGATTAGATGATTCCGAGGTAAGAGATAGGAACACAATACATAAGGCGAAAGGGAAGGAGTATAGGGACAGGAAGAGAAGAGTGGAGGACACCATTAATAGAAGGTGACAAAGAGTAAAGAAATGGAAAAGTATTCAAGAGATGGAAAATCAAATAAATTGAAGGAAATATAAAACTCAATCAAAATGAACGGGAAGAAAAGGAAACAATAAAATTAAAATTATATATACGAACGTAAACTAATAAAGAACTTGTGATTACTGATGTAAATGTTAACGGATTTCTTTCAATAAAATTGTAATAAGGAAGGGATGTAGTGTTTGTGTTATTGAGCTATAGTAGGGATGACGTAGTCTCGGGTTCACGGGTGGTGGGGCGACAGTCACGTGAGAGCCGTTGGTGAGAGCGGACGTGTCGATCCTAGCTACTGGTGACGTAACGAGCCATATACCTGTCTCCCTGGGTGAGCAAGTACTACACTATGTAACTGCGCGCGATAGCCATTCTAACCTCTTTAATATGTTCTGTGATTATGCCAGTCTTTTAATTTCCTCATACGACGTATCAGTAACAGGTAAGTACAGAAAGATTTTTTATTGATTGGTTAATGAAACATTTTAGTCAAGTCTAGACGGACCGTTTTATGGCGGCATTGCATCTGCTTTTAGCTATAAATTTAATACAACATTTTGCACAACTTTATTTTTCCTGATTTATACAGTTCCGATGACTAGAAAGTGCATTTTTCATAATAATTGGAAGCTTTGGAAGGTTTCTATTTTATTGCTCTATTGTTTGTGATTTATTGTAGGTACTGTCTTTGTGTTTGTAAAAGCTTTTTAGTATTTTTATTGAATTGCTTTGCAACTCTGACGCTCTGCTCGCTATGTATAGGTAAACCAGAACTTTGGGAGTATTGTCATGAGGGCGCTCGTTTTGAATTTTATATAGCAACAATTTGTATAGTGGGGACAATGGAAATTGGCAGATGATTTTTGTTTTGGTCCGACAACTTTAATAAGTGCGAAGTTTGATGTTTGGATATTTCTTCGATTTTTACGCTTAAATGGCTGACTCGAATTAGATAAAATGAATAGCGTAAAGTCAATAAATAACGCAAGAGTTTAAGTAAGAATTTATATAGATAATTTTACAAATAACATTATTACAAGACATCAACCAAATCGTGACGACCTGACTATAGTGACATTTGTCCATAAGTTTGAAACTTACCCGTCAATTCAGATGCTAATTTCGTTATGTTTTTTAATGAAAGAAATTTCTCTCCCGCACGTTTTTATTCCAATAAATAACTATATACACTATTTACAACTTTTTCTCTGTAAAATCTAAAACTTGCGGCATGATTATTGCAGTCTAATAATAATTCACACGAAACTAGACAAAGCAATGTTTACATTGTCAATATTGACAACTATCATAGAGGGTAGATGTTGTCTATTATTAAAATTGTTGCCATTGCTAGAAATTAGTACCAACAAATTTCCGTAACATGGCGCACCCTCAATAGATCCTGGTTCACCTATATTTGACTGCATTTTGATTTTGATAGATCAAATTGAGATTAACTAGGTATTAATAGGGGGTGTGTAATGCTTAATATAATTATAAAAAAACTATCATACATTTGTTATAACGCCATTTGATATATTATTATATGTTATAATGTCATTTTTATTATACATTTCCTTTGTTATATTGTGATTTCATCTAAACTGTCATTGATATAATGCCTATTGTAATATAATTTTTAAATAATATATACACATGTACTATAATTACATTTGTTATATTATATTTTTGTATAACGTAATACTTTATACAATTTTATCAAGTATAAATACATATATTGTATAATTTTTTTTGTCATATTTCATTTAATAATAACATAAAAATTTACATATTACTTCTTTTGCTGCATATTTTATTCTAGGCGGGTCGCAGTTCTAACCTAACCTAACCAATTTTTTCATGGTTTTCGATTCTGCGGGGGCCGCAGTTCAGACCTAACCTAAACCACTTTTTTGCTAGGTATTTCATTCTACGGAGGGTCAAAGTTCTAACCTAACCTAACCCTCCTTTTGCTAGGTAGTTATTCGTTTGTGTGGAGTCGCAGTTCCAACCTAACCTAAACCACTTTTTTGCTAGATATTTCATTCTACGGAGGGTCAAAGTTCTAACGTAACCTAACCCTCCTTTTGCTAGGTACTTAGTTATTCGTTTGTGCGGAGTCGCAGTTACAACCTAACCTGACCCATTTATGTCATGCAACTATTATGCCACACAAATAATTATGCGATATCACTTGTTATAACAAATAATATGCATTACAGTATGTAATAATTATGGCAATGTATATTAGACGAAGTGTAAATATACCTTATGACCATAATACCAATAATAACATTATGTGTACCGTTAATTAGGTATTACGGTAGTATGCCATTCATTACGTTATTCGAAATAACGATACATCAAACTATAATATATAAAAAGTAATTATAAAAAATGTAATGCACCCATTAATAGGCTTTTAGCCCTTTACTACATGACATAATAATTTATTTGTTTAACTCAGTGGTTCCTAACCTTTTCAGTCCGGTTACCCCTATGACTAACTAGGGAACCTGATTTTACCCCTCCTCCCAATGGTAATAAAAAATAAAACGTGTACGCTTGTTGTATTGTTATATTAGGTTAGCTTGTTACCCCCGTAAAATACCAGTTTTACCCCCAGGTTAGGAACCACTGGTTTAACTGATAGATTAATAGTTAATACACCACTATTTTTAACTGCTATCAACTGATAAAAATTATGATATTGATTGGTAAAAAAAAATATCCTTTGCCCTTCCCCAGGCTACCTGCATATTAAATTTTATCTAAACCAGATCAGCGATTTAAGCGTAAGGAAGATGCATAATTTTTGCATTTATAAATTTATAATATTCTAAAAAGGTAATTTCAAGATAGATATATTTAAGAAGTACATATATGTTTACCATTTAGCATCCTAATGTCCTCTCAAAATATTTAAACCATCGAATATTGGCGACAAGGAAATTCAATACACAGCCAATCGCAGATTAACGCTGCCGTCCCGCCCGTTTCCGGTCCCACAATGGCGGCACTTCCGGTAGATTTCGTACAGATTCGAGTATTACAGAATCCGCGGTCTTATTTCCGGTGGGATTCATCTACACAATTGGATAATTTTAGAAACCCGCGTAAGGATTAAAGATTAGGCATTCAGAATGTAATCGTCTCACATACAATAGTGAAATCATTCGATAGTTAAGTTGTACAGTCAGCAGCAATAGTTGCTAAGCGGGCGAGGTGTTCAAAATTATCTTGACGCTTTATTGTTAAATATGAGAATGGAGCGCGTCAAGGTAATTTTGAACACCTCGCCCGCGTACCAACTTCTGCTGCTGACTGTACTATGTCGGGATATCTACTTATATACTTAACTCGACTGTTTTCATTAAGATTAAAGGACAGTTTACATAAAGTTGGACCTAGACCTACTAACTCCTAAAGTGGGGCATTGTTTTTTTTTTAAGATATAGAAGGCAAACGAGTAGACGGATCGCCTGATGCATACCGCAGACAACACCAGAGGGGTTGTAAGTGCGTTGCCAGCCTTTAAGTTGGGATTCGGCTGTTTTCTTGAAGGTCCTATCGGTCCGGAAATACTGCATTTCATTAAACAGTTTAGTTGTTCAGGAAGTTCAACATTATCACATTCACCGCTAAGCTACGGGCGTAGCGCTACGTCGTAGCCGATAACATGGATTTCCCGGTACGTAGCGAAAACGAGAACGTGTCATGATTAGTGTTGAATGGGTTAATGTAAATAAATATTTAATAGACTCACCTTACTACAGGCAGCCCTGATTTACTCTTGTCCACATTATCGAAAAATCCATACACTTCATCCCCGTCCAAGAAATATGAGTTCGCTTTATTCTCTTTTAAAATAAATTCTCTCTCAAAAGAATTATTACTTTGTAGAAAATCTTCGTTGATAGATAATCCTTTAAAATCCAGTGTTATTTTCTGTGTTTCTTGGATTTGGAAGTCTTTTTTGACGTAGTAGTGATGTGGTGGTATAGAGTATGATATGTTGTAGTTTGTGATGTTGACGGAGTGTGGATTTCCGTTAAATATCCGAAGTTGTGCCAGGCCGGGCGTTGGCAGTTGCGGGTAGGTCGTCTGTTAAGGAAATAATTTAGGTTAGTTTCGATTTTCAATTAAAGCGGATGATTATTTAATTTTATCAATTTGCTACTGGTTTTCCTTCTGATTTACGACGAAATTTCATAAATAGCTCGATCAATTCAATCTAGACTAGTATAATTGAAGCATGTACCTAATTGATAACATTGTCTTCGGTTACCGCGATAGGCCGGGATGTCGGATAAATTCAATTTAATCTGTTTTATAATTGTTTTATTTCATGTAATTGATGTTAATTTACATTTTCTGCTTAAAATCTGGCGCATAGAGTATAAATCGTAGAGTACTAAACCACGGCGAAGGGGGGAATTTGTGCCACATACTTTAAATAACAAGTTTTCGAAACGCAATAATATAAACCGTCGAAACAGAAACTGAAAATATTTTAATTGCACGATGTTTTTACAGGAATTTCAGATTGCAAACTACACTATACATTCCTGAACATATTTAGCAATAGCTGTTAGGAGTTTACAATGTGCAATGCAATGCAATGTAGGAATTTAAAATTGCACCTATCTGAATAGAAGTTGCGCAGTAGGTACCGAGAAAATTGCATGAAGACTTGAAATTCTTAAGCGAATTTGCAAGTTTAGAAAAGTTTCGATTTAAAACCGCCAGTGTAGGAACTTCAGAACTCAAACCATTCGCATTGTCTACGAATGTTCTTTTACCATTGCAATGTGAGAAAACTGAGGAATTCTCAAGTTTTAGCAACATCACGCGCCAAATTGAAGCTGAAATCTGAATACGAAAATTTCTGTTTCTCGGGATATTTCTTAATAAAACATCGAGCACGTTTAAGTTTCTTGCATAGTCGCTAAATCGTGTGAGGTCGTTTTTACCGTGCAGATTTAAAAATATCTTAAAAAGTAAAATCAGATAAACTAAAAAGTGTCCAGAATAGACTGTATCGGCGCGATTCGGGAAATGATTTAGAGATTCACTAGATATGAAATAGTAAAAATATGTGACGTTCCACGGCAAAAGGTTAGGTTAGGTAGTAGTAGTAGGTTAGGTAGGACCATTACCCCGGCTGAATATTGGAGCGGCGTTAATAATAGCGTAAGCGCCAGCCGCCATAAGGTACCTTTTGCCGTGGAACGTCACATATCTTTACTATTTCATATCTAGTGAATCTCTAAATCATTTCCCGAATCGCGCCGTAAGTGACGTGCTCAACACCAATCTCATTGGTGCATGCACTGGCTGAAAAGTCATTGCGTACCACCGCGCAAAACGCGCGTAGGTACCTAGGTATTTTTTAAAGATGTATTGTGAGAAAATCTGTCAAATTATTACAAACCGAACTGTTGAATGCTGTTGCTATTATATTCGAATTATTTATTGTTGGCAATTAATTTTAGTCTATTGTGTAGTAAATAAACTGTACGTAAGCAATTACCGTGTATATTGGCCCACTGTTTGGGCTCGTACCTTGACCTTTGTACCTTTGTTTGTTAGGGTTGTTGTGTCCCGCCTGGGCCACCGGTGGATTTGGTCACATTTTCTTTGGTGTATGGTATCTATTTCTGTTTATAATCATGCACGTACCTTTAGATATATCTCCATGACGGCGGACACTATGAACGCGATGCCGGCCAGCACGCCGCCGAGCGTCAGCTTATGTAGAGGATTCACTAGCATGTTGCGTCGCTCGAAAAATGGGTAAACGTACTGAAATACGATTAATGATTTGAATAAATAAATAAATTAAAATGAATAAATACGAATTTTACTCATATTAATAAATAAATTATAAATAGTTCAGCCTATATACGTCCCACTGGGCACAACCATTAAGAATGAAAAACAGGACCGAAGGCGTTGTGACATACATCACTACATAGTATAAAACAAAGTCGTTTACCGCTGTCCGTCCCTATGTATGCTTAGATCTTTAAAACTACGCAACGGATTTTGATGCGGTTCTTTTTTACTGCAGATAGAGTGATTCAAGAGGAAGGTTTATACATAATTTATTAACCCGTGCGAAGCCGGGGCGGGTCGGGTATATCATATAATTCCATACATTACAACAGGCAAGGCAGGCCCTGCCTCCGCACACGCTCTACTCGCTCTACTAGTGTGTAGACCTTTAATCCTAGCATATGTATAGGTGGGCCTAAATAGTTACCGTCGTTACCGAGAGATACCCACGGAACATCATAGATGGTGTAAGCCATGGTGCAGGCAGACCGAAAAGAAGATGGCGGGATGACTTAGCCCTACTCGAATTGGTGGGACAGTACTAATGACAGGGTCGACTGGAGGAAACGAGGGGAGGCCTTTGCCCAACAGTGGGACGTGGGACACTAAATTGGGCTAGTAAAAAGTCTTACCTTCTGTAGCAGCGGTATCAGTATGATAATGGAAATGGGGTTGATCACTTGCAGCTGGTCAGGCTTGATCGTGACGAAGCCCAGATTTCCGGAGACCTTCGTCGCTTGTAATGTCCAGCGAGAGCCCTGTACGCGAAAATAAACCTTATAAGTGGAAAGTACAGGTCGAAAATCGGCTACAGCACTACCATCATTTTTGGAGGGTAGCCTCTATGAATGTGAGCAGCAATCTCGTATACAAATAAGAACGCTTCAGCATGTTGAATACATAGACTAGGAATTCTCTAGACTGAGTTTAGAGCAATTATTTCATAAAACCGATGCTGCCAAAAATACGGGGGTGCGGGGGGACGAGGTGAGCGAATCCTGTGCTGTGATTGGTCCGTTCAAAGACACGGACCAATCACGGCACGGGATTGACTCGAAGATGGAGTAAAACTACCGTATAAGTGGCAGAGGGGGTAGCGTTACTATGCTCAGTCTAGAGGATGTCTTGTCTGTGGTTGAATATGACTCCCGGTGTACGAATCCACCCTGATGAGGCACTGGTCTGATGGTGCTGTCCAGCCAATGGGAGTTATTCAACTGTACAAGCACACTTACCATCTGATCCAGCAAGGCCCAGAACACAGGTATAACAGTGAACAGCATCAGGATAGAGAGCGTCTTCTTGATATCCCTGATGAAGCGCTGGTCGTACTGGTGCTGAGTGCTGTCCAGCCAATGGGAGTTGGCGTCCTTCTTCCGACGCAGGATTAGGTTTTTGAGACCCAACTGGAAGGAGAAATAAATGTTATAATTATTTGAGATACAAGTTTGGGTCACACTAGAATAAATGGACACTCCTGTGAACAAGAGCTGGTAGGTATGCATAAACATAAGTGATAATTTTGTATCTTACGTGCATTGTATCTTCATTGTATCATAATCAAATCCCCCTATCTCCGTTCTGGCACCGTGGGACTAGACGCGGACTTGCGTTTCACACTTACGTCGTTGCTCTGCCACTGATTCGTACTAAACGCATCCAGCTTTATCATGCGAACGGCTAAGGAATGGAATTCACTTCCTGCAAATCTACAGTCCACTATAATTTGGATCTTTTTAAATCGAGAGTGAATCTTTTAGGTAAGCATGTTCCATCCTAGACTGCATCGGCACTTACCATCAGGTGAGATTGTGGTCAAATGCTTACTTATGTATTTCTTATAAAATAAATAAAATAATAAATAATACATAAGATGTAAGAAGTCTGACTTTTTCAATAGTTGGTATTATAACAAATATTGTATAAGGTACACAATTATATAAAGTAAAAGTCGTATGTAAACTATTCTAAACGTACCTACCTAATATTTTATTACCGTAAAATGAAAAGTAAATTTTAATGAAAACGACATTCCAAATTAAATTTCTACCCACCCACAGGGAAATGCGTCGAACATCCATCATGGCGGCTTTTACGACGAAGTTTTATGTCGCTATAAATTATTTTACGAATACGAGTTACGGCTTGAAAAAGCATCAAGAACTTAAGGGTTCAAGGGTTCATAATTCAATTAAGTTATTTAAGTTTGATTATTATATTTATAAGCTGGAGTCGAATAAAGTTTAGGAGTACCACTGGTAACCGTAGATAATATTTTTCTCATCTGTTACCACTGGAAACAACTCTGAAATTAAATTGGTGGAGAGTATTTAAGTACTTACCTAATCACTAGGATATTTATTTCCCAGTTACCACATTACCACCAGAATCTTTTTAACTTTCAATATTAATAAAAATACCTAGCAAAATAAAAAAGGTTGCTTACAGCCCACACTGCGAAATGAAGTGAAAATCGTGCGTGAAAAGCGCGTCAATCAAAATCTGTTCAAACCATATGCAATTGTTAAATCAGAATCAACCTCTTTGACTGATATTTTACGAGTGCTGCCCCCTACAGCAGGCACGACGAACACGCAAGGGGTGCTAAATCTAAAACTAAAACTTGGCATTATCACTTTGCGCCATGATATTGGGTTCTTATGGGTGGGCCCACAGAACAAGTTAGAATGGCGATGCGAGCGGGGTACGTGTCGCCGCCGGTTTTGAGCAAACGCTCGCATGCTACTCGCCCACGCTGACCGAAAAACGAAGTAAACATGCCTTTTGCGCCACAATAACCTTCAGATTAAGAAGCCAGACATCAAATCTGTCTAAAGGAGGCGTATCCATTCACCACGCACACAAGTTTTTACTACCGTTGCGCGAGTGTTAGTAAATGTGGAGAGGAACGAGCGGCGACACCGGTTCCGATACTAACTGCGCGCGATAGCCATTCTAACCTCTATAATATGTTCTGTGGATGGGCCCCCTATTAGATTAGATAAATTAGTGGCTAGTAAACCCTGTACTAATTATTCAAATATCAACCCATTTAAAGTTTCACCGCAATTTAACCCTTCTCATAGCCTAACTTCATCAAGATTAAGTTCAAGTTTGCGCAGTAATGGGAGCAAACACGATTGTTTACCGCAAACTACAAGATCAATATAGTTAGCGTTCAGTTCGCTTGCTGAATGCGAAAACAGGTTGTACCATCGCCCACATTGTTAACTGACTCGGCATCGACATCGGCATTTGAAAATTAAAAATCTGCTATTGATATACTCTGGCAAGCCAACTTTGTCAGTAGAAAAAGGCGCGATATTAAAAATTTGTACGGGTGATCGATCCCTCGCGCCTACATTTTTCAAATTTGCCGCCATTTTCTACTAACAAGGCTCAAAGCTAGCTGGCCAGAGTATATGTTATTTTACTCTCAGCTGCTAGATAAGCTCGCAGCAATATAATGTTACCAAGGAGCCAAATGGTAACAAAATGATATCAAATGCCACGTGATTTTAGACCCAAATATTAATCAGCATACGTTAATATTTTAGTCGAGTAGCGAGTATATTAGTTATACTGAACACACGTTCAGTATAACTAATATACTCGCTACTCGACTAAAATATTAACGTATGCTGATTAATATCCACCTCAACACCAAGAATTCATTTTATTCTATTATTTCTGGTGAGTAAAATAACCCCTAAGAATATGTTTTTAACCATTTAGTTTATTATTTCCCTAGCTAAAATAACCAAAACTCCTTTCAAAAAATTCTAGAAACATAAACAAAACAATGGAATTTCGTGGGTATTCCGCATGTTTTATTCCGACAAAGACAAGTAGATAATAAAGACAGTCAATTTTTATACCAAAATTGTAGTAATTGATGACGCTCCTTGGCCAAGTCTTATTTCTATATATTTTGTAATGTAAGTAAACTAAAATTACAACGCTAGTTGCCACAGGGGCTTGAGAAGCGACCGCGCAATGAAGGAGGCAGTAGGCTGCCAACAAGATGGACCATATTCCGATGGTTATGACCAAAAAAACCGTTGGATGACGGCTGGCCACACGGCATGTCCTTTGAGACCCTTGGGACTTTATCCAACAGTGAATGAATATCGTTTAGCTAATATACGGCAAAAGATATGACTTTTATTAGTATCTCCATTTTGGATTTCACGGGCCTATACAATATGATTATTATTATTACTCACAGTGACACATTTGACGAAGTCCACTACCACGTTCCCCTGAGGCTTCTTAATCAGGTATCGATTTCGGGCGCTCACGAAAATCACTGAAAAGAAGTCGAAATAAAAAATTAAAAACTAATCAAATACCGTAAAACGGGGTGAGTAGGTTTCGCGAGGAGAGGTGGGTTATGAATGGGGAGAGAAGGTTTGAGAGGGGGGTGAGAAGGGATTTTAAGGCTACTGCTACAAAAATAATGTATTCCAATTTAAAATGGAGCTATATATAGTACCTAATACGAATAATAAAAAAACATCGATCCAACAATCTTCCAAAATCACATTTGTATGAAAACCCCTCTCACCCCAAATACGAGGCACTACGGGGTTTTCCTCTTTATCGTCAAAGTTATGAAATGGAACTACTCAAAATAAAAATAAAATTAAAATACAAACGTCCGGAACATTCAGTTTTCATATGTAAAAATAAAATGTTATCGAGGTTTGAATTTCAGTTTTGACCCTACTCACCCCATTTTACGGTATCTGAAGGCCTACCGCGAACCACGTTCGACGTGTTGCCTCCCTGTCACACTTACGTACGGAATTACAAGTGCGACAGTGATGCAACACGTCGAACGTGGTTCGCGGTAGGCCCTCTGTTTAATTCAATACACTTTTGTATCCGCATCAATTGTATATTATGTATCTGTTTTAATGGTTAGAGAATGCCATTTGGAATTAAATATCGAAGAAGAAAATTATTTTCACCTAATTAAATTTAGCTACTATCACATCAGAATTGGAAATAATGCAATATTCTAATTTTATTGTACATTACAATTGATAAATAAAGTATCCCTTTGAAACCCCTAAAGACTACTTACTGCCACTACCACTACCTACATATGTACAATTTGCTTTTGTATTAATTCACGATGTATCAAAACCGTAGTTTTTTAGTGTACAACAACAACGAAAATATCTTCATTTATAGTTATAATTATAATAGTTATAATTATAATTAGGTAATTTAAAGAGTAGAGAGACTAAAACTTTAAAGATCTACCTACTTTGAGTACCGTAGAAAAGTAGATACTGTTGCAGCAACAGTATCTACTTCTCTTTGTTAATTTTCTATTCATTCAAGCCTTCGCGGAGTTTGCAACACAGACAATCCAACCTCTAGACATAGCATACTCGCGCTACCCCCTCTGCCACACATACGGTAGCGTTACTCCATCTTCGAGTCAATCCCGTGCCGTGATTGGTCCGTGTTTTTGAACGGACCAATCACGACACGGGATTCGCTCACTTCGTCCCCCCGCACCCCCGTATTTTTGGCAGCATCGGGGTCATGAAAGAATTGGCCTAAGCTCAGTCTAGAGGTTGGATTGTCAGTGGTTTGCAACGTTTCCGTTTAAAGTAACTAAGTTAATAGATATTCTAGACAGGAAGTATCAATTTGTGCTAAATATAGTCAGATAAGAATAATATCTCGTTGAAAATAGAGATCACCTTGATAAAAGATAAATTGTAAGGTCAGGCCTGTCTAGAGTTAAATGGCAAGATACAGTATTTAACTATTTACCTAGCATCATAATACATTGAAAGTAAATGACTCGTGTTGTTTACCTTTCTGGTTGGCTGTTTAACTACCAGCAACAAAGATTATTCACTCACCTATGGAGCACAGCACGACGATGCCGGGAGCGCCGAACGCCAGTGAATAGCAGTCTTTATCGCCGAAGCAGTGGACTTCAGACCGCAGTATAGGTGACACGGACTTGGCTATTAGACTACCTGCAACAAAGATTATTTTAATGGACACACAGTTTGTCTAATGTTCAAATAATTAAATATATTCTTACTATTCTAAATTATTAAATAGCTGAGTTTTAGTTAGGACTGATTTTTTTTAGTTAAGACGTACAAGAGATCAAAATTCGGACTAAAATAACCTTAACAAAAAATAACCGACTTCACTACATAGTAGGTAATGCCATAATCTCTTCACTGTCTTCCTCAGCTCTCGCTACATTGGCCTATATATTATACTACTCTTTGCGCTACACTCGTGAATCTAATTTAGAATCTTGAGAGTAAATAACTTTGATCTCGTGTTCGTTCGAAAACTACATTCGTAATTCACAAAAAAAATTTGCAAAAACTCAATTTTGCTGCGAGCGTGAGACAAAATGACATTAAAGCGACATTAACATTTGAATGTAGTAGATATTTCTATTTTAATACGTACCCGCGCAAGTATTAAGGTACAGCACACTAAAGTACACAGCCAAGTATTTTTCCTGCTGCGGCAAGCGGAACTGGTCGCCCCCGAACGCGGTGACACATGGTTTTATGCCACCCGTGCCCACTGTTATGAGGAATAGACCGAGAAGAGTGCATAACCTGGAAATAACATAACAATATATAAATACTAAAAACAAAATAAAATAAATATTTAAGTTGAAAATAATTATTTAATACAACAAACGTGATTTTTTTGCCTTTTTTGCGTAATGCTACGGAACCCTTCGTGCGCGAGTCCGACTCGCACTTGGCCGTTTTTTTATAACATACCTTCCTGGTAAAGCAAATAGCGGGATGGCGGTGATGGCGACCAGCAAATTCCCAGCAGCGTAAACGAACATCATGTACAAGATCGTCCTGAAACAATCATTTCATGAATTATTTATATATGACTAAACGCATTTTCCCAACGTTAAAAAATTATCACAACCATTAACATCATAATTATACAATAGTTCGTGGATATAACGTCGTTGGGTAAATGTACAACCACCAACGAAATGTTAACATTACATTGTATAAGTTGTTTGACATCCCTAAAATAAAAAAATAAAAAAATTTGAGCAATTTTTACCTGAACTTCCCGAGGTAATTGTCGGCCATAATTCCTCCGAAAATAGGGAACAAATATACGAATGTTGCGAAGACATGGTACAGTTCAGTAGCTTCGTCGTCGGAATATCCTAATTTGCTTCGTAAATATAACGTCAAGAATGCTGAAAAAAACACCGTCTTGTAGTCACTCTAATACAAAAGGTTGTTTACTCGTACTTTCCCAAATTGGCCACAAATTGGTTTGATAAAACAGTGACTCTACTAAACAGAGGTTTAGATTCATATCATTCATGATAATGAATTAGAAATGTAGATGTATGAGTGAATTGCAAAAAAATGGACATATTTAAGAACCTGTAAGTACCTAATTAGTCAAAGGTTAATTGATTCAATTGTGTTACGGCAATTAAAGCCATATATTACGAAAGTGTGTTAGCGTATGCTATAGAGTTATACTTGTATGAATTAAGTACCATAAATACAATACAATTTAGGTATAGCTGGTCAAGCAGATCTTGTCAGTAGAAAAAGGCGGTAAATTTGAAAAATGTAGGCGCGAAGGGATATCGATAGAAAATTTGAATTTCGCGCCTTTTTTTACTGACAAGATTTGCTTGACCAGCTTATATGTACATGGTTAATTTTTGTAAAACAAATGAATCAATTAACTTTAGGCTATCACTGCTTCTTATAACTACGCTTATATAATTATGTTTTTTTTTGCAATTCAATATCTGGTTAGGTACTAGAAAATAACTTTTTTTTTGGCAATCTTGAGCAAGTTTACAGTAGGTACACAACGTAGCATACATTCACATTTTCACGCTCTGGCAAATATCCTTCTGTTTTTTTCAGGAGTGAAACAAGACTTAGCCCCTTATTCGTAAAAGTTAGCAACCTCTTACAAAGTTACAAATCTCTGTAAAAATTTCAGGCGTATTCTAATTTTAATTATAGGATGAATTCGATCTGGATAGGATTAGATTAATTTGAATCGACCTATAACCTATCATTAAAACTAAAATACCCCCGTTAGTCTCTTTCTAACAAACAGATCTGTCAGAATGAGGGACAGGGACAAATCATTATCAAATGTTTGTTAGATTTGACAAGCTTGAACGCCAAAAAGTATAAAATTTTAGAAAAAAAAATGTATTAGACTCCTATTAATTTTCTAAAGTATAGGAGTAATTAATTTTCTAATTAATGGCCCACACTGTATGTATACCTACTTGATGCTTACCTCGCATACCAGAATAAGAGAATCTTTCACAAAACTCAGCCACTACTATAATTATCACTATTCGAGGAAACCGGTCCTTCACCTGAAACAAGTTATATTATAATCTTGATCAGATCTTGAATCAGATGACACTCACATTTATTAAAACTAGTGCTTGTGCCAATTCTTAGGATGCCGATCTTACTACCTTACTGGGTTGTGGCAAAAATCTTAATGTATCTTATTATCATCGTACACTTCCTGAAAACTCCGCCTCAAACTATTTGTTAGTAGGTATAAATTAAACATCTCAAATAATCACTCTAAAATAATAGTACCTAGGTATAGAGGCAGTATACGAGTACATACCTATAATACATGCCAAAACCGACGAAATTTACGATATGTCCGATCTTTGTTCATCATTAACACAGGAGACGCAGTAGAGATGAAAAAAAACGACTACAGATGAAATAAAAATCCAAATCGGCCCACCTATCGTATCCCGAAAGTAGCTAGGTAACATATAAATATTATACATATAAGAAAATAGCCTTGTTACTTTGAACCGATTACAGTAGAACTATGTATATGACAAAGATGAATAAACCCTTTATTCATTTTCTACACGTGTCTAAGGTCAAGTCTGGTATTTTTAGATTAAGACCACAATTAATATACACTTATTACATAAGTTTACACACATAACAATAAGTACTTACGAGATAGCAGGACAAGATAATAAAGTCAGGGATACACTAAGGGACAAATGTCCTGCGTCCTGCGACACGTATCGCCAGCTCGCCTGCGACGTCGAGAGAAGTGGTGTGACGTTGCTGGACTTCGGCAACATTGCTGGATGTCGACAGTGTGTGTCATAAATCGTGCGATGTCGCCAAATACCTATGTCAGGCGAAGTTTCACGAAGTCGCACGACTTCGCCTGGCGTCGCTACGGGGACATAACGACGACTTACGCTTACGACGTTTTGGTCGCGTGGTATATATGTACAGGTTGTGTTGTGATTGCCACAATTTCGTTGTTTAGTAGGTATGGCTTTTATAGTATTAATAACTCAATGACTTTTGTAAACTTCGACATTCCTAAAACTGACAATTTCTACTGTGGTTTGCTTTTTTCTTCATAAGTTTGCCGACCCCGATACACAAGCGAAACAAGCACCGATAGCAGCTAGGATAGAACAGTTTTGCCTCTAATACTTAAGTTGGACTGACGATTTGGCAATGAGGTCAGCGCAAGAACGGTCGTTTTAAGGGGCCCACAGATTACCAGTTCGCCGAACGATATCATCAGCCTGTCAGTTAAACGCAAAAGGGAACTGTTCCAAACAACCGACAGGCTGATGAGATCGTCCGGCGAACTGGTAATAATCTGTGGGCCCCTTGTAGAGATCCTTAGATAAGTCCTTAGGTCCTTACCCGAGGCCTCGAGTCACATTCTAAATCCTCACAATTCTTGCTCATCCTGAACACAACACTCCGGTATCCAACTCACAAATAAACACAATCAGGTCGATGTTTCATTTATATTATTCTGTAGTTAGACACGTGTTGTCTCAGCAAACAGAACTATCACACGGTTTAATCAATCAACTGTATATCAACAGACAAATAGTGTTCTTGGTCGAATTGAGCTATGTTTAGCATTTGGCGTTACTTATTGAATGAAAACGTCATTTTTAGGGTTCCGTAGCCAAATGGCAAAAAACGGAACCCTTATAGATTCGTCATGTCTGTCTGTCTGTCTGTCCGTCTGTCCGTCTGTCCGTCTGTCCGTCTGTCTGTCCGTCCGTATGTCACAGCCACTTTTCTCCAAAACTATAAGAACTATACTGTTGAAACTTGGTAAGTAGATGTATTCTGTGAACCGCATTAAGATTTTCACACAAAAATAGAAAAAAAACAATAAATTTTTGGGGTTCCCCATACTTCGAACTGAAACTCTCAAAAATTTTTTTTTATCAAACCCATACGTGTGGGGTATCTATGGATAGGTCTTCAAAAATGATATTGAGGTTCCTAATATCATTTTTTTCTAAACTGAATAGTTTGCGCGAGAGACACTTCCAAAGTGGTAAAATGTGTGTCCCCCCCCCCCCTGTAACTTCTAAAATAAGAGAATGATAAAACTAAAAAAATATATGATGTACATTACCATGTAAACTTCCACCGAAAATTGGTTTGAACGAGATCTAGTAAGTAGTTTTTTTTTATACGTCATAAATCGCCTAAATACGGAACCCTTCATGGGCGAGTCCGACTCGCACTTGGCCGCTTTTTTAATGATATAGGAGGCAAACGGGCAAGTAAATCGTCTTAGGGTAAGCAATCACCACTGTCCATGGACCTGCAATACCAAAGGGGTCGCAAGCGCGATACCGGAATTTAAGATGGGAGTACGCTCTTTGAAGGTTTGACGCTCGTAACGATCCGGGAATACCACAGGCAATAGTTCAAACTAAAAGACATATTTTGAAATAGGTATATTAAAATATTAATAGTTTTAGATATAATTTTGGCGTTGGCATTGGTGTCCATGATCAGATCTTCGGCAGACACATCTGTGCTTGGTTCTTCATCTGATAGACACATCCATTTTAGGCCGTAGGCAAAATTACAATCGTTTATCGATTGTCAGTTTGGTTACGGCCATACGACCATATGGATTGCAGCGCTCCTGTGCCGTATATCAAGCCAGTTATCAAGCCCATATCCGATAAAGTTTGTCAGTTCTTTTACTTACTTACTTTGACAGTACGACAGTTAGATACTTCACAAAGTGACATTCGAACTCATTCAATTTACCCTGTTCCCGCGCAAATTGTAAAGTTCAAAGTATTTCTCCAACTATCGAGGGGAGCGGAAACGCCGACATTTTACAAACTTAAGGTGGTAACAAGTTAGCTTTACATTTATTTATTTTTTTAATAAAAACACGTAAAAACGAAAACACCTTTATTTTATAATATACCTATTAAGTATCGCAGCGGTGGCAATTGATATCAAAGTAAATAATTAGTCAACGTGTGTGATACAATATTGCGTACACAAGGTCGTTATAATTTAAATTTCCAAGTTCAATGACCGTTTTTGCGTCCGATCTATGTCATCACAATTGAAGGGTAGGTTACTCGTATTTTTAGTTACCTAAGTATGTCATGCAGAGATAACGACAAAGGTTAATTCTGAAAATAGCAGGAAAAAACACTGGGGTTTACCTGTTACCATGGACGAATAAAACAAGTATATACTTGGTCAACCAGATCTTATCAGTAGAAAAAGGCGGCAAATTTGAAAATGTAGGCGCGAAGGGATATCGTCCCATAGAAAATTTGAATTTCGCGCCTTTTTTACTGACAAGATTTGGTTGACCAGCTATAAACTGTACGAGGGGAGGCTGAAATATTCGCGGCTTAAAACGAAACAGGAGCTGAGATTTAAATATTTTAGGTAAATATACCCGTCTCGCTAACGGAAGCGGCTCCTAAAACTAGTGCGATAAGGACAAGGCGAAAAATCCTGCGTAAAAATCTCAAAAATCGAGGTTTCGTACTCGACTGTTTCCTCCTCCAAAACTTAACCACTCGTAACCAAATTTGGAAATCTAAAAGATTATTAAATTATCTGTGTCGGACCGTTTTGCTTTTTTGGCTAATTGATATCAGTATTAAATACCACGCCTCTCATTGCGGCATAGTGAATTAGTTCATTTTGGCCATTTTTGAAGGGCTCTAGCGACTTAAAAAACAAAAATATCAAAAAAAGCAAAACGGTCCGACACAGATATTGACAATATTAATCTGTGTTAAAAAAAATCATTGCTCTAGCTTCAAAACCCACGGAGGAAACAGTCGAGTACGTTTGTATGGAGAAATGACCACTCCTGTTGGCTCTTAAGCTAAGCTAGAAATTAAAAAAAAACTATGCTCTTTTTTCTCCGCCTATTCGGCAGTTTAAATATTGCCGCCATTACTAACGACTATTAACGATTAATAATTAACATTTGCTTTAATAGGTACCTACAATAGTTATTTGTACAACAAGAGATCAAAGTTTGATATTTCTTCGAGTGCTTATTTTGAGTCCCGTGCAAGCGAAAGATTCTATAGTAGATCTAATTTCGAATCTTGAGCGTAGTAAGGGACTCAAAAGCGCACGAGATGTAAATAACTTTGATCTCGTGTAGTTCACAAAACTTTTCACCTCAGCAGTGAGAACATATTAGAGAACCCGAAAAATGTATTCCTTCTTCATCACTTACCTATTCACTCATGTTTTCTTAAGATATACCAACAATTAAGTTTTCACCTCAGCAGCTCAAACAAGGGTACTTAGCTACTTAAAAACAGTGAGCAAAATCGCATTTTGCTCACTGTTTTTAAGTAGCAAAGTACCCTTGTTCGAGCTGCTGAGGTGAAAAAAAATATCTAAGGCCGCGAACTTTTCAGCCACGAGGGGCTGATGTCTAAATTCAAAATCGCGCTCTTTCAATAGTCAGCGCCATCTATTAAATGGGTCGACCCTCTTCCGTCCATTCTAATATCCAGAGAGGAAAATGGGGATTGTTTTTGTATGGAGAAGCGGTCGTCCGCTATCCTCTTAATCCTCTTATGTTTAAAGGTTCGGCAACGCGCATGTAACTCCACTAGAGTTACAAGCGGCCATAGGCTGCGGTGGCCGCTTTACAGGCGGACCGCGCGCTTATTTACCACCGTCGTTTTGTAAAGAAATATGTTTTTGGATTCCGAAGACAAACATTCTATTATTAGATCAAGAAGTCAGTAACATAATAATGTTTATCTTATCAAATGGGTGGTTTCCTCTTATTGTTACACATTACACAGATGTTGGAAAATACTAGAATATCTTACTTTTTTATAATCAAACAGCAGACGAAGGCAAACGAGCAGACGGATCACCGGATAAGCGATTACCGCTGCCCATGGACAGCGCAACATCAGAGGGGTTGTAAGTAGGAAGTTAAGATGGGAGTACGCTCTTTTCTTGAAGGTTTGAAGGTCGTATCGGTCCGGAAATACCGCAGGCGACAGTTCATTCCACAGTTTAGCTGTGCGAGGCAGGAATTAAGTTTTTGGAGAAACGCACAGCTGAGGACTGCCAATCATCTAAGTGGTGAAGATGGTAATGTTGTCCCGTAGGGCAATCGCAAAAAGAAGCGGCAGGGATTAATCCGAACAATTCTTCGGAGAACTCACCGTTATACATGCGATAGAAAATGCAGAGCGAGACCACATCTCTACGCAGCGCCAAGGAGTCAAGCCGATCGGAAATACACTGGCAGTCGACATAAAACATTACCGGGATTTGAACCCAGAACCATCGGTTTCATAGGCAGGGTCATTACCCACTAGGCCAGAATGGTCATCAGTACGGCTACCATCAGTTTGGCACTGACGTAAACGCCGTCGAGAACGTAATTTACTTTCTATATCCAGGGTTGGGCAGTATTTCAATTACATGTATTTGAAATACGTATTTGAAATACAAATTAGTATTTTGTATTTGTATTTCAAATACTACCTCAAAAGTATTTTGTATTTGGTATTTCAAATACTGCACTCACATGTATTTAGTATTTTGTATTTCAAATACTTCAAGCTTCAAAATACATTTCTATAAATACATTTTATTAAATTGTATAATCCTAAAATGTCTAATCTCTCGCACAAGCTGTGAGCCGACCGCGAACCTCCGATCCAGCCGAGATACAATTTTCATTGGCTGGATACTGGATCTATATTAGGTCAACTTCTGCGTGGAACTTTTCGTTTAAATCTAGGGGATAGGGTCATTGCAGTAGTTTCCGTCCATGCACTAGTTTTCGACGACTTGACGGATTATCAAATATATATTTCATTTTTAATTTACTACTTTTTGCGAAATCTTCATCTTCCTCGCGTTGTCCCGGCATTTTGCCACGGCTCATGGGAGCCTGGGGTCCGCTTGGAAACTAATCCCAGTAATTGGCGTTGGCACTAGTTTTTACGATAGCGACTGCCATCTGACCTTCCAACCCAGAGGGTAAACTAGGGCCGTAATTGGAATTAGTCCGGTTTCCTCACGATGTTTTCCTTCACCGAAAAGCGATTGGTAAATATCAAATGATATTTCGTAAATAGTTCCGAAAAACTCATTGGTTCGAGCCGGGGTTCGAACTCGCGACCTCCGGATTGCAAGTCGCACGCTCTTACCGCTAGGCCACCAGCGCTTCCTTTTTGCGAAATATCATTGTTATATGTAGACAGATATATTGCTTAGACGCCTTAGACATAAGGATTGAAATCAGTCCAAAGGGTATAGCCAGGTAAGCATGGCCAAACTGCCCTTAGCGAAAAAAACAATTTCCTTTTACTGGATTATTAACCTATATATAAGTAGTGCTTTCACCAAATATTAAACCTCAAATGCTTCAGATTTAAAAAAAAATGCAAAAAAAGAAAAATCATTTTTATTTTATTACAGCCAAAGTACTAATGCGATTTCTTTGTAATTTGGGTATGTTGTATATACAATTAAGGTCGCTTTCTGAAAAAAATAATATTGAATTAACTCTTAAAATAATAGTAAAAAATTGAGATGAAAATTTTCAGAAAAATAAAAAAAATACATGCGAGATGGCGACAGTTATCAAATTTACATATTTCATGTAGAATTTAATAATGTTTAACATATATTTTTTTCAAAAATTAAAATCGGGATTAACAGTGTTAAAAACTCGAATTTGTAACGTCCCATAATACCTTCTCTTCATACAAAATAACTTGTACGTTATACTAGAAAGTTATATTCCCAACGCAATTTGAATTTAGAACGCGACTTATTTTGCTGAGCGCGGACCTCAAACTCCGTGGCTGTATGCGGCTAGGGCGAACGGCATTCAGAGATTTAAAAAACAAGTGCGAGTCGGACTCGCGCACGGAGGGTTCCGCACCATCAACAAAAAATAGAGCAAAACAAGCAAAAAAACGGTCACCCATCCAAGTACTGACCCCGCCCGACGTTGCTTAACTTCGGTCAAAAATCACGTTTGTTGTATGGGAGCCCCACTTAAATCTTTATTTTATCCTGTTTTTAGTATTTGTTGTTAAAGCGGCAAAAGAAATACATCATCTGTGAAAATTTCAACTGTCTAGCTATCACGGTTCGTGAAATACAGCCTGGTGACAGACGGACGGACGGACGGTCGGACAGACGGACGGACGGACGGACGGACGGACAGCGGAGTCTTAGTACTATTACTACCCTATGGTCCCGTTTTTACCCTTTGAGTACGGAACCCTAAAAAGCGCGGGAACAGGAAAATAGGCACGAATTTTATACACAGCGTTAACGATTGAAAAATGTCTGTTCCTTTGATGAATAAAATACGTCACATTCTAAATTCTAATTCGTAAAAACTGCGTTCACAATATACTTCATTCGTTTATGACTACTTAGCTTTGCTTGTATGAAGAGAGAGTATTATGGGATGTTACAAATTCGAGTTTTTCACACTGTTAATCCCGATTTTAATTTTTGAAAAAAATATATGTTAAACATTATTAAATTCTACATAAAATATGTAAATTTGATCACTGTCGCTATCTCGCACGTATTTTTTTTATTTTTTTTGATAATTTTCATCTCAATTTTTTACTATTATTTTAAGAGATAATTCAATATATTTTTTTTCAGAAAGCGACCTTAATTGTATATACAACATACCCAAATTACAAAGAAATCGGATTAGTACTTTGGCTGTAAAAAAATAAAAATGATTTTTCTTTTTTTGCATTTTTTTTTTTAAATCTGAAGCATTTGAGGCTTAATATTTGGTGAAAGCACTATTTATATATAGGTTAATTATCCAGTAAAAGGAAATTGTTTTTTCTGCTAAGGGCAGTTTGGCCTTGCTTACCCGGCTATACCCTTTGTGCAGGAATGTGTATATATTCAAATTTCGTCAAGTGGACGTAAACTAGAGCTGGACGAAAACTAGCGCAATGACCCTATAAGTTTATATGAAAGGATATTCGTTAACGTTAAAACTAAATGCTAAACAAAAAAATAAATAAAGGTATATTTTGTAATTGAAATACATTATTTTAAACACTGTAATTTGTATTTTGTATTTCAAATACCCGTCACCAAAGTAGTTTGTATTTTGTATTTCAAATACTTTTAAAAATGTATTTTGTAATTTGTATTTCAAATACGTGGAAGCCAGTATTTTGCCCAACCCTGTCTATATCTATACATCTCGTTTGCACTAATATGCGAGTACGAGCGAGATGTATAGAAAGTAAATTACGTTCTCGATGGCGTTTATGTCAGTGACCAACTGATGGTAGCCGTACAGAAGTATGGTCGTCACTGTCAGTATATTTGTAATGAATGAGTGATTTCAAAGTATCTTTAAATTGTATATCTGTGTGCAGTATGTTTCGTCGTGTGTTTCACGCCGCCAAGACGAGGTGACGTTGGTAGGTGTGTGCTGCCGTCGGCAAACATAAATATGGAAACTGGGGAGGGTTGATCACCCCTTTTGTTTTTAGCATACATTTTCTTAACTATTTGTAGTATTGAAAAACTTTATAGACCATACGATTCAGAATTTATCTCTTCATTAATAATTTGAATTAGAACAGATTTGTGCAATAAATTAGACCATTATTTAATGAAAACCCATACTGTTGACTTTTACCATGTGTCCCCTATGTAAGGGAGACTTGTTTACCCCTGGTCGGGAGCCTTGATCCTAGGGGGATCAAGTGACCCTGGTTCTTGGGACACATGGTAAACAGATTTTTACCATGTCTCCCCATACCAGATTCTCATTGATTATATAACTCGGATCGCTATTAGCAATGCATCTATAATTTGTAAAATACACAGCAAACATATATATATTGCATCTTTCATGCTTTGAAGTTGTATTTCCGGTAATCAGATGTCTAAGCCGAAGGGATCAAGTCTTCCAGATTTGGGGACACTTGGTAAAAAGATTTTAAGCGGCAATGTCATATTTCGAGGGTAGTATCTACATTAATTTATTCACTTTATCTACAGAAAATTAATATATGAAGATATCAAACACATATTAATCCATAATCTTATACTTTTAAAAAACAATGTAATCGTATTATCCATAAAACAACATAAAATAGGGAATCAATTTTTGAACCAAAAAAAAGTTAATAAAAAACAAAAATCTAAGTTATTAACATAAAATTTCTTGTAACAAGCTAAATTTTTTAAAGTTATTATGAAGGTATTTTTAGCGTCAGATACCTACAGCAATTTTAAATTTTTTACCCATCTCTGGTCGTTATTGTTTACTATAATAAATAAGTTTAGAAATTTACTGCTCACGTTTCGAGGACGGTGTTTAAGCTGCATAATCCTAAAATCCTTTCTATGGACCGTCGGTTCTATAGTACATAAGGTCGGAAAGCCATTGAAATAGCATTTCATCCATAAAAACAAATATCGCCGGTTGAAAACCAAATATCGTTATAAGTGTTGTTTGTCGACCGAGTAACAACCCCTGTGTGTAAAACGTTTAACTTGATAAACAAGACCAAGTGCGGGTAGTTCGTAAAATGTTGACGTCAACTTTAGTTAGTCTTTTCAAAAGGCCACGGGGATAATTCCGTTTTCGGAGTTCGGAGTCGGTTGTATAATTAAAAACTGAATTATACGCCATTAAATCCCGTTTTAATAAACAATAATGAGTCAAAAACCTTGAAAGTTTAAATCAGTGTTTCTCTGGCCGTACTTTTGCGGCATGATTTACTAAAGAAAAGAAAATATTTATGATAGCTCTATGAATCATTTTGTAAGTAAATTTATTACAATGTATACTTGATCGCTTTGGGGGTGACATGATCCCGGAATCATATCTCCCCTGAAGAAAAAGACAAAGTCTCCCCATACATAGTAAGATTATAAAACGTGCCGTACTCGAAACGTGTGTTCGCGTATATCAATGTAATCCAAGTTAATCATCACTTCAATAAACAACAAATAAAATAAGCACACTCACTAACATCATATCCATCTCATATTATAAAATAAATCCAGTTAAAGCTTACCGAAAATTAAATATAGTACGCAGAAAATCTTTCACCGTCCGCCATTTTTGAACCACTGACTTTTCCGATACAGTGCCATGACAGAACGTGAAGTTAGGAACGAATGAATGAGTGTTACCAGTGCAAAAAAATGTATCCGGTTTGGTTTGATTAAAAATGAAGTTTACCAAGTGTCCCCTAGGGATCGACCCTCCCCACCCTCACCTACAGTTTGGCTTATTAGGTAGGTATGTATTGTAATTTTAATCTCATTGATTTGTACCATGTTTAAGTTCCACAGATGTTGCATGAAGTCGCATGTGATTTTTGATACATCGTTAATATTCTATCTTTTACTGGTAAGATTTAAAATCGAATGGCATTTCATTTTGTTGTGCCACTGTTCATGGTAAAAGTGGTAGCACACTATCGCACCGCACCGCGACCGTGGAGCGTCGCACCCATAATTGAGAGCGAGAAAGAGATATCTGTTTCTCGCTCTCACTTATGGGTGCCACGCACCAAGGTCGCGGTGCGGTGCAATAGTGTGTTACCCACCCATTTCGCAAGTGCCCGGGAACCCTTCAGATGTAGAACAACTACACACTACAACTACAGGTAAGTACCTATACTATACAATATACATATAGTACGACGAACCCATCTAATTAAAATAATATACAACAGCCTGTACATGATACCAAACGTGTTACACGCCACGTCATTTAGTAAATACCGGAGATAAGTATTATCTAGGCTAATAAAATTAAAATTAAGTTTGTATTGGGCTTTTACAAGCAAGTGTAGGTGCCTGCTAGTCCAAGTCCATGTTTAAAAAATCACGTGACAATCATCCTCTTCGATGTAAGTACTTCGTTTTATTACGAAATACAACACGACCATAAGTATAGGTATACAAAAAACCGTACTAGCAAAAGGGCCTATCTTCGCGACATTTATGTCCTTTTACTCAAAAAACACAATTTAATCAGATTGTGCCAAAAATTGTCTCGTGTGAATCTCGCTTAATATCATATGCTTAAGTGGAGTCCAGACGAGACGATTTTTCGCCAATCTGATGAAATTGTCCGATCGAATCAGGCCGTGCGGACGCAAACGCCAATTTGATTCCCCGATCAAATCAGCAGGTGCGGACACAAAAATGCCAATTTTCGAAGTTAGTATCTATGGAATGCAAATTGGTGATTAAATTGTGTACGTGTGGACGCTAGATGAGATTGGCGCCAATTATTTTCCTCATCAAACCGGCCGATTTACCCAGCTCGTCTGGGTTCTACTATAGCCCCCTGGTCTCCAGACTATGTGCGTAAATCGCGACGCGAGCCGCGAACGAGAGTGTGGAGTCGAGTTCAATCTTTGTGAAAATCGATTCCACACGTTCGCGGCTTCGCCCGCGATTCGCGCACCAGTGTGGAGTGGGCTTTACGAGTGCTTACATATAGCTGGTCAACCAAATCTTGTCAGTAAAAAAAGGCGCGAAATTCAAATTTTCTATGGGACGATATCCTTTCGCGCCTACATTTTTCAAATTTGCCGCCTTTTTCTACTGTCAAGATCTGGTTGACCAAGTATATAATGCATTTGACTGGCGCAAGTTATTCGCTCTATCGCGGTGATTAAGTAATCACAACAGGCGCAAGTAATTACATGCATGAATATCGCTACATATAAGTATCCCTCACTTAAACTTTTCAATCAAGACCTCCTCTTAGTAGTTTGTGATCCTCCTCCTCCTCTTTGTATTAATAAAAGTCTCATATTTTATCAACCAACAAATAATCAATCAGAACGCTGATTGATTATTTGTTGGTTGGTAAAATATGCCGTTGCATGTTCACGGCGCTCAAAAAGTGGTAACACACTATCGCATGCGTTGCACCCATAAGTGAGAGCGAGAAACAGATATCTTTTCCTCGCTCTCACTTATGGGTGCGACGTACCAAGGTCGCGATGCGGTGCGATAGTGTGTTATGACTTGGTTATGACTTATGACTAAAAGAGTATAATAATTTAGGTACGCTTACGTGAAACGGAACGTCTGAAGTGTCAAATTCAAACCATTGACAACGGTTATTTCGATGTCAACCTCAATCAAATCAAATATCAATGTTTGAAAGTGGCGTACTCATAGATATAATATTTTAAAACAGCGTTTACAAATTACAATGTTATGTTATGAAGAGCCTAATATTGCAAAAATATCTATAATTGTGCAATTTTAAAACTTTATATTAGTGGTGCAGTGAAATAATTTGTTTCGTTACAAGTAAGTAGCAACTCGCTTTGTTATAATTACTACTTACTCGATCATTCTCAGATTTATTAACATTTAATGAAGACTAAGTTTATTGGTAGTTTTTGAGATAAACCAAACTAATTGCAAGCGTGCCTAAAGTTCACATTATAGAAGACATGTAAATCTCATACGAAAACAACAAACGCAACTAGCAAAATATGACTGTTTGAACATGTTATTTTAACATCTGTTTATTAGTAATTAGCAGGCTTTGTAGTAAAAATCTACTTACATTGACTATGGTATGTTATATAATTCTACAAATAATTGAAATGAAAACCCTATACTTTGTTTCTTTTAGCATTAGAAAAAAGGTAAACAATCTTGACGTGTCTTTTTATTGGAAAACGCTTAGAAAGAATTCTAATCTAGACTTATATCGACCGGGATAAGAACCATGATTACGTTTAGTCTAAGTCTAGTGAAACTAACCGTGAATCATTCAAAACTGTTAAGATTTCTAATGTTTCTAATGCTAAAAAAACAGTAAAGATTAACACCTTATTAGTCAGCCTATACATATAGGTCATTAATTTTGTGCTAACTCATACCATTAGTTTTCATTGAGTACCAAAACTTACTCACTTTTACAATAATTAATATTTATTTTAGGCACGTCAAGATGTCCAATAAGTCACAGTCAAAAATCCCCTCGCCTGCCCGGTCCCAGGGTTTCATCACCCCCCGGCGTCGTACCCGACGAACCCTGACCTCCACCTCAACAGCACAGTCCGAGGTCCAACTGTCGACTGTGGTGGAGAAATTTGTGAAGAGTGACAAATTTGTCTTGTCACCGATGAAGAGGAGATCTGTATTGCCGGATAACACTGATATTGAAGCGCCAAGGCGTAAGTTTATCTGAATAAGTAGTACCTACACTATGCTTTTTTTCATATTTGAGAATTTTCATGTTATTTCTACTCAGTATCACAATTTCATTACGATTAGGCGTGACGCTCAAAGGGATAAGCTTATAATATGAATGATTTCCAGGTGTCAGCTGGTGGAAGAGGCTGGAGGGGAGTACCCGGGACGTCCTCGAAGCCCTGGACACTAACAAGATGACTGACAACTTGCTTGAGGAATATGAGTTTGAAGTTGAGAAGTAAGTTCCCTATAAACTTAAATAAATAAATATTATAGGATATCACTACATAGTATAAAACAAAGTCGCTTCCCGCTGTCTGTCTGTCCCTATGTATGCTTAGATCTTTAAAACTATGCAACGGATTTTGATGCGGTTTTTTCTTAATAGATAGAGTGATTCAAGGGGAAGATTTATGTATAATTTGTTAACCCGTGTGAAACCGGGGCAGGTTGCTAGTTATTATTATTACACAAATTGATTGACAAGTAAGCTCAATAAGGCTTGTGTCTTTCACCTGAAGGACCCAATAAACTCTTACAACCTTTTTTCACTGTTTCAGAGATGACAAGCAGAGCCAATCAGTCCAACTGAGTCAAAGCAGCGACAACGAATCAGTCGCCAGCATAGTTGTACCACAGCGAAGGCTCTTCAACCAGAAGCAACAAACTCAACCCAAATTCGGCGACATTATGGGCTCACGCAAGTCCCTCGGAAAGACTAACATCGAAGACCAATCTATAGAGGTCGCTCCAAAAAACCTCTTCAATAAAGGACCTAGGAATCGACCGGTTTTTCCTGATGCTTTACTCAACTCTACTAATAAAACTATAAACAAGACTGTTGAACCAGAAACAAACAAACAGACTCGTCCAAATCTCTTCGGTCAAGCGGGGACTAAAAGAAAAAACATGTTCACAGACTTTGTCTTGTCTGATAGTGAGGAGGACTCAGAGGTCCAACATAAAGTATTTGGTTTCAAAAAGGATAACAAGAGATTGAGTGTAGGTACTTACAGTAGGCGAATGCCATCTCTAACGCCAAGTATGACCACGGAAATTGATATTGATGATTGGAATCTTCTACCATCATCTACTATGATTGGGGCGCAAGAAGCTTCAAAAATGAGTGGTACAGATATAGAACTGCAAGACGAAAATCAAGATAATACGCTTACAGAAGACGTATCTTTAAATCGCACCAATGAGCAAGCACGTAAGAGTGTGATACAAGATGATGAAAATGATAAAACACTCACAAATGAAAACATAGAAGAAGCCTACAAAAGTCAGGATGCAGAGGTAAAGGATGTGTCTAAAAAAGTAAACAAAACACAGGAGAAAAGCCAAACTAAATTTAATACAAGTGTCAAAGATAAATCCTTACTAAGTAAATCTACTAAGCAAGCTGTCAATATTTCAAATGCTGAAAATGTGCAGACAGAAGAAGTGGTTGCTATGCAACAACAAGATGATGCCGTAGCTGATAAAAATACTCGACTAGTTGAGAACGAACAATCATTAGAAGATAAAATGGCTGAATTGCACGGAGAAAGTGTTGAAACAGAAAAAAGTCAACCAAACATAGTATCAAACAAAACAGAAGAAAATCCAAATATTTGTGAAGAAGCAAGACAAGAAGAAGCATGCAAATCAAATGAAGATGTAGATAAGAGTGAGGAACAAGAACAAAGCGAAATAGAACAAGAAGAAAGTGAAAAAGAACCAGACCAAAGTGAAGAAGAACAAGAAAAGGAACAAAGCAAGGAAGAACGAGACCAAAGTAAAGAAGACCAGAAACAAAGCGAAGAAGAGCAGGAACCAAGTTTGGAGGAACCAGAAAACCAAAACCAAACTGATGAAGTAATCAAAGATCAAGATGAGGATATGGTTGAAAAAGATAAAAGTGACGAAGAAATGCCTCAAGAAGACCAAGATGAGGATATGAAAGAAATGGTATGGAACGATAACGAGGATGAAAAGTTAGGTGATGCTGCGGAAAAAGAAGTTGCTTCTGTAGCGGAACAAAACAATGAAGTAGTGCCAAATCAAAAAAATGCTGATATTAGCAAGAACCTTAGCACACTTAAGCAAAATGCAGACAAAAGCAAAAATATCTCAAATAAGAGTCACAAAATCGTAGACGCATCAGTAGATAATGATCAAAATGAGGAGGATATAGTAGAAGAAACACCAAACAATTCTACGCACGACACAACAGGTCGAAACAGGAAAAAAGAAGTTTCTAATGTCAACTCACCAGAAGCAGTATTACAAAACATGACTAACGACAACGAAAGTTTTAGGCCAATAGGTCGCAGTACTACCTTCAGAAAATCTAAAAGCGTCTATGAAACTATGAACATGAGGCACAGTTTAGCACCAGTCCAAGAAAGTACTTTAGGCAGTGAAGGCTCGAGAAATTCAAGCACAGAGGGCTCCGAGTGGGATTCTCATCGTACCACAAGAAAAACTATACGTCAGACTTTAGGCAAGGAGTATACTACACGGAAATCCTTGCGTGCCTTAGTCATGGAGGAATCCGCCAAACGTCAAACTGAACTTTACAATAAAACCACGACAAAGTTTGACAAAACTAGAAATAAAACAGTCACAGAAGATGGAAACGACAAAAATGCGTCAAAGATGCACAAATCTAAAAACAAAACTGTTGTCGAAGACGGTAATAATAAAAATGCATCAACAGTTAACAAAACAAAAAATAAGACAGTCATTGAAGATGCTAACAGTGATAACGCATCAAATGACACAACCAAAAACAAGACTGTATTGGACGACATCAACGATCAACATATCCGTTTCCGCAGATCATCCAATCGTAATATATCAAGCAATCAGTCTCCCATTTTGAAATCCCCTGTCCATGGGACCTCGATCCATCACGTGCCCGACCCACTAATTTCGGAACACCAAGCATCTTACCACAAATCTCTCCACGATATTAAGGAGCCTGAAATATCCGAGAATCTAGCTAATCCTGAAGAATCAGTAAACATAACAGTATCCGGTATAGGTATACCGGATAATAATGATTCGGGGCCAGAAATATCTATGAATGCGTCTTATGGTCAAGGAATGTCTGCTTCTGGACATGAAATAGTAGGAGAAACTACGGGCAAGGATATTTCACGACGTGGCACTTCGATACGCTCAAAATCTATACATCACAGTGAAGAAGTCTTAGATTATGAAGCTTCAGAACAAGTTATATCTGGTCTTGAAGATCAGGAAAATGAATCTGAATGTATGCAAGATGAAAAGGAATCCGAACCTGAAAATGAAGAAGAGATGGAACAATCTGAACATGAGGATTCTCAGCAGGAAATAGAAGCTGATTCTGAACATGAAACTCAAAAAGAGATTGATGAACCTCAAGAGATTGAAGACGAACAGAAACAATCTCAACAAGAAATCGAATCTGAACAAGAACAATCTCAACAGGAAATCGAATCTGATCAGGAAGATGAGCAGGATCTATCTCAACAAGAAATCGAATCTGATCAGGAGGAGTCTCAACAAGAGATAGAAAATGAACAAGATCTATCTCAACAAGAAATCGAATCTGAACAAGAACAATCTCAACAGGAAATCGAATCTGATCTGGAGAAGTCTCAACAAGAGATAGAAGATGAACAAGATCAATCTCAACAAGAAATCGAATCTGATCAGGAGGAATCTCAACAAGAGTTAGAAGATGCAGAACAGTCTCAACAAGAAATTGAATCAGAACAAGAGATAGAATCTGAGGAAGAACAGCAATCAGAAAACGAAGATCATGATATGTCTCAAGAACAAGAAAGTGATCATGCTATTACAGAACCAGAAAACAATGACCAAGATTTCATATCAGCACTCAATTCTGAATACAAAACACCAGAGAAACGTGGAGGTTCTCGCGTGGTCTTTGACAGTAATATGATGTCTGTTGATGAGATAGATTTCGAAGGCGTTTCCAGGCAAACTGACAATGATATAACTGAGAATGATGAGTCTGAGAGAGAACCAGAATTAAGTAGGGCGTCGTTGCAAAGAGTTTCGGATCCGAGGGTTCGGTTGTCGGTTGGTACCAAGAAAACTATGCTGATGCAGATGCAGAAGATAGCGCAGGAAAACTTGGAGCGGAGGCAGAAAATTGTAAGTAGATTTTATTTCCAACTCTTCATAAAATGGGGTTGGCAACAACTGTCAAAGGTTTTTATTCTATTATTGATGGCGCCAACATGGGTTTTTCTTATTCCTAGTTTTGTGCTATGGGATTTTTGTCTTCTTCTTCAAATAAAAACAAGTATTTGACACAGACTGGCGCCATCTGTAAAATAAAAACAATCCCCATTTTACTTTTTATGATTTTGGCAGTTTATGTAGGTTTTTATGTAAATCCCCACCATAGCGACAAAAGTACAAGGCCGATTTATCTAAATAGGGTATCAAAATTTTCACTTTTGTGGCTACAAATTCTTCTGTAATATTTAATCGACTTCAAATATATCCTTTAATGGGTATACAAGGGTGTACAGGTGTTACGAAGAATGTAACTCACTATCAATATGAAGTAAAGCTTAAAATGATTATAATTATTTCCCCTCTTCCTGGGGTGGGGAATGATTGTGGGAAATATATTTCCTCTGTCTTTCATATAATTTTTACTCCTTTTTCAGAGAGACGAAGTGCAGAAATCACTAAAACCTGCCCGTAAATTCAACGTGATGTCCCCCTTCCAAGTAAATTATTCAGTCCGCCGCATGAACCGGCCTGAACCTAAGAAACCTAAGCGAAAGCCTGTACCCACGAGTATACATACAGAGGCGTTGCCCAAGGCTTTCGTTGAGGACCTGATGTATAAGCCGCCTAAGAGGTTCCAACCTGCCACCGCTCCGTGGATTACTAAGAGACTGTATAATTTTTTGGAAAAGAAGCTGGAACCTAAGTAAGTGATTTTTGTGCTTTATTTTATTTTTTGAATGTATGGGTCAAAGGCCTGGGCCTATACTATAGTAGATGGCGACACTTTTTGATGTTTAACAAATTTAACACGTCTTAGTGAAAGAACAAGGATCAAAGTCAAATGGCGTTCTAAAAGTTTTAATCATCTGTCAAAAGATGGCAGTAAATTTACTGTAACTATAGTTCGTTTTTTAGCAGTAGAAAAAAGGTAAACAATCTTGACGTGTCTTTTTATTTAAAAACACTGCTGAAAAATAAGTCACGGCAAATATGTAACATGTATGCATTATGAATCATATACGATTGTTCACATTCTTTTGCTTTCATAAGTTTTAGCTACTGATTTTTAAAAAGCGTTTTTCATTTAAAAGACACGTCAAGATCGCGTAGTCTTTTTCTACTGCTAAAAAAAACGAACTGTACAAAAATTACTTTGACAATACGCCTCTATTTAAATTGTCTTTGACCCCAGATACGACTACCGTGCCCGCGTTCGCGCCGAGGAGCTTGTTCAAACCCTCTTCAGCTTCAGCAAGCTGGTGCGGCGCCACCACCACGCGCCGCCGCACGCCGTCGACGAACTAAAGGCGGAGATGGCGCGACTGCGGGTCGTCAACACACATTACGAGTTCTACGACTTCTTCCATGAGTTCATGCCGAAGGAGATTAGGATGAAGGTGGGTTTGTCTATAAATATAAGACCATTTTAAGAGCTTATTCAAACCCTCTTTAGCTTCAGCAAGCTGGTGCGGCGCCGCCACCACGCGCCGCCGCACGCCGTCGACGAACTGAAGACGGAGATGGCGCGACTGCGGGTCGTCAACACACATTACGAGTTCTACGACTTCTTTCACGAGTTCATGCCGAGGGAGATTAGGATTAAGGTGGGTTTGTCTATAAATATAAGACCATTTTAAGAGCTTGTTCAAAGCCTCTTCAGCTTCAGCAAGCTGGTGCGGCGCCGCCACCACGCGCCGTCGACGAACTGAAGGCGGAGATGGCGCGACTGTCAACACAGATTACTAGTTCTACGACTTCTTTCACAAGTTCATGCCAAGGGAGATTAGGATTAAGGTGGGTTTGTCTATAAATATAAGACCATTTTAAGAGCTTGTTCAAAGCCTCTTCAGCTTCAGCAAGCTGGTGCGGCGCCGCCACCACGCGCCGCCGCACGCCGTCGACGAACTAAAGGCGGAGATGGCGCGACTGCGGGTCGTCAACACACATTACGAGTTCTACGACTTCTTCCATGAGTTCATGCCAAGGGAGATTAGGATTAAGGTGGGTTTGTCTATAAATATAAGAACATTTTAAGAGCTTGTTCAAAGCCATCTTCAGCTTCAGCATGCTGGTGCGTTTAGTGGGATGGTGCAAGTGGCGCTTTGCTGCATTTAGATGTAGATGGTTAGCTTAACCAGGCGTGTCTCACTCCGCGATTTCGTCGCTTTGCTACAGGTAGCTAAAATTATATCCGTTCGGCCCCAATTTTGGGGAAAGCCATAAGCCGCGCGTGGCGCTGTCGCCACCTAGCGGCCATATCTGTGCTGATCGTAGCAGACGCGTTTTGTAAGAGAGTGAATCTTCTGGTTCTGTACTTAGTACTATTATTTATTCTGTGGCTTAACATTGAATTTAGTTTTATTTTTTGTTTCAGGTGAACCCGAACGTGGTGAACAAGATCCCGATGCCTCGAAACGGCGTGTTCTCCGAGATCCTCCCGCCCCGCACCCCGGTCGAGTGACTGTTTTGTAATTTTCAATAATCTTAATAATTATTAATTGTGCATGAAAGTTATAGTAATTATGTTTCAATAAAATGAATTACACAAAGTTGCCTATTTGTTACGCTGCGCTGGAGAGTATTATACGTTTTAAATGAAATACTTATTTAATGTTTTTATTTTATTGACCGAGCGAAGGCGAAGGTCTCCGCTTCACCTTGAACAAAAACTATCGTATGTCTGTCAGACTGTTCTCTACAGTCGCAATTCTCGAACTAAATCGTCAGTTTTTGGATTTTTCTAGATGATGGCTCTGGCTACTGGCTAGTCAAATTAGTATTTTTTAGGGTTCCGTACCCAAAGGGTAAAAACGGGACCCTATTACTTAGACTCCGCTGTCCGTCCGTCCGTCTGTCACCAGGCTGTATCTCACGAACCGTGATAGCTAGACAGTTGAAATTTTCACAGATGATGTATTTCTGTTGCCGCTATAACGACAAATACTAAAAACAGAATAAAATAAAGATTTAAGTGGGGCTCCCATACAACAAACGTGATTTTTGACCGAAGTTAAGCAACGTCGGGCGGGGTCAGTACTTGGATGGGTGACCGTTTTTTTGCTTGTTTTGCTCTATTTTTTGTTGATGGTGTGGAACCCTCCGTGCGCGAGTCCGACTCGCACTTGGCCGGTTTTTTCAGAAACTCAGTCAATATCTTCATGATTTGGCCCACCTCACCTTAAGTACATACGTCAAGGAAATTAGAAAAATAAAAGTTCAATCTGTAGGACTTGTTTATTCCGAAAGTCGTAGGATACAAATGTAAACCTATGTTACAATGGAGCACCATACACAAAACTATATTGCAGTAAATACTACAGGTTAAAACTACATAATGCGATTAGCGTAAATTCAATTAAAGGTAAACCTACTTATATCGACGACAATTTTCAAAAGGAGCTTATGATTATGACTACGGTAAAACAACATCATATTATTGGTTCGGTTAGGTTATGTACTATAAATAAAATAAAATAAATAAATATTGGGGGACATCTTACACAGATCAACCTAGCCCAAAACTAAGCAAAGCTTGTACTATGGGTGCTAGGCGACGATATACATACTTGTATATATGAATACATACTTATATACATAAATTCAATATACGCGATATAATCCGTGTTAATAGTTTTATTTCAACATCATATTGTTATAAAAGTTTTTTTTGATACGCCATAGAATAGTCTCCAGTATAAAGTAGGAAACGGCTAAAGGGCGATAGGGATAGGGAACCTATATCACGATTTTCTATAAGTACAAACAGCAACACACTTAACTGTCCATCGGTGGACCTTATGCCTTTTGTAATAAGGTTTACGAACTGTCAGTTAGCAGTCTAGGCGATGGTACTATCATAATTTTCGATTTCACAAAGTGCCAAATTCAACCGTCATAAATTATAGGTAAATAAAATGAAAATCGCATTATGTAACATCAACCATTATGTATATAAAAACACACGTTTAGAAACAAACCATTTTTAAACTGCGCGCCCCTCCAAAGCAGCTACGCACACATCTAAAGCAGTAACGCACACACTACACTACATTTATTGTATATGTGTGCGTTCGTCTAGAAGATTTAAGGCCTGTGCACACCGGATGCGTGTGTGAAGACGCGTTGTAATATACAGAATGACGTGTGCGTGCACGGCTCCAACATTAGTGCACGTGCACGTTTACGCACGTACGCAGGCTGTGCTCTGGCCTTTATATAACTACAAATTATTTTGAACTTTATTTCAGAGTGATAAGGTTCAATTTAGCGTAATTTTCGACACCCTTACGCCCTTTAAGCGGTTAAGTTGTGCGTGTAGGTAGTTTGGTGGGACGCGTAATGAAGATGGTTCACCTCTACCAACTCAATACGAAAAATACATCTCATTTACGACTATCATGTATAGAAGGGTCGAAGGCAAAGCTTAGTCTTGACAAGTTCAAATAATTGGGGGTTTCAAATTAAACCTCAGGCAAAAGGTACCATTACCTATCTTAATATAATACAATTCAGCCTACATACGTCCCACTGTTGGGCACAGGCTTCTTACGCTGCCTTTCCACTGAGGCGGACAAGAGGCGGCGATGAGAGACGGGCGGGATTCAACCAATAGCTGCACAGAATAAGTAATAGTTCTACCGTACAGAAAGGACACTTCCTACAAAACCGAAGTTTGACAGCAATTCAGGGTTGAATCATGATATCCCTTTCTAAATTAAGGCACTATCCCTTTCGGCTGTTTAGGGTGGTCAAAATTCAAGTCATTATCTTATCTATGGTTGTGCACGCAAAGGGACGTCAAGTTGTGTCAACCCTAATAATTGCTCGGAGCAATGCTGAGCCGAACCAAGCCGAACGGACCCGAGTTTGCCCGAAGTCAGGAGTGTCTCCCCACTGCCAATAGCATTGGTTGTAATTCACGTCACTTCTCTGCGCTGGATCACAATACAACCATTGATTGGTTGATTCCTGCACGTCTCTGAAGTGGAAAGGCAGCCTTGTGCAAGAGAGGGACTGATGGGCCCACGCTGGTCCAAAGCGGGTTGGGGATTTAAAATGCAATTGATTTATCCAAGTGGGACCGTTTACATGAAAAAATATGTCAAATATTAAATTAGTATTTTATATAATATTTTTAAAGAGAATATATACATATGGCAGTGCGTACGTGGCTGTCTATGGTTTTATTAATGTACAAAACATATAATTAATCGAAGCTATAACAAATAATCACTTGCTAGATTGTGACTTATGCGTTGGCTTACTCCAATCAACGAGGAGAGTATTACTAATGATCGGACACCGGTGGCATTTTATGTCATTTTGACGTCCAACGTAATGACTGCTCGTTTAAAGGTATAAGAGTATTACGCTGGACGTCAAAATGAGATAAAATGCGACCGGTGTCCGATCATTAATTATTACATTGCTCTATTTCTCTTTCGCGTTTTGTTTGACTCACTGACAAACCAACCTCTAGACTGAGCTTAGGCCAATTCTTTCATGAAACCGATGCTGCCAAAAATACGGGGGTGCGGGGGAACGAGGTGAGCGAATCCCGTGCCGTGATTGGTCCGTTCAAAGACACGGACCAATCACGGCACGGGATTGACTCGAAGATGGAGTAAGTGGCAGAGGGGGTAGCGCGACTATGCTATGTCTAGAGGTTGGATTGTCTGTGTGTTTGACTAATCAAAACGTGTTGTGAACACAGAGTCACTCAATTGCATTAATGGGCACTAACTAGCCCTAACGATCAATTGTCATAACAATTATTTTCCATAATCTAATTGTTGTCCTAAGAATTTTTACCATAACTATCAATATCCCTAATGTTATTTTCCATAATCCTCGCAATCCCTAACAACGTCTCAACGTCACGTCAACGTCAATCAGCTTAAGTATACCTATCGCCAAAAATACTACTCGTTGATTGGGATAAAAGTAGCGATTGCTTAATGGTGCACTAAATAACAGCCATTTATTGTGTGACCCTTAATATCAAGGCAATAAAATCGTAATTAGCTTTACGATACCAATCCTTGAACTAGTGTTGGAGGGAACTAGAGTCTTTCGAGTCTAGAGTCTTCTTTTGTCTTGCGCTAAAGACTTCTTAGCCTTTTGAATCCCTAGACGAGTCTTTCATAGAGTATTTTTTATTGCAAGTCACGGCCTACCGCGAACCGCGTTCGACGTGTTGCCTCTCTGTCGCACTTGTAAATTCGTACTTAAGTGTGACAGGGAGGCAACACGTCGAACGTGCTTCGCGGTAGGCCCTCAGGACTCGAGTCTCAGAAAAAAGACTCCTTCAATTATTTTGTAGGTTATCTATCTAATTACTCGCAACGGGAAAGAAATTAAGCTTTATTTTATGGTGTAAGTACCTAACCCATTAATTTTACATGAACAATGTGTAAAAAGAACTCATGTCTCTAACAAGTTGAAAAGAATTCGAGTCTGAAAATACAGTCGAGTCTTAAAACAGAAGATTCAAATGACTCGAGTCTCTTGACCAACACTAGCTTGAACTATCGTGACGATATTGAGAAAGGAGGCTTTAACCTTTTAACCGCCAACAATTTTTGATCGAGCGTGCTCGTGTCGCCACCGACAGTAATTGTACCACGCAGAGTTAGGTTGGCATAGTTACGGGAGTTATAAATGTTCTGTAAAAACCAAATCAGATCTTTGTCTTATTTATCAGACTGTGGCGAAATGAGCTGGATATGTAATGTCTTATATATCAGACTCTGGCGGTTAAAGGGTTAAATATATTTATCTCTATAGCTACATATTTATATTTTAATAAATTGCGTTATGAGCGTGGAACTCTACTTTCAAATTTTCGAAAATAGTTTTAATTAAGTGTCTATAGAAAAATATTACTGTTACAGTATGCTTTTAAATTGCGTATTCCCATTTTTCCCCGCCCCCATACACGAGGCGAGGACAAAAGGGAATACACTTTTCAAATAGATTGCAGTATTAAGAAATAAATTATATCCTTTGTATTTAACGTATTATTTACCATGATTTTGTTTATGGATGCCATGGAGGTGTAGTTTTTTGATATAATATATAATATGTACCTAGTTTTAATATCATAATGTCAGTTTTGTATGGAAAAGTAGAAGAGTAGCTAAGACTCAGAAAATAATGAATTTGAAGAAGATAGTCTAAGTCTTAATACTGTTTTTCCTGTTATTTATTTTTAAATAAATTCTTTAGTGGAATACTATAGAATCGAGGGGGCATTTACATTTGGCACGACACACGGTCACACGTAAAGGTTTACTATTACATTTATATATATACGCTATGTTTGTGAAATTTATTGTGAAAAAGACAGATAATATAGGTTCGCATTTCTGCAAAAGGTACCATTTCGTCTTGTCAATAAGGAGTTAAAACCTTATTGACATGTTAAAACCTCCGGATAATATAGGTTCGCATTTCTGCAAAAGGTACTATTTCGTCTTGTCAATAAGGAGTTAAAACCTTATTGACATGTTAAAACCTCCGAAGTGATCTTCTTTACTGAAAACGACACAAAAAAGTTCCCAACAGACCAAACAGTTTTGTTTGTTACAAATAATATAATTCATTTAAAAATGACATATCAATAATGATAATTATCATTATACACGACTCTACAACCTTACTACAATAAATAAAAATTAATACAGTTAACCTAAAAATAAGACTAAAACAGTCAAAATAATTCAATATACAACCATTAATCCCATTCGGGAAAATACAACGTAAAACGTAAATATTTCATTGGTCTTTACACTACTTATTTATAATTAATATACACTATTAATTTCATACAAAATGACGTTATCCAAAAGTAAAATTAACATCTAGGTAATTAAATATAAGGAAATATTAGAGTAAAATAATCACTTGTGAAATATAAATGCGTATACGCGAGATAAAAATAATACTATTATTATTTTAAACTTACATAAAAGTTCAGTATGATCTACTGAAATGATCATCATTTATCATCAAAAATACATATTTAAATAAACGGATAAAAGGAAGCGTCGTAGGTAGATGGAACCTCCTACCCGAAAAACGAAACATAATGTATGAAAGAATATAAGATAACTCCGAATTTATACATATAATAATATGGCGAATTTTCATACAAAACTGGGCCCGGTTACTGAAAGTATCTCAATAAAGCAACAAAAACTCTAGCTCTTAAAAGGTCTAAATGGACCTAAAAACTCAACATTACAATTTCTTTTAACCCTTTGACCGCCCAAATAGGTCAACTGACGCGCGACTACAGGCCAATATCAACCTTCGTGCATTCCGACAAGGTTCAGAATTACGCGTCGCACACGATAGGTGTGACATTCAAAGGGTTAAACTGTCCATACATAGGTATAACTTGTATATTTCATATTTCACCTTGAGATCTCAATAAAGATTAAATAGAGATCACATTTCGAGCACTCGATTATAGTTAGTTTCAGACTCTGGTACATTCGCCTCATATTTATTTTTCAACTTATATCTAGAGAATACGCGTTACATATAAGTTTACTTGACTGTACACTTTTTTTCGTATTATCTCTCATACTCCGTTATTGACCGAATGCAAATTGTATTGTTTCGCAATACATTATTGGATGTGGGTATAGGTACAGTCACCTGCAATAATATGTTACTCTTCGAAGACCGCAAAAATATGAGACACGCTCTTGTGGCTCTAAGTCCTCTAAGAGTAAGATTGAGTCAGATATTGAAAAAAATGACTTGATATTCATTTAAAAAAAATAGGGAATGACTATATCCAGTGACTAATAAAAATAGTAGTACTTACTCAAACTTTTCTAATAACTAATCAATTTATTGGATTTGTTTGTCAAAGTTATGATCAAACGCACACCAAAACTTCAGGAATTTAGCCGTGCAATCATGTTTATACTTACCGTCGCAAAAGTATATAGAAATATCAAATAAAAATTTCGACATTTTCTTAAATGATGTTCGGAAAACTTGTGCTATTCGACTCTTATACGGATATCTTTGCCAGGCAAGTCAGATATAGGTACACTTGGGGATTTTGCAGAACAAAGTGTACCATTTATTTTTTACAACAGCTTGTGGGCTATTTTTATTGTGCAACTGTATTAGTAGGATTATTGAAAACAAAAGTGGCCTCAGTTTTCTGTACAAATTTGAAGTCTGTTTTATGACGGCTAATACAAAATGTATGTGAAAATGCGTCACAAAACTGTCGATTTTTTCCGGACAGTTTTTCGGAATGTAATATGTAAAGTTGCAAAGAGCACTGTGCGGATATTACAGCCACAGACCGCATGTCGACTATCGCGGGTGCGCGGGCAGCAGCTGCACGTAGTTGGCGGGGAACAGACCGAATAGTCCTTGCGGCCCCACGCCCTACGAATGTAATAGTCTGTCAAGCCGGATATGTCAGTAGCAATGTAAAACAAACTAAAGTATGGTATCCCTAGGAAACGAACAAAAAGCAGCAATGTACATCGAACAACGATGAAATGTAAACAAAACAGTTCCACAGATAAGATATAAATGACGCGCGATTCTCGAACAATTCAAACGTGGCGTTGCTAACCCGCGATTTTCAAATTTGCCGCCTGTTTCTACTGACAAGATTTGCTTGACCAAGTCATAGAGAAAAAAATACATAGAGTGCTCACTCCATACATCAGTTCAGACTATTAATTTCAGTGTCTACATCTAGCATCGAGTAGCGGAACTATCAGTACTGCTACTTGACAATAGATGTAGCACCGACCGGAAAGTCTTATCTCAACAGCATAAGACTTTCCGGTCGGTGGCGACATCTATTGTCAAGTAGCAGTACTGATAGTTCCGCTACTCGATGCTAGATGCTAATAGTCTTTTTGGTACTAAAACTGATGTATGGAGTGAGCACTCCATGTATTTTTTTTCTATGACCAAGTATATGTAAAGATGCAAAGAGCACTGTGCGGATATTACAGCCACATACCGCATGTCGACTATCGCGGGTGCGCGGGCAGCAGCTGCACGTAGTTGGCGGGGAACAGACCGAATAGTCCTTGCGGCCCGACGCCCTGCCACCAGCCCGCGTCTATCTGCTCGATGTGCGTGATGATGTCGCCCGGGTCGAACGTTATTTCCGACTCGTCCGCTGTGAATGGGTAACCGTTTATTGCCTCACAAAAAATGTAATGCGAGTAACAAAGTATATCTTATACCTTTAAACGAGCAATTCTTGTATATTTATTTATTTATTCATATATATATTTTGAGGATCTCGGAAACGGCTCTAACGATTTCGATGAAATTTGCTATATGGGGACTTTCAGGGGCGAAAAGTCGATCTAGCTAGGTCGTATCTCTGGAAAAACGTACATTTTTGAGTATTTTTATGTTTCAATAATCGATATTAAACTTTCGTGAGACATATTTTAAACTGTTTAGACACACGAGCCTGAGGAAGGACCCCCGAAGGGCCCGAAACATGTCGCCAATAGCGACTAAAAATTCAAGTGAGTGAAACCGTTGTCGTCTAAACATTTTTATGTTTTCCGACCAAAGCTCGGTCTCCCAGATATTAATAGAGACAAACCAAAGAAAGTCTGCAGCGCTAGATTAAAAGTAGTTTTTAAAAATCAGTATGCGACAACACCACAGAAAATGGATTAAATAGTCTTGATACTTGTGAAATTTCTACCATATTTACCGTCTATGAAAAAATTAAGCTGTATGCACAGCTAAATTTTTATGGTAAAATAAATTTCATTCCAACAATAGATGTCACTATTAATATGTAGACATATACTAATATTGATAAATAATATTGGGAGAATGTGACATTTGGCTTCATCAAAATTAATAAGCTTTTGTAATATCCGCGACGGCGGTAAATAGGCACAGAGGGCCTACCGCGAACACCGAAGTTCTCAATATGCGAGCATCTTTCTCTTTTACTCCCATTAAGGCGTAATTAGATTGACAGAGAAATTGCCCGCAATTTGCGAACTGAAGTTTTCGGAAAAACGAAATAAACCATTAAAACAATAAACATATATTAAAAATTAATTTTAGCTTTAACTAGTAGGTACCCATGCCGTGAGCATAAGCATGGAGGTTGTGGGTTCGAGCTCAAAACCCGGCTAGTACCAATGAGTTTCTCGAAATGTTAGAGGAAGTTCATAAGTATGCCTATACCTATTAGGTGTGTTCAATTTGCTGTGAAACCTTAGTCTAAACCAATATTATATTATCTAAGTAGGTACATATGGTGAAGTATTAAGATGTTTCATTCCACTTACCCGTCATCAACTCCAAATTTTGTAAACATTGTCGTTTTTCAGCTTGAATCGCCTCGTGCTGACTTTTTACAAGTGTAAAATTATTCGTCATGCGGAAAAGTAACTCCCGCACGCCGGTTTTGTAAGGTTTCACCATGTTTATTCCGTTCATCACAAAACACAATGAATATTTAAACGATTTTGACAAACAGATACCATAGTGCATGACGTTTACTGACTGCTTAAAAAACATTGCCATATGTAGTTTTTTAATTCGATGTCAAATTATTGCGCTGCAGACTTTCTTTGGTTTGTCTCTAGTTATTTAAAACAACACCAGCCCTCAACCTCCTTCGGTCGTATTTTAAAACTCGCCACTAGTTGCGAATTTCCTATTTTTCGGACTTGTATCATACAACGTTATACAGTACATATGGCTCTTTAAATTTTCGACATAGGCACGTATTGTGATAATTACCGCACTAGGGCGGTAAAATTGCACCATATGTAGGTACTCTAGAGATACTTAAACATGTCCAAATTATTTACCATAGAGAAACTGAGGAGTGTCTTTTCAAAAGGGCTTATTTTTGTATGGTTTTCATTGAAAAATAAATAAGCCATATTGAAAAGACACTCCTCAACTATAATATGAACATAGAGAAATATAATAAGACAAGAGTGCTCACTCCATACTTCAGTTTTGATACCAAAAAGACTATTAATTTCAGTGTCTACATCTAGCATCGAGTAGCGGAACTATCAGTACTGATACTTGACAATAGATGTAGCACCGACCGGAAAGTCTTATGTTGTTGAGCATAAGACTTTCCGGTCGGTGCTACATCTATTGTCAAGTATCAGTACTGATAGTTCCGCTACTCGATGCTAGATGTAGTTGTAGACACTGAAATTAATAGTCTTTTTGGTATCAAAACGGTATCAGCGTAATTCGACCAATTCGTTTTTCGTTCATTTCTTATGTCCGTCTCATTCTGTGTTCGTCACTCATTCTTTATTCGTCTCGATCGCTATATGTCCCTATCGTCTTAAGTACAATTAAGTAACCTGTCTCTTTCTTAACAAGTCTTTTTCGTTTTTCGTCACGGTCTTCCTAGGACTATGTCTTTGTTTGTGTGTCTCTTTTTTGGTATCATTCGCACTTTATCTTTAGTCACTTTCGTTATTCGTCTCACTCTTTTTTTGTCTTTAATGGTAACTCGTTCCGTTCTTTTTTGGGCTCGTTCGCTAATCGTCCCGTACTAAAGTAATATTAAGTACGCAGATTGTATAAATAGAGTCATACCTCCTTAGCATTTCCAAGCAAATGAACTGTCAGAATTCAAAGTGTTATTTTAAATGTCAGACTAGTACGAAATTACCATAGAATTAGAATAGACAAGAACAACTGTCAATCTTCAAAAGTGCGACCAAAAATGAAATGCAAGTGTGTGCGTAAATTGTCTATGTGAGATCAAAAATAGTGATGTCATGTTACAACATATTAATAATCTGTCGGTGTTTGATTGCTTTATCGACTACTTTTTCAAATGTGTTATTTTAAACGTTAAAATTCTACGACATTATGATGTATAAAATAACACATGCACTGCGTGTGCTATCAAAATCGTTACAGCCTTATCTTAGTCTAACTCAGCGGTTCTCAATCTTTTTTTTTTTGACGGAACCCTTTTGGAAAGCGAAATACTTGATGGAACCCTACAATATAACAATAGTTTTTAGAAGTGTATTTTTTTATTAATAAGCACAATAATTATGCTTATTTTATTATTCTAAATTCTTGCGGAACCCCTGCAGGGGTGTCGCGGAACCCTATGGTTCCGCGGAACACACTTTGAGAATGGCTGGTCTAACTCTTACTGTGTTGGAAAGTGAAGTTTAAATTTACTGCTAAACATCTGCACCTTCAAAAAGGTATAACAATCGTTATTATTTGAAGTCGGTTATAAAGGTTAATATCTTAATTATGTCTTGTGAAGAAATGATTACATAGCTATTAATATACCGACAAGTTATCGATACTGTCATCTGAACATTTTGTCAAGCCCTAGCGTAAAGTAACAGTTTATGTTTTTACACAAAATATTTTAAATTATTGAGTAATATGATAAAATATTAGCACACAAAGGAAGAAAAACTTATAATCAACTGTATAAACCGGCTTCTTACACTTTTTATGCTGTTAATTTGACAAAATATCGTTAAGAAAATTTCGCTCGGAATATCATTATTCCTCTGAAATAAGTATTTGCTAGGTTTATTTGGCCCCGTGACACTGAAATCCGGTACACTACAAGACACTATCTTCATTGTATTACTTTATCAAATAGTTTTCTTCCGAATTTGTGTATATTTTTCAAATTGAAAATTACGGTGATACGCTCTTGGCCGTCCGCGGCCGTCGTCAAACTCAAAAATGGTCACGTTTTCTCATTTGTAGTCTGACTCTTTCGCACTCATGCGATGTTCATATACGTGATGGCTTCCCTTTCGCACACTTCAGCTGTCTGTCAAGCGCGAGCGCGAAAATGACAAGTCTGTGGAAATTACATGAAATTATGACGATCACTCGGTCAATAAGATATAATTTTAAAAAAAATAAGATTGACGGAAAAAGATAGTTACAAATAGTGACCGAGACGCAAAACGAATGTAACTAACTTAGAATTAGACTGAAAATGAATGAGACTAATCACGAATGTGACTAATAACGAATGCATGAAAAAAAATGAGACGAATAAGTGAATGAGACAAAAATCGAAAGGGAATAAGAAAGAATGAGTCCTAGGAAGACCATGACGAAAAACGAAAAAGACTTGTTAAGAAAGAGACAGGTTACATAATTGTACTTAAGACGATAGGGACATATAGCGATCGAGACGAATAAAGAATGAGTGACGAACACAGAATGAGACGGACATAAGAAATGAACGAAAAACGAATGGGACGAATTACGCTGATACCATCAAAACTGATGTATGGAGTGAGCAATCTATGTATTTTTTCTCTATGATATGATATGAATGAACTTACCTGCTTGGTAGTCATATAGAGCCCTCGCAGTAAGACCGGGATCGTCGTCCAAGTCCTCGTATATCGTGCCTTCCTCTTCTAGGCCTTCTGGTGACACATCTGCAAATATTAACCATATTTTACACATCAAATATTGTTTCTCATCAGAGGGGCTACTGCGAAAAGCGAAAATTGCAAATCGCGGGGATCTTTCTCTTTCACTCCAATTAAGGCGTAATTAGAGTGACAGCGAAAGATGCCCGCAATTTAAAAACTTCGATTTTCGCGGTTACAGCCCAGATGTCTTTAGATATCTCCTAAGCATTTTTACAACATTACGCATACGACGTTTGACAATTCAGTGACCACAAAACATATATAGCTGGTCAACCAAGTCTTGTCAGTAAAAAAAGGCGCGAAATTCAAATTTTCTATGGGACGATATCCCTTCGCGCCTACATTTTTCAAATTTGCCGCCTTTTCTACTGTCAATATCTGGTTGACCCAGTATATATGGCGCAGTAAAGCACCATCTGTTTTAAACTTATGCACACATTTTTTTTTTTGTAATTAGACATTTACAGACATATCTAACAAAGTATCTACGATTTCATTGATTCCATATTTGTAATTTTTGGTTTTTAGGGTTCCGTACCCAAAGGGTAAAAACGGGACCCTATTACTAAGACTCCGCTGTCCGTCCGTCCGTCTGTCACCAGGCTGTATCTCACGAACCGTGATAGCTAGACAGTTGAAATTTTCACAGATGATGTATTTCTGTTGCCGCTATAACAACAAATACTAAAAACAGAATAAAATAAAGATTTAAGTGGGGCTCCCATACAACAAACGTGATTTTTGACCGAAGTTAAGCAACGTCGGGCGGGGTCAGTACTTGGATGGGTGACCGTTTTTTTGCTTGTTTTGCTCTATCTTTTGTTGATGGTGCGGAACCCTCCGTGCGCGAGTCCGACTCGCACTTGGCCGGTTTTTTTTGTAATTCTAACAAAGTATCTAATATTTCATAGGGTCCATATTTGTAATTTCATTCTGTAATTTCTGATTATTTTCATTGCTTGTAACAATTTGACATGTAAAATTACTCACCATCACTAGTATTAGTCCCATTAGCCTCCTTCTTATAATTAACGTTTTCTATAACAGTATTCTGTCTGCTCAGCTCCGCTTTCCCATTTTCCTCTGCTATATTATTCTTGCTATACGGCGATCTCTTGATGGTACTAAACTTATTGTCGCTATCATCATCATCATTTTCATTCGAGCTCGAATACGATGCATCGAACATGTCATTTTCTAAGATGTTTTGTTTAATCATAGGTTCACTCTGTAGCGAATCGGCTATAGGTCTGTATTCATTATCTTTAAGTTCTGCATAGTTTATGGCACTGAAGGAAGTCGGGTCGTTTTCGGTACTGGGACTTAAATCGACTGTGGGGTCTATTATAGGTTCGTATTGTATTTGCGAGGGGGTTTCTAGGCTCATTTTGATTTTGTCTATGTTTTTGAGGGGGCTCGTTTTGGGTTCCTGGGGCTCGGCGGGGGGGAGTTTGTGGGGGGAGCGGTTGGAAGGGGAGAGGGGGGGGAGGGAGGTGGGCTGCGGTTGTGTGAATGTGTTGATGCGTTGCGCGATGACGGAACTACGGACGGGCTTCTCTGGTATACTGTTCGATCTGGAATAATTAAAAAAAAAAATTAACATGGGAGCAAAGTTTGTTTACCACTTGTATTAATATTACGCCTTGGAAAAGCGATACAAGTCAAAATTGGACAAGTGTAGCGAGTAGTCCAAGAGTCACTAATATTCCTAGTTAGCTAAAATATTTATTTTATTTATTTATTTATTTTAATCTTATTGCACAATACATGAAGGTACAAATGGCGGACTTAATGCCTAAAGGCATTCTCTACCAGTCAACCAATGGGTTAAACCACAAAGATTAAGTATGTAAGTGCAGTGTGTTTTAAAGTAAATGAATTTGTAAACAAGACTATATATGAATATAAACTATATTGATAAACTTACACATATACTTAATACAAATAAACCTACATAGATACTATACATATTTATATACCTAGTGTGAATCATTAAGTTGACGAAGAGGAAAGTTTGTCTAGGAAATTCTTGCGCAGCATGCGCTTGAATGTGAATTTGGTCTGCGCTTGTCTGATAGGTAGTGGGAGAACGTTCTGAAGTCTGATAGCCTGGACAGTGAAAGAATACTTACTTAGGTGTAAGTTGTCCCTGAGCCAAGTTCTGTTGGAACAGGGCCCGGGCACAGGCCGTAGAGGAGCCGATAAGTTGCCTCGCCTCCTGCGACCTCTGCCTCCTGAGTGCCTCGCTGCTTGACACGCCGGTAGGACTCGTTGGGTCGGGACTCGCCACTCTACGTAAACAAATAGTCGTTAGAAATAGCAAAAAACCGGCCAAGTGCGAGTCGGACTCGCGCACGGAGGGTTCCGCAACAAAAAATAGAGCAAAACAAGCAAAAAAACAGTCACCCATCCAAGTACTGACCCCGTCCGACGTTGCTTAACTTCGGTCAAAAATCACGTTTGTTGTATGGGAGCCCCACTTAAATCTTTATTTTATTCTGTTTTTAGTATTTGTTGTTATAGCGGCAAGAGAAATACATCATCTGTGAAAATTTCAACTGTCTAGCTATCACGGTTCGTGAGATACAGCCTGGTGACAGACGGACGGACGGACGGACGGACGGACGGACAGCGGAGTCTTAGTAATAGGGTCCCGTTTTTACCCTTTGGGTACGGAACCCTAAAAAGCATTGGTACAAGCTGGAGTAGCGGTAAAAGCTTATCACTTTTTAGGGTTCCGTAGCCAAATGGCAAAAAACGGAACCCTTATAGATTCGTCATGTCTGTCTGTCCGTCTGTCTGTCCGTCTGTCTGTCCGTCTGTCTGTCCGTCCGTATGTCACAGCCACTTTTCTCCGGAACTATAAGAACTATACTGTTGAAACTTGGTAAGTAGATGTATTCTGTGAACCGCATTAAGATTTTCACACAAAAATAGAAAAAAAACAACAAATTTTTGGGGTTCCCCATACTTCGAACTGAAACTCAAAAATTTTTTTTTCATCAAACCCATACGTGTGGGGTATCTATGGATAGGTCTTCAAAAATGATATTGAGGTTTCTAATATCATTTTTTTCTAAACTGAATAGTTTGCGCGAGAGACACTTCCAAAGTGGTAAAATGTGTGTCCCCCCCCCCCCTAACTTCTAAAATAAGAGAATGATAAAACTAAAAAAAATATATGATGTACATTACCATGTAAACTTCCACCGAAAATTGGTTTGAACGAGATCTAGCAAGTAGTTTTTTTTTAATACGTCATAAATGGCCTAAATACGGAACCCTTCATGGGCGAGTCCGACTCGCACTTGGCCGCTTTTCTTTCTTTCAGTGCCGAAAATCCGACTATCGGGTATTTTATAATTTCGTTCCCGGGCCGGACGACCCGATAGTCGGCATCGTGGTACTACAGCTTTATATGACGAAATTTTGCTGGCCTGGCGCGGATGTCTTGTTTGGCTGGGTGGCAATTAATGTGTTAAGACTCAGTTTCATTGGTTGGTACAACGATTAGTGAAACATAAGTCGATAACTCGGTCAATATGTCGCAGCCATCTGGTTAAATTAGCCAGGTAATTAGTCGCCTAGGCTAATCATACAGTGTGCGGTGACTCGCCGCAGGCAGTAAGTCGAAACTACCCTTTCCTACCCATTGTTCTGGTTAGGAAAAATATATAAAAAGACGGTCAAAGGTTATGTATATCCTGACGAACATTGCCAAACTAAGTAATTAAAAAGAATACATAATAAAAACAACGGGTTGCACTCAGGGACTGCCGGCAGAAGTGAAAACTCAATGAGTAGTGCAAAATGCACTATGTATAATTGAGGTTAACGCCATCTAGCGTTATTTCGTCGCATTAATTGAAACCCCTAAGCACATCACTGTTAGTACTCGAGTTATATTAATACCAGTTAGAGCGAAACTCACTAGATGGCATTTAAATCAATAAAGAAAATCTCAATGACATTACATGTAAGTTTTTCGATCAGGTCACGTGACCGTCTTACGGTCACGTCGTCTCTCGCGAGTTTAACATTTTTTCCCCACCTCAAAGAGTGCACAGCGCCGCTAAAGAAGTTTTCACTTAAAAAAAATTAGGGTAGGAATTAGGGTAGGGCACTTACTTCTGTTCTTCAACCTTAGCTCTCCTCTGGGTGGCTAATTCTTCTTTTCTCCTTGCATCTTCTTCTGCCATCCTCTTTTCCTAAAATGTACAATTACCACAATTGAAAGAGTCCGAACAGTTTTGTATTGCTGAGTAATGTTGAGTTAGATGTACAGTCAGCAGCAATAGTTGCTAAGCGGGCGAGGTGTTCAAAATAATCTTGATGCGACTTTATTGTTAAGATAATAAGAGCGCGTCAAGGTAATTATGAACACCTCGCCCGCTTAGCAACTTCTGCTGCTGACTGTATAAAATAGGCCTACACACAGAGACACACTAGCGCTCCGCTATCGGTCAATCGGTCAAACAAACTATGTAGTTCGTCTTTTAGTTCCTTTAGTTCAGTTCGGTCGTTGAACTTGTTGGGAGCCGGGAATGAATAGGAATCGATTTTTTTTTTGAGAATAATAAATATCTTTAACCCGATTTTACACTTGATTTTGTTCCAATCACTAAATATAATTCAATTTGTACGATATGATTAGGTCGATTTTAAACATTAAAACACCTTAACACAATAAAAAAAAATTCAAATATGTATATAGAAAAATATTTGGTTTTCCTTCATACTTTTTGGGCTTTGGCGTGTCACGTGATTCTTTCATCTCGTTCGCACTTGTGCCAGCGATATTGTGAACCGTTTCGTTCCGACCGTTTTCTGTTTCACTCAATCAAGCGCTCTCCAATCTCACTGAACTAAAGGACCTAAAGACCGATTAGGAGCGCGCAAAAAGATTTAGTTCCTTTCGGTCCTTCACGGGATTTCATTCTTAACAGTTCTTAGTTCGCGACCGACACAAGCCTAGTGTAAAATCGCTTGACATATTTTTACAATAAAAACACTTAACCCTTAGACCGCCAAAGACGTCAACTGACGCGCGCGTCTACAGCCCAATATCAACCTTCGTGCATTCCGACAAGGTTCACAATCATGCGCCGAGCACAATAGGCGTGGCGTGGCGTTCAAATGATTAATCAGGATAAAGGTTAACTGGAAGAGATCCTTTAAAGGGATAAGTTCGCCTTTGTACTAATGACGAATGTTATTTTCCCAGTTTTGTTTTTATTTTAGTACAATAAAGTGTTTTACTACTACTACCTCATCATACTTTTTATTAGGAATAAACACTAAGAACTACTTAATTTTTAGGGTTCCGTACCCAAAGGGTAAAAACGGGACCCTATTACTAAGACTCCGCTGTCCGTCCGTCCGTCCGTCCGTCCGTCCGTCTGTCACCAGGCTGTATCTCACGAACCGTGATAGCTAGACAGTTGAAATTTTCACAGATGATGTATTTCTGTTGCCGCTATAACATACAAATACTAAAACAGAATAAAATAAAGACTTAAGTGGGGCTCCCATACAACAAACGTTTTGACCGAAGTTAAGCAACGTCGGGCGGGGTCAGTACTTGGATGGGTGACCGTTTTTTTGCTTGTTTTGCTCTATTTTTTGTTGATGGTGCGGAACCCTCCGTGCGCGAGTCCGACTCGCACTTGGCCGGTTTTTTTTTTTTATTATCTTACCTCCTCTCTCCTTTTCCTTTCTGCTTCTACTCTCTTCTTCTCTTCCTGTTCTTCTTTTAACCAGAACTGGTCGCGCTCTGACGAGTTGATTTCTTGAACTAAAACAAAAAAAAAGTTACTTTTATATAGGACTCCAAAACTATTAGAAAAACCGGACAAGTGCGAGTCGGACTCGCCCACCGAGGGTTGCGTGCTTTTTAGTAAGTATTTGTTGTTATAGCGGCTACATAAATACATCATCTGTGAAAATTTCAACTGTCTAGATATCACGGTTCGTGAGATACAGCCTGGTGACAGACAGACAGACGGACAAAGGAGTCTTAGTAATAGGGTCCCGTTTTTACCCTTTGGGTACGGAAGCCTAATAAATAAAAGGAACGCAGAAGTGTATGTTAACCCTTTGACCGCCTAAGACGTCAAATGACGCGCGCAGCTCCAGCCAAATATCAACCTTCGTGCATTCCGATAAGGTGCATAACGTGCCTCGCACAATAGGCGTGGCGTGTACGTGTACATGTACAGTACCAATACTCATGGTAAGACTAGTGAGGAAAACTAAAGGGTTTTTTTTATAGTTGTACAATCGCCATCAGATATATCGGAGCGGCCAAGGCGCTCATAAATATCTGAACACGCCTCTATTGTCAGGGCGTTAGAGTGCGTGCTCAGATATTGTGAACACCTAAGCCGCTACGTTTTATAAAACCTGTTTTCTTTGAATACATGTCCATAAGAATTAAAATAAGTGAACTATTAATATAACGCACCTCTACGCAAACTTTGCCTTCTTTTATTAATCTCTTCACTTACATTCGACGTCAAACTAAAATGTTTCCGAACTAAAAGTGCCATTATGATTAATTTTAATAAGTTAAAAAGAAACACCCACACTGCCCTTCACAGTTGAAGTAATAATGAATTCGACGGTAAATGTTTACAATTCATTGTAATAACAACTTTGTTGACAAATTAAATGTCGTTAATTATGATTATATTACAGTAAATATCGGATCGGATGATGTGGTTCAGCGAGTGCAATTTGGGTTGGATTTAGTCTGGTTCCGGTCAGGTAGTCCTTATTAGTTAGTTTGGACTAACCACAAGAGGCCCAGACGCAATTTTTTGGTATAGAAGATCAGATGACTGTAGACACGCGTTTTTTGTAAAAATTACCTTGTGTTTTTGTGATAGACAGCCCTAAGTGTCTCTAAGCCAGCGGTTCTCAATCTTTTTTTTTGACGGAACCCTTTTGGAAAGCGAAATACTTGGTGGAACCCTACAATAAAACAATAGTTTTTAGAAGTGTATTTTTTTATTAATAAGCATAATTCTAAATTCTTGCGGAACCCCTGCAGGGGTGTCAGGGTTCCGCGGAACACACTTAGAGTATGGCTGCTCTAAGCTAAGGCACTATAGTAGGGAGATAAGTTTTGGTGTTAAAAAACTAAAAAATTTACGGTTTTAAAGTTTACCTGGGTTAACTTTCTGATACGCCGTTCCCACAGGGCCGCTAGGCGGCAGTTCCTCACTCCTCCCAGACTTGAAGTTGAAGGCCGAGCCGGCCTTCGCCAACTTCTCCAGAATCACCCTCTCCTCAAGGTCGTCTTCGGTGCGAGCGTGCATGGTTAGGTGAAAGCCCGTGAATAAGGAAGAAACGTGTTTGATATGGTTCGCGCAGGTGCCTTTGCGGACCGTTGGGGCGCCTTCACCCTGTGGAGTTAAATGAAATTTTGTGATGATGGGTATAACAATATTGAGTGTTGGTAGAGGTAAGGCGATTTTCAAATATAAGGTCGCGATTCGAACGCTGTCTCGTACCAATACCAATGAATTTCTTGGAATATACTATGGTATGCATAATTGCATAAAAGATTCCAGAATATGTGTACATTTCTACACCTTAATCCATTGCAATAAGGTTTCGACCTAATTTTAATATATACCAGTAAATCTCATTTATTATTCTATTTTCGTACAAGTAGATATGTGGTAGATATTCTTAGTTTCGTACACTATAGAAAAATACACGTGAAGATTTTTTCGTGAATGACAAAATTGGATGATATCAATACTGTTGATGGTCAATGTGGGCATTTTTATTTAGTTGTCGATTTTTAGGGTTCCGTACCTCAAAAGGAAAAAACGGAACCCTTATAGGATCACTCGTGCGTCTATCTGTCTGTCCGTCCGTCCGTCTGTCACAGCCTATTTTCTCCGAAACTACTGGACCAATTAAGTTGAAATTTAGCACACATATCTAAGTTTGTGACCCAAAGACGGACATGTAACGTAAACAAATGAATTTTAAATATGGAGGCCCCTTTTGGGGGGTAAAAGAGCAAATTAAAAAATAAAGTTTTTCAAACTATATCGTGTTACATATCAAATGAAAGAGCTCATTTTGAGAATCTCAAATATATTTTATTTATAATTTTAAGATAAATAGTTTAGCAGTTATTCAAGAAAATAAGCAAATAATGACCCCCCCCCCCCCCCCCCCTTTATCTCTGAAACTACTGAGTTTAAATATTTGAAAAAAATACACTAAATAGTTCTTTACCTAAAGATGACAGGAAAACCTATTATAAATGTGCAGTTTTTGATGGGTTTTTTACTCACTTTTCATTAAAAAAAAACATATTGTTAAAAAATTGTGTAATGTACGGAACCCTTGGAACGCGAGTCCGACTCGCACTTGGCCGGTTTTTTTGTTAGATTAGAATTAAAATTTATCGGAATCTGACTATAAATAAAATGTCAACAAAATAATAATTAGCCTTAACATTTTTCCAATGCCACCTGTGGGTACACCCTCCCACAGATAAGCAGTCATACATTCTTGGCCCTGCCATTATACAGAAAACAGTCTTATCTCTTATCACTCACCTGCCAGTTGATAAGCACATATTTAGATATGCTGCTGTCTGGGACGTCTAACTTTAGAAATGCGTATTGTATTTTTCCACTGTTGAATTCATCAATCAGCTCTATTAGGCCTCCGTCTCCTTTGCTTACAAACTTTAGGTCACTGGATAAGCCGTCATAGCCAAATAGAGCCCTGAAATAAAAAATTAACATATAAAATAAATAAATTATGGGACAATCTTACATTACCTATATCTTAATAGTTATTGTAATACCTAACCCTATATATGGACTTCATGTGTTCGAAATAAAAATATTTCATTTCATTTCATTATACAATTCAAACTAGTCCCTAAGTGAAGCTCAATAAGGCTTATATTATTAGGCTTATTAGGCTTTTTTTTTTTTTTATATTGTGGTTATATTGCTAATGTTATTTATGTTTTGAAAATAAGTAAGACTTTATTACTAAATATGGCTTGCAAATTAGAGATAGCTAAATGACATTGCCAGGACTGTTGATATAAATTACTGAAAAGCATTATAATCTTGATTTCATAATATTTGTTTTGTATTATTATGACATCATTCAAATAAGATCCTAATTATTGGGAGCGTTCAAGTATTACGTAACGCAATTTTTGGACATTTATGACCCCCCCCCACCCCTCCATGTAACGCGCCGTAACGTTTTTCTGTACCCCCCCTCCCCCTAGTAAAACGTTACGTAACCACCAAGTGACCATTTTTTACCTAAAGGCCACAATTATGTGGCGTAAAGTACCTGCCGGCCTAGCCAAGATGACAATCACTATCTCTTTGACGAAACGCTTTGTGTCTCTCTATCACTCTTCCATATTAGTGCGACAGTCACAGTTGCGTTTCGATCGCTACGGAGCGATAGCGATTGTCACTTTGGCTAGGCCGGCTGAAGGGTTAAAATCAATGTTACGTAACACGTAGTTCAAACCCCCCCTTCCGCCCCTGTAACGCATCGTAACGTTTTACAAGACCCCCCCCTCCCCCCAAATGCGTTACGTAATACTTGAACGTGATATTTTACATTGAGGACAGCAGTTAATTTTATAATGTATTTGTTATTTATATAAAATACAGCAATAATGCAAACATTTGCATAAATATTGTGTTTGTACTTATGCTTTTGTTATGCTAGCTTCCTAAGGCCCAAGGTCCTACCTATAGTACCTATTCAGTTTGATGTAATTTAAACCATGTTCAATTGGAACAGACTCGCTTTTGCTTTGTTTCGTTCAATCTTCAAACAACGCTAAATCAACTCTATTTCCTACAGTTTAGGTTCAAATTTCAGTGGCAATTTGAAATAAAGTATAGATTCTAATGGTATTCATAATACACAAACTACATCTATCAAGTCCAATGTGGCAGAATATCATATTACATGAGCTTCCCAGCATTGTCCCAAAATTTACACAGCTCACATGGGGGAGTATCATATTACAAACAAATACAAATAGGTTAAATTAAAACTATAATTTTACAGCACATATGGCTGATTTAATGAAGGAAAATACTTCATTATCCTTACTGGTATAAGGAAAATGGTTACAGAATAGTGAGATATGGTATATTTATTCAAGTCAATCTATTTTTCTGATCTGATAAAACTACATTGTTATAACTGGAAAGCTGAAAGAAAATGCATCTAGATTAGTGAACTAGGACATGCATTTTACATGAATTTCTGAGTAAAGCCACATAACATGTTTAATCATTAATACCGCATAGTAATACGAGTTTTCATTACACGTAGTGAAAGGAGTGTACTAGAAGCATCTCCTTGTCTGGATTGAATGCAATTGTTGACATCATTGTTACAGCTAATATGGACGCATCGCGGACACAACTCTAATTGATTCATTAAATTAATGCAGACAAGCTCGCGTTTATTAAATCGGCAAGTAGGTCGCTGTTGTGTAAAACTATAACTTGTTAATACGCACCAGTCAGTATCAGTTTTCTCGTCTAATACGTCCTTCCACGCGGCGACTAACGCGTCCTTGTGTTTATTTAAGTTTATAGCCATTTTACATTCTTCGCATTAACGAATTGAACACTGTAAAATGCAAAATCTCTGTGAAATCGTTAAAGCCGACGAACGGGCGGCCTGACTCACAACAATTTCGACCGACAACAGCCATAGACTAGATAGACCGATGATAATTTGACGACAGCTAGAACACTTGTTGCCATATGTAAATATTTTTTGTATCTCTTTCTTTCAAATGAAAGTGATGACAGTCCAGCAACCACAGACAAGACATCTATGCCCGCAACACACAACGCGAAGACGAATCTCGAAGTGTTTAGCACAATTTTATTAACGTTGAAAGACAACGAAGCAAATGAAGTTTGAATGAGTGACATTAGTGTGATTTGACATTGACAGCTACCCTATTTGAATTTGTATTGTTTTGAAGGTCGAAAAACTCGAAAAATGATAAAATAGTATTGAAAAACTATCTTATTGACCCAATATTTGACGTAAAAAGTGTTATTTTAAGATTGTTTTGACGAATATTGGTTTAGTTTGTGTTATAAGACCCAAGTTTGGACTATGGTGATGGTGCTCCTAGTACATAAACATGAATCCAAAGTTACCGCATTTCAGTCTGCACTTGCCGGCGGAGGAGCCGGCGCTTTCACAAGAGCAGTGTCACAGCCCCTGGACGTGTTAAAAATTAGATTCCAACTTCAACTGGAGCCAATAAAACAAGGTTCGAAATACAGCTCCGTATTTCAAGCCTTATCATCAATTGTGAGGGAAGAAGGACTATCTACGCTATGGAGTGGTCATATACCGGCGCAGTTACTATCTATAACTTATGGAGTATTACAATTTACGACGTTCGAAGAGCTTACAACTGTGTGTAAACATGCAAACCCTCAATTTTTCGATACCCATAGACACGCAATTATTTTTTCTAACGGCGCTGTTGCGGCGACCGTGGCAACAATGCTCTCCTTTCCGTTCGACACGGTGAGAACGCGGCTAATAGCCGAACAGAAGACGCAAAGAGCCTACAAAGGATTCATTCATGCTTTCAAAACTATGGTCAGGACAGAAGGGTCTGCGGCTTTATTTAAAGGCTTAATACCCACTTTAGGGCAGATCGCGCCCCACGCCGGCATCCAATTCGCTGTTTACAAACTTTTCACAGACAATATATTGACAAAACTAAAATTCTTTCATAGAGACACTCTGTCTGGGACAATAGAGTCATCTTTACTAGCAAATCTGATTTCCGGGTCAATTGCAGGTTTTGTATCGAAGACTGCAATATATCCTTGTGATTTAGTGAAGAAACGGCTACAAATCCAAGGCTTCCAACAGTACAGGACGAGTTTCGGTAAACAAATGTACTGTAACGGTATATTAGACTGTATAAAGTTGACAATAGTTGAGGAGGGGTTCCTATCATTGTACAAAGGCTACTGGCCCAGTATGCTTAAAGCTGTGCTGGTTTCAGCACTACATTTTGCTGTTTATGATGAAATAAAATATTTACTGATGAGGACACAGACTTGAAAAGTTACTTAGTGACATAGTTTTTCCAACAAATAATGTCCAGTAGAAGGAAATAGATGGGAATCCTTGTATGGTACTAGACCAACTGTTAGTGTATTGAATTGTATTCATATTATATATATATATAAATTGTTTGTTAACATCCCTCATAGTCATTTAAGAAAATAAGAGAAAAGTTCATTTTACTCTTTATAATGAATCTTATAATCTTATGCTATTATATTTTTGACACCATAAAATATATACCACTATTACCTTTTTGTCGAATTTTACTGTTGCTTAGTTATTTTTCATGTATAAAGCCTTGCAAAATCTTTGTGTTAACCAATGACATATAAAAATGGGTCAATCTTTATAGTATGAACATTTCTAGTGCCCTTTTTGACTCGTAAAAGGAATACTACTATCACATGGTGTTTTAGTATAGATATGTTACTTCAGTTACTTGTTATTATTATGTAGCTCAATAGAGATATAATACCACAGGTGTTAACATAAATAATACCTATCTAGATAAAGAAACCTAAAAGACTTAAGCATTAGTTTGAATAAAACAATTCTAAATAAAGAATTTTATTAGTTTCTAATAAATCATAAATACAAATCATGCTTTACTTACGGTGTCATATATACGCGATTTGCGATTGTTTTTTTTTTCTCTCTGAACATCACACTCTTATAATGAGAGTCTCATTTCATTTCATACAAAAACTGTTTTAAAATTACAAGTTTTAAAATAAAATCCCACACACAAACCAAAATACAACTTATATAAAAAAAACATATGTATAAGTTAGTTTCAAAATGTGGGTACCTTATTTCAAAAAAATAATTTTACTTCTCATTTTTTTTTGTGCCAAAAGTCCAAAAATGTCGGTAGGCAAGTATGAATACGCCTTTTTTGCGGGTTTTTGAAACCCCGCTATAAGGCTCTAAAATAACATTTAATTCTTGAATTGGAACAGATTAGGTCTATATACCTATTATATTTATTTTAACCATATGATATCACATAACCCATATTCCTCATCAGAGTATCTTTGATCGCGGGCTGCAACTCTTTCTTCATATAAGTCGTCAACAAAGTCCTTATTCCTTTAGTAAATATGTCCTCCATTTCTCTAGAAATATCCTCAACCTCGTCCAAGTCATCATCAGGTCTGAAGAGCTTGCTTCGTTCATAGTTCGATCTACTTCGGGGCTGCTCATACACTGTGTTCCAACTATTATGCGAAGTCCGACTATCATGTACCTCAGGCTGATTGACATGAGGATCGAACGTGAACTCATCAGATCTCTTTCTCCTCCTCAATGGTAAATGATCCTTGTTTCTAACAGAGTTCCTGTTGATGTATTTCTCGCAACCGTAAGCGTAGACGCTTATGAAACCTGGCTCGACGAATTCAGAGTCAGTTTTGACGTTAAACTTGCCAGGTTGTTGGTGTAAAGGTCGCGTATGGAAGCCTATACCCGCTTTTCGGAGTCTTAGGATCATATTACATCCGTTACGTTGTCTGTATCTGTATTCATCTGGATACGGTGCGTCATATCTTCTATCAGGGTAGTGCCTTCTTAATCTTCTACTTGGGGGTATATTCCGATCTAGCTCGTTCGCATCGAATAGATCGACGTTCCCGCTTATGGTTATATCGTGGAATAACAGCATGGTGTCCAGAGATACGTTTCGAGGGTCGTAGTAGCATTTTTCCACGCGAACCCAGTTGGCGTTCTGGGGGAGTCGCACGCGCATCCTGGTGACATACATGTCCACCGGAGCGCTCCGCATTTGCTGGTACAGGCTGTAGCCGTTGAGATCGATGCTTTGACTCTGTAATGAAGGAAGTGGTTGAAACAATGGTCGCTTTGTCGGTTAATTAGCATATCCTCAAGTTCAGTCTGGCCTAGATTTAGAGTGAAATATGGTCGGGAATTTGTAAAACCTGATAAAATACCTACTTTGCCTTATTAACCTTATTTGATTAGAATGTACCTAAGGCTCATTCAGTGCTTAAATATATACAAATACAAATAATTTATTGAGAAAATACAAAATACAAAATAAATAATATATGAAAGTAATTGCAATGGAAAATCGACTTTATTATTGCATTTTTTCTGATTGGTGTTTTCTGATATGAATCGATTGGAAAAGGTATGTTGTTCTGTAGTCATATCATATGGATGAATTTTGGAAATGCCTTCTTCTTTGGTTCTTGCAGTTGCTGATATGAACCATCAGTACAATAAGTACCTAAGTAGGTACTTATCGCGACCCACGCTGTCACCAGAGGATCTTTCTCTTTTACTCCAACGAAGGAAGGACGTAATTAGAGCAGAGAAAGATGCCCGCATTTGCGAACCGATTTTCGCGGTTATAGCTCAGCTTTATCGCTCAGTCGATCAACTTCTCGAACTGTAGAAGGGTAACCAATGTTTCATGGCGACCCCGCCAATTTTTACCATATGCCCTATATTTGCTTTTGGTCCAACGCTGAACCCAGTTAGGCCAGCTCCAGAAAATCTCAAATATCCTTACGGCGGGAGTATCCAAGGTCTTCGGCTGGTTCCTCTTCCGTCTCTTCATCTGGTCCAGCGCAGACTCCAGTCTCTGCGAGCATCGCTCCCCTGCTATTGGTACTGTGGTGAGAGGGGGTAAACCCCCTGGTCCTATTGGCCGGTCGAACCTCTTCACTTCGAAGACTGGGAGGAAACGGGATTCTGGAAAATAGTTTTCACTATCTTGAACACAAAATAAAATACCTCCACGTAGACCCGCATCATGATTTTTCTGTTTACGAAATTTGTAAGGTCTTTGATGAAACTACAGCCAACAGGCCAAATAAGAGCTAATCCAAACTGTCGGGAGAGGCTTTCGTATATAAATCATAAAATAGGCTTTGTATTCGTAATTATTGGAAAAAAAGAGTCGACATCTTATGTTCTGTTTATCAAAAAGTGCTATCAGCGTAGATGGTGAAACCGCCGGATCGATCGACTTAAACACATGTTAAATACTAAATGTTATAATTATAGAGAGATGGAGATCTTTATTTGCATACCAGGTATTTTATATCATCGGTATCAATAAGACACGTAGCGGTATATAGTATGGTTGAATTGAATAGCATGTCAAGAAAATAATTACTTTTTACGGAGATTTCCTTAAATCAACTTATGTTTATTTTCGACTATTTTCTATGCGAATTACTTAATGTGAAACGTTTTGTAATTTAACTAATTATGTCCATGTTAATTTGCGTACCTATATATCAAAAGAAAATAATAATCCCAATGATGTTGAATGATTCTCGGTTAGTTTCACTAATAAATTAATAGACTTATATTGACCGTGATACATGCATCTTGTTCACGGGTATAATACTGATTACCCGTGAACATAGACCTGAAAAGGTAATCACGGTCAATATATCCCTCCCGGTCGACATAAATTATATCTAATAATCACACATTCTAAAACGCAGAATAATAACTTAACATGAAGTCGAAAAAAACTGCGTTACGTATAAACTGGTCCTTCGAGTCGGATTTGCTATTTTCCTCCAATCGTATATACATAATAGCAAAAGATCTTGATAAAACTGAAAGTTGTACTGTAATTATGCTCTTTCCCCCATTGTCTTGCGCTCGCAACCGTGAAAGAGACGCTATAGAACTACCTACTATGATTCAATGTCCGAACATTATGACAGACTACTTAGTTAACATTTTGTTATTTTAAGATTATGGAAAAGTGTTATGAGGAAAGCGTGGGAAGCGGCTTGGCTTAGGTAAATTAGGCCGTAAAATTGAATTAGTTTAATTTCGCATGGCTTTCTTTTTTAGTTTGTTATTGTAGTTCTGTTGTGGTGCAGTCGAAAAGACTATTATGTACCTTATTTAAATTACTTGGCTACAGTAAGTTGAATACCTCTACGCTTAGTTGGTAGAAAATAGTGTATCCTCGGGATAATCACTAATAAACTCAGTAAGTAAGTACATGTTGAACTCGGCTTATTATCAAAGAAAATATTCAATAAGGTACCTAGGTCTAGGTACTTCAAATGTTTACGTGGTCACAACTTTGTATTAGCTTCAAACTCAAAGAGACTAACATGTTAAAAAGTACCTATTAAAGTTATCTTAACTAACTCAAAGTGCCACAAAAGTAAAGTTACCTATTACCTAAAGCAAAATTAACAATTTAGAGGAAATTTTATAGCCAATTTCATTCTAATTGGTACCTACATGAATACGCATACCAATTATTACAATATTTCAATTCTGGGGAATGCCCTATTATACATAATTGCCAAAAGTATCTAGTAAATTAGTAAAATATATCGAAGATCGAATTTAATATTGTTTATACCAAATACCAACCAACCTTTTCCAGCCTCAGACTCCGGCAACTCGTTGTCACTGGCCGAAGCAGTTTTCGCGAACAAAACGAACATCCACCAAAACCTCATCATGGCCACAGACAACACATTAAAAAAAACAATTTAAAAATAACTGGCAGGTAATAACGTCCCGGAAAACCTGGCTGAACGCGCCAACGCCTATGCCGTAAAAAAAGAAGACGTCAAAAATGCGCGCGAAAGGAACCACTCGCCGCGGCACAGAAAAGCGAAATAAATTACAGAAGGCAGGGGACAATAAGAAGTGCAGCCTATGGAAAATGGTCCCCCGCTAGTCGAAGATGAAACGGTGTACTAATAAAATGCGGCAACTGGTTATTAGAGCGAAAATGGAGATGCTTGGAATCCCCATTGTTGGTATTTGAGATGCAACTGTACTGTACGGAGTACGAAAAATTTAAGATCGAGCGGATTACATTAGAAGCAACACAGGTTGAAAGTTGAATCTTAACTAGGAATCGTCTCAATCATATCATAACTTTTCCTTAAAGTTGTCTAACAAGTATATTTTTGAAGTGAAAACTTCTTTAGCGGCGCTGTGCACTTTTTGAGGTGGGAAAAAATGTTAAACTCGCGACAGATCACGTGACCGTAAGACGGACACGTGACCTGATCGAAAAACTTACAATGTTATTGAGTTTTTCTTTATTAATTTAAATGTCATCTAGTGAGTTTCCATCTAACTGGTATTAATATAACTTAGGGGTTTCAAGTAATGCGACGAAATAACGCTAGATGGCGTTAACCTCAATTATACATAGTGCTCGCTGCAGACATTTTGCAATAGTGATTGAGTTTTCACTTCTGCCAGCACTCCCGGAGTGCAACCCGTTGTTTTTTTAAATTATTTATTATCCTACATGACAACGAATGAAATTGAAACATTTATAAGGCTTTATTTCAATCCCTTATCAGACAGAGCCAAAATTCTTGAGATAACGACCCTAATCCCCGGGCACTCACCTCTCGTTTCGGTCTAGCATCGCAAGCTAATGGGTTCATACTCTTAGCTCAGGGAATTGTTAGATTAGTAGATTACTAACCTTAATTATGTAGGAAGAGACATTTTATTTACACTAAAACCTACTTACTTTAAAAATATAAGACATAATTAGGTCAATTCTGGAAGAGTTCAACTGGGTCTTAGTCAAACTCCGAAATGCAAATCGGACAAATTAGGGTTTGTTTAAATTTATGTGTCAATAACACATAGCAAGGACTATGAGTAATGAAATTCCCGAAGCATATTAGTCGTTCTGGGCTTTGACAACGTAATAAATGTAATAATATACGTTAAATAGTAGGTTTTATTACCTGCCCTGCACTGGTTTAATCAGGTAAAACTAGGTACCGGGACGTCGAAGTTTCAGTGCATCAAATTAATTTAATGGTTATCTAAACACGAAGTGCATATCGGGATGTGATTGGTGGGGACACTAAAAGCTAATATGATCACGCACGTAACAAAGGTGTGTGTAAGGTTAGGTGTGAACTTTCGTGGGACCAAATTTTCAGTCATCCGAGTATCTATCTGCTGTTAACTATCCCTTTGACGCTTAGGCGGCCGCGGATGCTACAGTATCGTAATATCACACAGAAAGATCTTGATTGTCCAACTTTAACAAAAGTGAGACTTCGACTTATTTACCCATTAAATTAGTCACAACCTGCGGTCGCTAACCCTAATTTAAAGCCTCAACCCAGTTTCTTTTCATAATGACGTCGCACTCCAGTTATCCGAGATGTCGCAGATAAAGCGATCACAAGATTATGGCTGGCTGATAAAATAAATGAGATTTTAGTGCAGTCGCTGCAGAGAAAGCCTCCTTTACTTACATGGAAGATATACCTAGGGTTCGTACGAACTGTGGCGTGCGAAGGACTAGACTAGAATAGGAGGTGCAAGCACTTTCTGCTCGCCCTTAGGGTCGGTCAAATGCCCCTAGTCTTTTAAAAATTGCATAATACCTAAATTGGGCTCGGTAGTCTAGAGGTTGTTAGCCGAGTAAGCATGACGGCGGTCCGAATCCGGCCTCCGCCAATGGAGGCCTCAACATGGCATGACATCTATTTCAGTTTAGTTAATATACTTGTTAGATTTATATGATCTCACACAATATAGTCTTCTGTTCATCCTGCTGCATAAAAATGCCACGCCTCGTCTCATGTTTTATAGTTTCGTAGGAACTTAGTTTAAACACTCAGAAAACCATAACCTAAACCGGACCTACCGGCACCTACTTCACCAACTGAAGTAAAAAAATGTTACGAACTTACAGTTTTCTCCACTGTAAGGTACTTCACCTACTTTGTAATATTTTTAAATTCGGAATACCTACTTACGCCTCCCTCTTCCAAAGTTGTTCAACTGCGAGCTCCGTTCCGCCTATTGTCCGTCGTGCAAGTAATTTGTACTAAAACATTTCGTATAATTACGTCCGTGCCATTGTTTATATAAAAATATAATCTTTTGAAACTGCGGACGCAGATTGAATACCTACATTTTCCATTAATTTAATAACGCAATGTACAGTCAGCATCAATAGTAGCGGATGAAATAAAGGATAATGAATGACTCACGTTAGACCGGGCCGAGTCCGGGCAGGAGCTTCCGGGGCTTCGTTTTCTATGGAAAGCATCATGTCAGTATCAGTCATCTGTCATAGAAAAGTAAGCGCCGTAAGCTCCGGCCCGGACACGGCCCGGTCTAACGTGAGTCATCCTTAACGCGCCAAAAGTATCGGCCACCCTGATGGAATACCCTTCCAAATGGTTATAGGTATTTCTACAGTTCGCGTTCTGAAGCAGGTATTGTCAAACCTTTAGCCTTTTTGATCAGTGACTGGCGACTTAGTGAATTTAGAATCTGATCTCGCTGTCAAATGGAACGGGTGTGCGGATCGGCATTCCAGAAGGGGCAGTCATCAAGAATAGTCTATGATTGTTAAATTAGCTAACCTGTGAGAAAAAAATAATATACAAGAGTGTTGCTTATCCATGTTTATCTATCTTCCACATCCTCCCTAGGTCGTATCGTATCACTTTACATGGTGGAGGTGCGGGGTATCGATCCCCGTACTTACTGACTTTGTTACTGACACAGTCTAATTTTGTAAGTCGCATTCTATGGAACGTGCTCACTATATAAACAAAAGTAGTAAATTCATCATCATCATTTAGAGACAATTTCAATATGGCGGTTTGTTTACATAGTTAGCATTTAGCAAGTTCCATAGAATGACACTATACTTTCTGTGGACACTTTCGACTTAGATTACCTACCTACCTACCTAGTTTAGAGAGAGATATCCCTTTTTGATAAGTTATTAGAGGATGGTAAAATACTTTTGACGCGTAGTTTGATCCGTTAACTTTTGATGCTGACTGTACCTACCTATGTTGAAATTGTAAACAATTGACGATCCCGCGATCTTACAAAATATATATGTCCACCGTGTATGAAATTAGATTGCCAAAAATGTATTGCGAATGAGTGAGCTTATGAAATAAAATTATTCGTAGATATGTGCAGTGTTTTTTATGGGAACGCGATCGCAAATTTCAGTTGCTTTATAAATGATTAGGTAATGATTGAAAGATGCATCAACTGAGTACCAGCACCCAGTAGTCCCAGAATAGTAGATTATTAGATACTTTATTTTATAATTTATAAGCAGATGATTGCAAATCTTAGTCATTGATCATAACGATTTATTGTATTACCTATTCAAGCGAGCTGTTTTCCTTACAGTTAACTGATTAAGTAACATTTATTAGTGTCGTGTGTCGTTTATACATAGTACCGAGGCTAGAATGTACCTTAGATACATTTTTTTTGCCAATTTTAGGGCTAGAAATCCTCTGTTTGCCAATGGCCGTCTTTAGCGCAAGTACAGCTACTAAGAGTACCTACGTACTATCGTACTAAGTAGGTATTACTAGGTATCTAGAGTCTGTTTATAAGGTAACTTTGCACCGACATGAATAGAACAAAGTGAGGAAGAGTCATTATCATTAATAGACGTCATATTGTAATAGAAATTTGACATTAATGATGACATATATGGCTTTAACCCCTCGAACGCAGTTTTCAAAAATTTGCTAGGTACTGAATTAATAACCTTTCAACTGTTAATTAGGTACCTACAGTCCAAACTGTCAGGGATATACGGGACAAGGCAGTTGAGGGGTTAAGTTACTTTGGAAGGTTTAACTTGGTTTAACAAGTAATTATATCATGACTAGGTACCGAAATGTGGATGTTTCAGGAGCATTTGTTTATTACTTCACTCATATTCGGGAGATGTTGCTTAAATGTCGTTGTAAGTTGTGTAAGCCGTGGTGCAAGCTGTGGCCATTGTAACTTAACAATGGGGGAACAATGGGGAAAGCGGCGGGCCAGGGAAGCGGCGCTGGTAAGGCTGTGGTGCATGGTGGCGTTTTAGACTTGGGAGCTTGGCCGCGTGGCCACAGATTAAGTATATAATAGTTCTGCGTAGCCAACATGCCCATCGGTTACGCTTCGTAGCGATCGAAACGCAAAATTTGTCACTGTCGCACTAATATGGAAGAGTGATAGAGAGACAAAAACGTTTCGTTGTCGAAGCGATAGCGATTGTCAGCTTGGCTAGGCCGGCTGGGTGACTACTTACCGCGAAATCGAACGATAGACGTCTATTCTATTTGAACGACCAAGAGATTGGCGATAGACAGCGACAGGGGTAGAGTGCTGCGTTCAGTGTGGTTCAGTATGGGAAACGTTTTTGCTAGAGCATATTTCCCATAGAAAACGGAGAAATTCTCGAAAACGTCACAGTGTAGTGTCACACAATTTTAAAATAGAAGTTTCGAACCAATAGCCAAGTAGAGGTAGGCAGGGCCGGATCTAGGGTAGAGACAGTGGAGCACTCTAGGCGCCAAATGGTAGGGGGCGCCAAAATGGCAAATACTGTGAAAACAAACATCTTGAAAAAACGGACGGGAAACTACGGAACCTAATACTGAGCATTGAGCGCAAACACTTAATCTCGCTCTACCCTGAATTAGTACTCGGGCCAACGCTGGAGGTAGGTATATATAACTATAGGTATCTCTTTAACACATACATGTATATCGAGATTAAATACACTGATGGTTCTACAGTAACTTAATTGGGCTCTGGGGACATTCCATTATTTTTTACTCGGGATGATTTCCATACAAAAGAAAAATATTATGATCCAATTATTTATAATTTAACCAACACAGTTTTCTGTCCACCGCCGGTCTAATGGCCCAACAACAATAGTCGGACTATTATTCCAATTCATACCATTGTCGTATTACTGTCCATTCGGAAAAAATCCGCATCCGCGTATGTAAACACGACAATCGAGTTATTACGACCACTATTGACTACCACAATATCTACCAGAGTGGAGAGGATAGCATAAAACTTGAAATTTACCGACTTATTGCCTCCTTTGACAATGTAAGTATAGCATGCAGCCTTTCGTCTACAAATCTTCACGAAAATACAACGAATTATCTTCAAGAAGGGAGTATAGATAGGTACAAAGGGTTTAAAATAAGGAACGGCAATGCACGTGTGTCACCCCTAGAGACGCAAGCGTCCATAGACTATTTCAGGCAGGCTGATATTGCTACCGACACAGCGTAAAAAAGGCTGAAATCCCTGGCTTTTCCGATATATTACTACCTACAGTATATTAAATGTATGTTTTACGTACGCCCTGATAGGTATCATGTTACTAGACATATTTTAAGTACATATAGACATAGGTACATAGCATAGAAATCAACCATGCATATCTCTAGCAATCAGCTAGAGTAAGATATATTCTGAAATGTACCTAGTACAGTGCCAACCACTTAAATAGCCTCACCTATATATTGTGAGTATTATAATTATACGTGATTATTTTTATCAATATATCTTAAATTTGAATTGTACGCCCTGACGTTTATCGAACGACACATTAACAAGTCCGAATTTGACTGCGCGCGAAACGTTGTGGACGCAAGAGCTAATACGGGCCGTCCACATGAATAGCCTCAGTGTAACATAATCGTCCAAACCGTGCATTTAAGTTTCGCTTTCAAATTTATTTTATTATGATTAGATAATACAGATGGCATTCTATTAAGTACCTGCAGTAACGCGATAAACACAGTGTTTTTGTGACTATGGGACGTGGAAAAAACTTACAAGTTTAGAAATTGAAAAGGTTAATTTTTATTTAACTCTAAAATTATCCCATCGTGAGATAGCTCAAAAAATAGGTCGCAGCCCTAAAGTTATTAATAATTATGTTAAAAATAAGGAAAATTACGGCCACCAGTATAAAGGACGCACAAAATTTGCCACTACGGATCGTGAACGTCGACTTATTTTACGCACTGCTTCAAATTCCACCAAGACCGCCAGGCAAATAGCTAGTGAAATAAATACTAGAGCACCTCTCTCTACAGTTCGACGGATTATTAGAACATCATCCCACCTCAAACGAAAAAAAATCATGAGTAAACCTCCTTTGCGCGAACAACATGTGGCGGGTCGACTGTCTTTGGCTAAAAAGTACATGTGCTGGAAAACCGAGTGGCGAAATGTGATTTTTAGTGATGAGAAAAAGTTTAATCTAGATGGTCCAGATGGATTTAAATATTATTTTCATGACCTAAGGAAAGAACCGAAAGTACTATCACGTCATCATTCAACTCTCGGATCGGTGATGGTTTGGGGAGCAATTTCTTACTATGGTACTGTTGATTTAATTGTGGTAGACGGAAGACTAAATTCTGAAAAGTATTTAAATTTATTAAAAGAAACAAAAAGTAAGATCAGAAAAGTAATAGGTAGAAAAAAAGTGTTTTTTTAGCATGATAATGCTCCCATACACAAGTCAGCTATAGTTACAAAGTGGTTTGAAGAAAACCAGATTGAAGTTCTAGATTGGCCATCCTTGTCCCCTGATCTGAACATCATGGAAAATGCCTGGGGTTGGCTTTCTCGGCAAGTATATTACAACGGAAGACAGTTTAGTAATAAAGAAGAACTCATTCAAGCTATTTACACTGTTTGGGATTCTGTGGACGTTAATTACATACATTCTTTATATGAATCACTACCTAAACGTATTTTCGAATTAATAAGGTCTAATGGAAGGTATACGAAATATTAAACGAGAGTTTTAATAACTAAACAGTATCTTTTAGCATGTGAGGCTATTCAAGTGGAAGGGTCAATTTATTTGTTTGACGTTATTTCTTAAAACTTTGATTAGATAACAATAAATATTGTATTTACTATTACAATATTGTTTTATTTCATATTTAATGTTTAATATATATCTCCTTTTTATATTACTATGAGAAATATTAATTTTGTTGAGTGAGGCTATTCAAGTGGCTGGCACTGTAAGTTCCATGTGTGACTTTGAAATGTCGACGCGTTTCTTACATACGCAATTGTTCAGAACTGCTGATGTATCTATACTATCTATAGGTATTACAGTAGGTACATATATGTTATGTTTACATACACTTGTGTAAAGCAATATCTTGTACTTTTGCAGTATTAGTCGTTGATGTCTTTTTAATGCGTCCACCGTCTACTGGTAAAGACATCAACGCTTCGCGTCTGTAAGTATTTTAATTAATTTAATTCATTTTAACATTGCTCTTGCTTTCAATATAATAGATTTTACTTAAGAGAACAGGAATGTTTGTGTAAGTGTGTAAGCTAGTACACCTTTACGGTTTGAACTAAATACCTAACCAACGGGCTCAGCACGGTTCCATTTTTATCGACTATCACTATGTCCGTCACTTTCGCACTTACATACTTGTTAGAACGTGACAGGCATGGTGACAAATGATAAAAATGCGACCGTGCTACTAGGGCAGTTACGAATAAAGTGTGATAAGTGATAACTGATAGCTGAATAATCAATTAAAATTTCATTTACAGTTTATAAGGTTAGAACTACTTATGTTACGACTTACGTTAGATATAAATATAATTCTTATCATTATAACGATTTATTTAACCAACTACCTAACGCAATATTTTTTCCGATAAAGCTTCTTTAGTGCATAATTTCTTGACCTAATTTTTACTAGCACTCTAATCAAAAACTACGCAATTAATTTCATCATTAATTTCGTAACAAAATATATGTGTCATATATGTCATTGATTAAGGTACGTATATACGAAATCATAACAAAAACAGATATATATGTAGGTATGTACAATTACGTAACTATTAGGTAGGTATATACATACCTACTAGCAATTAATGGAGATATTAACAAGTCAAGACTATTAATGATGTCCCACCCCACCAGATGTCCAGGCTTTATTGCCCCTGATAATTACCTTTTTGTGCCTAGACGTCTAAAGTGTGCTAGGTTAGCTAGGTAGGTCACCTAATCCCTTTCTTCAGTAAGTATACGTACTTACCTATAGATTTTCAAGTACAATATAGGTATGATAATATCTACGCCCTACAGATAATATGCTCGTTGAATCATTGTAATGATTTGAAGTCAAGGTTCGTGAGCATCTGCCTACTAAATGAAGCGACGGCCGTTCCAGTCTATAAATAATCGCCCGCGTGATTAGACGTTTCAAATCAATTATTGTTTTATTTGTAGAGTAAGTAGGTAGGTATTTACTTTTGAAGTCCCGGGCAAGCGAGGTGGCCTATATTCTGTGTACTATAGTTAGATATAATATGCAGTTTGTGAACTTACGACAGCCCCTTGCAGCGATAATTTGTTAAAACAACAATAGATGGCGGTGAGGTGTCGTTTATATTTGGTTTTTAAAATGAAAATAAGGCTTGTTATATTTTTATGTCGTGGTAATATTATTATTTTGCTAATAAAACGTGTTCTGAAATACTCATATTATTAGTTTTCACCGTATTATTAGGATTTAGATTTAAAGTTTAGGAGAAACCATACTAGATGTCGCTGCCTACCACTCCAATTTATTTCTTGACAATCAAATGTCATCTCGCTCATCTTCCTTCACGCATCCCGCTCGCACAAACTAAAACAATTAAATTCATAATCACAAAAATTACGTACGTGCATTTTAACTTAGTGTTGTTCTGTGAGTAAATATCAACAAGGCTCAAAAATGGTGTAAATTAGCGTATGCGTTATGGATCTTTCGATCTTTTAGCGCTCGAAGTGCTAAACAATAAGTCATCATAACAAGGTAACGAAGATGTTCTCGTAAAACAAAAGGTGTCCTTCACACATTAGTGAGGCTCATTTGTTTGAATTAGTTATCTGAACACGCCCCCGATAAAGAGGTGATTACTGGTATCATGTAAGTACAGCACTCGGTTCCCCGCTCACGAATAACACAGGTGGTGGTCGCTTATAATACTTAACTTTCCGGACAGGGACTAACTATAAGCTTACTAATTTAAGCTCAACATGGCTAATACAAAGATTGGACGTAAAAAGAATAAAGATAATAAACCAACAGGTAAGCGAATGAAGAAGATGCGACTTGAAGAAGTTGAGGAATTGAAGTTTTTATCCCATGAAGAAAGGATACAATGTCTTATTAAAAATGGTCACTTAATTAAAGACGATATTTTTAATGATGCGGCGTTAAAGAAAAACAATTTGAAAAAGGAAGCACTGGTCAGAAAACCTCGAGCTAAAAATGACAAACTCATATCGAAAACTGGGAAACTCAAAAATAGAAATAAGCACATTAAGTACATGGATTCCATTTTAATGAGTGAACTTCTTATTCAGCAAGCTCCTAGAGCTAAGAAAAACAGTGGAAATAACAATAATGATAATGAGTTAAGTGATCAAAATAACAGTGACGGCGGAAAAAGTAAACCAAATGAAAGTGATGGAAGTATTAAAACTACGCAAAAGAATGGTGAAATAATTGTAATTATTGACACCGATGAGGCAATTGATTTAACAGAGACAGCCCAAATAAATGTCAAGAATGAAGCTAAAACTCCAGTTAAGCCAAAGCAGAGAAATATGGTTGAAATTTGTATTGATACAAATAATCCAGTTATTCCAAAAGGAAAAGATGAAAAGAAAGCTAAAGGGAAAAGAAAAAATTCTGTCCTCGCAGAAAGACTGGAACAAATGAAGACAGTTAAACTTAGCAACGGGGTTTCACTTTCCATGGAATATTATCAGTGTGACCATTGCCAAACAAAATTCTGCACAAAATCTTCTCTGAAGAGACATATGTTGATGCATATGAATTTACAACCGTACACATGCCCGGAGTGCCCCAATAGACATTTCTGGCAGCGAGGAAACTGGAGGGCACACATTCGCCGGAGACACCCACAACTTTACTTAAAAATTAAATATGAGTGCATAGTTTGCAAGAAACCATTTGTCTCTCTTGAAGACTTAAAACGCCATAAAAAAGAGCATGTAAATGTGAAAAAGAAGCGGTACACATGTGTGTTTTGCGAGAAAGTATTTAAAGAGAAGTCACTTTTGGCAGACCATGAGAAGCACCACATGTCACCGGGCCGATACAAATGCTCCATGTGCTCTATGAGCTACGACTCCCGTGTACTCTATTCTGACCATTTAAAAACGCATGCAAAAGTAGAGGATAAATTTCATTATTCCTGCCAATATTGTGGCAAATCCTACTTAAGGCCCAGTTCCATTGCAAGGCATATCCGAGTTAGCCATGGCGGTATGAGGATGCAGTGTCCAATTTGTAAAAAGTTGTTGAAAGGTCATCTAACTGAGCATATGCGAACACATGAAAATGAGAGACCGCATGAATGTGATGTGTGCGGGCAGAAATTTACACAGTCGACCCAGCTGACAGTCCACAAGCGCTCCCATACTGGTGCTAGACCATATCCCTGCCGAATCTGTAAGCAACCTTTCTCACACTCTAACGCTCTAATGCTCCATATAAGACGGCATACTGGAGAAAAACCATTTGCTTGTGCTATGTGCCCGCAAACATTCTCTCAGCTACCACATATGAAGGCTCATATGCGCAGCATACATAGTAAAACTGAATTCTACAAATGTGCTAAATGCAGCACGTTTTTCAAGCTTAAGGCTCTGCTAGAAACCCATGCAGAAGAGTGCGGGGCTGTGGAAAGCCTTAAGAAACCGGAAAGCAAAGACAGCACGCTCGTGTCAAAAATGAGGTTCCACCTCGCGCTACTTTTCACTATGATCGCCTCTAAAGAAAAGCTGAATGACCTAGGTGCGTATAAAATTATTTAAAAATATTCGAATGCACAGTTTTTTACAGTGTGAACATCGCTTCCTGTGTGTGCGCAAATAACAGGAATCCATTTTGAAAAAAGAATGCCTTGCATTAGACATCAACGGGCTCATACAAATTACAAATACATTTCATTGATTTGAGTCACTCCAATAACACTTTACAATAACATATGCACTGTCATTTAAGGCGGTTGCCCTAAATAGCGCTGTAATCGTTTTACAATGGGTTGACTATAGTTTGCATATAAATAAACGTGTGTCGCTATGTGACGTATCGACGTATTTGTTTCAATGTCTGGCTAAGTGGCTAACAGTAGTACGATTAGTACGGACTGTGCAGTAAGGTTAAATGAATACTTTGAATACTACTCCGATCGGTCGATCAATGTTGTACAGTCAGGAGCAATAGTTAATAAGCGGGCGAGGTGTTCAAAATGATCTTGAGTATATTGACGCGACTTTATTGTTAAGTCAAGCGCGTCAAGGTAATTTTGAACACCTCACCCGCTTAGCAACTTCTGCTGCTGACTGTACTTACTATAAACGTCTTATAAAGTCCTAGCATGTGTATTTTGTTATGAATTTCTCTAGACGAAGTTTACGGAAAATTCAATTAAGTGCCTCTACGTCGATCGATCGGTTTCTGTGGTTCAGTTTTAATTGGTATCACACTTAATAGCCATCTACCTATAGGTACAAACCTAAGAAAATATGGTAATTCCATAAGAAACAAGATTGAGAAATATACATTGAAAACACTGCAAATTGCATTCAATTGTATTTTTGTTATTGAACAAAATTTAACCCTTCAAATGCCAAGGACACCCTACTTTCATAAAAAAAAAGCTTTTCACAATTTTATATTTCACAATCTCGTTCCAATTTCAAATCATAAAAATAAAAAGCTAATTCTTTTGTCTGCGTTTTTGTTTGGCTTTAGTGGTCGTTTTTTTTTCAAACTACTTACTCTTTTTTATTGATAGCAAATCATAAAATGTCATTTTATCAGGATTCAACGGACGGCGACATGGGTAATTGAGTTGAGTGAGTGATATCATTTCCCATTTAATACGGTGACGGTTGGTTATGGGAAATTGGTCTATTCTGGGCTATAACTGTGAAAATCGAAGTTCGTCATTGCTGGCATTTTTCTCTGTCACTCTAATTACGTCTTAATGAGAGTACAAGGGAAAGATACCCGCAATTAGCGAATTTCGGTTTTTGCGGTAGGCCCGCTGGGTGGGCGACGGTTTATTCGCTTTACGGGTACGGGTGATGGGTTCCATTGGTCTAAAGGAGAATATGACCATGTTAAAGATGCCTTATCTTTTGTAAATATATTTTCTTAAATTACTTCTAGTAACAAATTAAAAGCTAACGCTTTCACTAGCTTTATAATTTTCATTTTAAGTGAAAATATGAAAGCTATCTTAATGTAAATAAATTTGGTAAGCTAACCATTACACGCCTATGACGATAAAATTGGTCAAGCGCATTATAAGACTGAGGAGTAAGGGTTTGAATTAAATCCCCTATAATTATCTTTTTACGGTATTTAAATGAAAATAGTCCCCTACGACAAAAGTGGTGGAAAAAGTCAACTTTTATAGGGTTTTATTTCTTATAAAACATGTTAAATAAGCAAATTGGGATTGGGTATTTTTCATCCTTCCACAAAAAAACAAATACATAACCGATTGTAATATAACATTTCGGCCAGGTTTCAACAAGCGACTCATCGACGATATCCTCGTGGACTCGATCGAGGCCATGGGTTTAGCGCCCTGTAAAGACAAGAGTTTACCTCCGTACTCGCGTCTGAAGATCAACGCGCTCATGCTGCTGCAAGGTATTAATTCATCCGTTATTACAAGCCCCTCTGGTGTTGCAAAAAACATAAATACATAGCAATCTTCAGGCCTTTCTCTAGTAACTTAATCGATTCGAAACCTGATTAAAAATTTTCGATCGATAGATAAAAATCAAGAATTTATTGAATACATATTAGGTAGGTCTATTAAAATTTTGCTCAAATTCTAAAAATATGAAAATTTTATTTTTGACCGAACTCATATACTACTTTTTTTTTGTTAACAATAACCTTCTATAAGAAAGTCCCGTGTCTTAGACCGTATATTCTCCTTGGGTAAAAATAAATTATTTATTTTACTTGTCTTTACTCAAGGTACCGTGCCTAAGCCACAGATGGCGCTGTTCGTCAAGGAAGAAAAAACTACGGAGGAGATATTGGAGTTGCTGACTGATGTTATGAATTAGGGTGCTTGTTGGGTGCATTAAAATAAGGACGATAAGCATGAAGAATTTCGTTCCCCGCCAGTTCCTATCTCTATCGCACGCGCATTATTGCTGTTCCGCTCGCACAGTGGCCGACCGCCGGCATCATCGGCAGTATAGCGATATAATTATGCGCGTGCGATAAAGATAACAAAAGGCGGCGTCTCATTAGCCTCTTTACTTTAGCGCACTTAGTGGCAAATCTATTTGAACGATTTTCTTCTTAGTATCCTTTACTTTAGAAGGTAACGTCATTCTCGTAAGTCGTATGGCATTGTGTAGCCTAACATATAGGCTACACAAACACAACAATGTGTTTATATCACCGAGTACACAAACGATAATTATCAAATCATAATTAATAGTAGATTTAAATCAAAATCAGCGAAGTGAGCGAATTATGCATCACATATAACTAATTTATTATAAGCATACATTTTAAGACTAATCTTAGCTAGCGACAAGACCAAAGCTTAGTTGAAGATATTAGGGATATAGATATTTTAACTTATTGATATATAATTGATATAATAATAATTATGGTTGTATTGCATGCTAGAATAACGTAGCTAATTACATAGTAAGGTAACGGTTTTATTAATATACTTAACTTTCTTTTTATATCCCAGATCCCACATACTAAAGTAAGGATGCTAAGCACGAAGAATTTCGTACATTGCTCGCCTGTTCCTATCTCTATCGCACGCGCATAGTTATATTGCTGTCCCGCTTGCACAGTGTCATTGACCGCCGCCATCATGGATGGGACAGCATTATAATTAGGTACGCGTGTGCGATAGAGATAGGAACAGGCGGGTCAAATACGAAATTCTTTGTGCTTAGCGTAGCGTTCTTACTTTAAAAGTTTAAAATCACAGTTTGATTTCCCAATTTGTCATTTTAGTATCTTGGATATAAAAATAGAGCTTATTATAACTTGCCATGTGACTACAAATTAAGTGATTAGTCCAAAGATCATCGTCTTGCGTTTTAATTATTTATTGTAGTTTTAATATTTTCATTCCGACGTTTGGATGAATGTGCCATTGTTTGTTATTGGTAACTATTTTAATTAACTATTACAATATTGATATTTTATTTTTATCTAATGTTTGATTTTTATTATTTTTTGTAATGATGGTTGAATTTAAATGTGTAAATTCTAAATAATGTTTTTAATTTGCAATACACGCAATAATATTAGTAGACGCTGATGCGATCTCAAAAATCAATGTGTTGTCTACGCTACACTTGGAACCAAATTAACAATTTTTCATCACACTTGCTCGAAAAAGACCTTATTTCATACAGGTGTACTGAAGGAAAACGGCCTATATTATTATAGCGGGAGTTATGGATTGTGAAAAAAAAAGTTATACATAACTCACTTCAAAATATTTTACGATTTTCAATTGTGGCTGAATGTCGAATAGGTCTGTGCCTTCGATGCCTGAGTTTTTTTCTTCGCAAGTGTGATGAAAAACATTGTGTGTAACTCTGGGGGTAAGAATATTGCCAACTCGAGTCTTTAATTCACTCCAGCCTGTGGCTTTCGCGAATTAAGACGAAACAGGAGCTGAGATTTAAATATTTTAGGTAAATATACCCGTCTAGCTAACGGAAGCGGCTCCTAAAACTAGTGCGATAAGGACAAGGCGAAAAATCGTGCGTAAAAATCTCAAAAATCAAGGTTTCGTACTCGACTGTTTCCTCCTTAAAACTCAAAACTTAACCAATCGTAACCAAATTTGGAAATCTAAATGATTATGAAATTATCTGTGTTGGACCGTTTTGCTTTTTTGGCTAATTGATATCAGTTTTGAATACCACGCCTCTCATTGCGGCATAGTCAATTGGGCCATTTTGGCCATTTTTGAAGGGCTCTAGGGCTCCTTAAAAAACAAAAATATCAAAAAAGCAAAACGGTCCGACACAGATATTGACAATATTAATTTGTGTTGAAAAAGTCATTGCTCTAGCTTCAAAACCCACAGAGGAAACAGTCGAGTACGTTTGTATGGAGAAATGACCACTCCTGTTATTGCCTCTTAAGTCCCTTGTTTCCAATATTTCACTAACCCCCCCTCGTTGCACAATGTAGTTATTATATTAAGTAAATGGCCTATTATCGTATACTTGCTGTATGCAACTGTAACTCGAATTTGTGCACACTATTGATTTAGCTAAATTAGGACCGTAGTTTCTTAAAAAACAAATGGTACCTATCTAAATATAACTTATTTCTATTGAATATACATATGTAGGCGGGCCATATACAACAAACCACCAGAAACCACTACAAACCACTTTTATAACTTGAAAATATTATGTTCTTTCTGTCCAGAATCTCGAGTTCCTTTGACTCTAATAGAAGTCTCAAGTTTTTTTATCATCCTTCTCATTTTCCGCTAACATTTTTCATTTATACTTTGTATGTGGAAACGCAATTTATACGCAAACGTAATCATTTGAGAAATTTTGGGACACTTTTCTCCTATCAGGATCGAAAGAGCGCGTAATACTTATTGGAGAAAATCATATTAATTTAAAAAAAATGCTGTATCTCTGTACAACTTTAAACAAAATCGCCCAGTTTTAATTTAGTAAATTCGATATTATGTGCTATTAACTAAGATTTTTTTCGGAAACAATAGTAAATCAGCACAAATATATATTACCTAGGTATATAATTTACAGCGCCGTAAACCAAAACGAAAGATATCGTAAAAACGAGATACTGTGTTCAATATAAGTGTATGTGGATGTTAGAAAAAAAGACATCAACGCAACCTTCAATGAACCTTGTATTGCAATTCTTATTTTACTAGGTTAAAATTAACATAATAATTTACAATTGGCATGATTGTCTTGCTGTATCATCTTGAAATATTTAAGTAGTGTGTTGGTATTTACTTAAATACGATAAGTTCTGACCGAACCTAGTTCTGAATCCGGCCTTTATAAAGGACAAATTCTAAATTTACTTAACTAAATTTATTCAACTTTATCGAATAAAATAAAACAAGATTCACAAAAAGTTCAAAACAGCCAATAAAATCCACAGATGCTTGGTAATCAATGTTGTCTTCTGTTATGACTAAAATTAGGCACCACGCATTTAACGCGCGGGTTATGTCGGCGATTTACACAAAGTTAGTTAATAGTTAACGTTATGTTCAAAGGTATGTACACTTAGGGTCGGTGTTTATTTATTTACAAAACAAGTATTTATTTGTTTATCTGAGTAACTGACCCGATGTACCAAAGAGTATAAAAAATAAGCTAAATTAAATATCAATTTCATCGTGTTTGTGCTGTTTCATTTTTCCCTTTTTTAACAGGCGTATTTTAAGAGGTCATAATTAATTTTATAACAAACAGAAACAAAAGTAAGACACTCGCCAATATCATATTGTATAATATCTTGGCGCTTTAGTCTTTGCATACGACAGTTCACGAACAGTGCCTTCGGCATTTAAAGGGTTAAAACCGTTAAAAAGTCGATCTGGGGGATTTTTCAATGCTGCCAGCTTAGCTATAGCTGGTCAAGCAAATCTTGTCAGTAAAAAATGGCGCGAAATTCAAATTTTCCATGGGACGATATCCCTTCGCGCCTACATTTTTCAAATTTGCCGCCTTTTTTCTACTGACAAAATCTGCTTGACAGTATACAAAAAATTTATAACTATACTTGGTCAACCAGATCTTGACAGTAGAAAAAGGCGGCAAATTTGAAAAATGTATTATGTAAAAATCGTGTCCAGACGAGCTGGGCAAATCGACCGATTTGGTCAGGAAAATAGTTGGGGCCAATCTCATCTAGCGTCCACACGTACACAATTTAATCACCAATTTGCATTTCATAGATACTAACTTCAAAAATTGACATTTTTGTGTCCGCACCTGCTGATTTGATCGGGGAATCAAATTGGCGTTTGCGTCCGCACGGCCTGATTCGATCGGACAATTTCATCAGATTGGTGTAAAATTGTCTCGTCTGGACTCCACTTAAAGTTAAGTTCACACGATATTCTTCGAAGTTTTTGTTAATGTGATCAATATTGATAGAAAAATTGTTTTTTTTTTTGTAAAAAATCGAATTCTATAAATTGCTTTGATGGAACGATACCTAGAGCCGAAATTTTATTATCAAAATGCGGGGATCTTTCTCTTTTACTCTCATTACGACTAAATAGAGTGACAGAGAAAATCGATTAGCCTTATACTGACAAAGAGATCGTTTTGATGCAGACAGCAGATACCGTTAGATTTTACATTGGGCAACACTGTTGACGCGAATGATGATTGATAGTGGCGTCGGCATTTTTAAGATTTCAGTGCAATTTTTGAAATTATTTCAAATTTGTTATCTTTAATATCAATCGCTAGTTCATATTCATTACTACAAGTTTGTGTTTTGCTATAATCAGCACTACTGGGTCAAATAATCAGTAGTCAGTATACTAACCTCCAAAGAATCTAGTCGTCAAGTTATTAGTGTTAATAAATTGAATCTTCAAAGATGAGTGAGTATATGTTACTAATAAATTTTTAATTAGATATTAGCTACGTGTATCTTGTGATACACGTAGCTAATATCTAATCAAGTGTTTAGCAGATTAATTTGATTTTATAATAATCTAAAAATGTAACCTCAAAATAACTTTCTATATTTACAGCGATGGATATTCGGCCAAATCACACGATCTACATAAACAATTTGAACGAAAAGATCAAGAAAGAGGAGTTAAAGAAGTCTCTATATGCTATTTTCTCACAGTTCGGCCAGATATTGGACATAGTCGCATTGAAAACCCTAAAAATGCGAGGACAGGCATTTGTTATTTTTAAGGAAATTTCGAGCGCCACTGTTGCTTTAAGAAGTATGCAAGGATTTCCTTTTTATGACAAGCCCATGGTGAGTTCAACATTTTCTGTACTATTAATATACAAACTATTGCAATTCAACATAAAATTAGGAAGCTTTCCATAGAATAACTATTTGACAAACATGATTATGGTATGGTGTAACTAGTCCTTAGAATCTCATTCCTTAAAAAAATATTTACAGAATAATTATGTAGAAAAAAGCCCCAGTTCCTTTACTATGTTACAGGTAGTCAAAAGGAGCTTCTTAAAAAAAACGATTATATTAAATACAACTCTCAACAATTTTAGTGACCTGTCTATTAAGGAAGTTATATTACATACTGATGGATATCCCAATAGGATGGACATTTGATACCGCTTAATTTATAGCAGTAGAAAGATATTCATTAGAACAGTGGTGGGCAAAGTAGCACCCATATTCCAGCTCCGATATGCAAAAGAATTTTATCCGGCCTGTTGAAGGTCCTGCAAAATAATTAGCATATGGCCTGTGAAATGATAAATATTTTTGCTGCAATTCTGGCCCTCTGATATTTCTTAAACTTTCTGGCCCCCCATGAAGAAAATTTGTACACCACTGCATTAGAGTAACTGGTACATACTGAATGAGAAATACAACAGTTTTGACCTTAAATATCTATTATTCCAGAGAATCCAATATTGCAAGACTGACAGCGATGTCATCGCCAAAGTCAAGGGCACCTTCCAAGAGCGCCCCAAGCGCCCCAAGATGCCCAAAGGCCTGGACGACAGCCGCAAAAAGAAGAACAAGGATGCCCGCGCCAGCATGATCCCTGGCTTTGGTCAGCCGAGCATCCTGAACCATACAAACATAGAGCAGCCGCCTAACCAGATCTTGTTCCTTACGAATCTGCCCGATGAGACATCGGAGATGATGTTGTCTATGTTGTTTAACCAGTACGTATTTCATTTGATTTTTTTATTTGTAGGCACGACAAACAAAAGCAAATTATATGTAATTGTAATTAGCCTTATTAATGAAGTTAGTACATATTTAGCATACAATTTGGTTTCACAACTTTAACTCATCCTTTGATGTAGTCCATAGCTTTTCATTTGTTTATTTCTTTTGCTGTTTGCATCCATTTACCTTTCCCCTAAATTTAACCATGAGTATAAAATTATATTATATCATATAAAAGTTAAAATAACCCTAAGGCAATTGCCTCTATCAATCATTATCACCCATGCCTTTAAAGGTTCCGTCACACAGGCGCGTTTTCCGGGCGGGGCGTGAGCGTTTTATATGTAAAAGCGGCGCGCCCCACGCCCCGCCCGGAAAACGCGCCTGTGTGACGGAATCTTAACTGATAGACACCCTAGGATATTTTTTTTAAATATAAAGCTATCTGTGCCAGCTATTAACTTAGAATTTTGATAAGTTAGTCCAGAATTAAGTTACGTTTGACTCAAGTTGTATAAATAATTGCCTTGTTGAAACCAGCAAGAATTGAAAAGTGACATAATCTCACATACATATAATTTTTTAATTTCCAGATTCCCCGGCTTCAAAGAGGTCCGTCTCGTACCAAACAGGCATGACATTGCCTTTGTTGAGTATGCGAATGAGATGCAGTCAGCCGCAGCAAAGGAGGCCCTTCAGGGCTTCAAGATCTCTCCCTCACACGCTATGAAGATTACCTTCGCCAAGAAGTAGTAGATTAAGTGATTGATTTGTATATTATGAAATAAAGTACAAAAATATTGAGATCTGTTTTGAGCATTGCACTACGCCTAAACAGCTCTCCAGGCTGTGATTAGTTATTTAAACTAGTTGTTTTCCTATCTATCCTATTTTAATAGTTATGCGAAATGCGAAACAACTAGCCGCCGCCATACAATCATTTTTTTTATCAATCGGAGTTACGCTCTCATTCTTCGTCAGGTAGTCATTATGGTTGCTAATAAAAATTGTAATACAAAGAAATAAGAGCAAGTAGAAATTTACATGCCACGTTTCATGTAGCATGTCGTTTTAAATTTAAAGTAACAGCGTAACTTCGATTATTTGAGAGTGGCGGGATCCACACTCGTACGCGAATGGAGGCGCGAAGCCGCGTCCAATCATTTTGTCGCATTCATGAATCTAGTATAACTGGATCAGGCAGGAGGTGGGGGGAAATGACCGAACGGGATAGTCTTATGTATCTTTCAGTAGGAGTAGCAGAGAAAGCGCTATTATTGTTTGTCCTTGTCAGTCTCACTTTTTTTTTAATTCCCCACCATACAATTTAGTATGGTTTATGGTGGTTAGTGGTCAACAAATAACCCGACCTTACCAATCTAACCAATCTTTTTGTCGCATTGCGTATGTTCTGTCCCTCACGGATGCACGCGTATAGCTTATCTATAGGATCCTACCATCTTTATCTATGGTATACGTCAACTTAATGTGAACAGTGCAAAGATTTTAAAGGAAAATATTGAAAACTTGCAAGTTGCATCCAACCTTGACGCTGGCAAAATTTCCCCAATGGTCAGATGCCATAAGAACTAAAAACTGAACTGAAAATATTGAAATCCGTATTTCGTGTCCATTTATTTTAAGCAAATTTAAACTTCTGAAGGAAAGCAACAAATATGGTCAGTTGCTCCATTTTATGTTGTACGAGTAGCTGCCGGAAAAAACTGGGAAACGTAACTTTTCACCGGTAAGTATTTACTCTTTGATCCTATTGTCATGCTTAAGTAACAGCATCCTACAATCTATAACAATCAAAATCTTGTTAGAAAAAGCATTTGCAGTAAAAGTAACTAATAAAATCGTTAAGGTAAATAAAAATACATTTCCTGACAAATTAACCGACCAAATTATGTACGCAACTACGCATGCATATTGACTTGACAGTAAAGCCGTCACCACGTGTGCACTGTGCAGATAATTCTGTACATGGTCGCATTACTATTATTCGAGGGATACCAGCCCGTGATGCTTATAATAATTACCCCAAAATCGGGGTATTTCATATTTTTAAAACATTTTTACATATTTGATAAATCTGGAAATGTATAAACAATAAAATGGAACTGTGTTTAGAATCGCCGATATAAACAAATTAGCATTTAAAATAAGTTTAAGCATTTGGGTTTTCACCATTTTTGGGTTATCCATAAATTACGTCACACGAATTTCATGAATTTTTGAACCCTCCCTGCTCCTTGTCTCATTTGGCAAACCTCCCCCTCCTCTTTACCCCTGGTGTGACGTCACTTATTTGGCAATTTTGTTTTTAACGAAATCGGCAATTTCGAATTACATAGTTTTATTTTAATAAAAAAGGTAGTATTGTTTTCGGTTACCGCGATAGTTACTCATGAAATAAAACTATTAAAACGGATTATATCGCGTATATTGAATTTATATACAACCCTACACCTTTGACCCTCCTACAATTTAGGGTGTAAAGGGTTCGAAATGTCGGGATGTAGTATAAATTCAATATACGCGATATAATCCGTTTTAATAGTTTTATTTCAAAGGTAGTTAGATTAACTATATTGGATATTGGAAAGATGATAAATCGTCAGATGACAACCAAAAGTCACTAGTTAGTAAAAAATAAACAAAACAAAAATCAACTTTATTTAGTTATCAATACGGTTCACTATGGTTATGAACTTGTGATGGTAATTAGTGACTTGGTGTCACCTGACGAAATATATGTACCTACATAAAAAAAATATTTTTGATAAAGAACAATATTAGAATTTTCATAACATGAAAAAGATTAATTATAAAAGTTACATGAATAAAAACGATTATCAATGAAAAATCTAAATAATTTTCCGTTACAGATGAAGTTAAACTGTCGTCACAAAGTTTGTGACTCCCCCTCCCCCATGCCCCAACATGTCACATTATCTTGACCCCCTCCCTCCCCCAAATGTGTGACTTAATAAATGGATGATCCCTTTACAGCGTTTTCGGGAGTTTTGCCACGACTCCGAGAATCTAATTCTGAGATATGGCGCAGGCACTAGTAACTAAATCTTATTCTGCAATAAGACTGACTAATTACAAAATTAATATATTATTACGTTTATTATCTCCAGATTTCCACTACATGCAGTCACACGTGAGAAATGGATATCAGCTACAGGAAGGAAAAATTGGGCACCGACAACAAACTGCCGAGTTTGCTCTAAGCATTTCCAAGCTGATTGTTTAAGCAAGACTGACGGAAGAGTGTTTGTGAAAAAATTTGCTGCACCAACGTTGTTGATACATAAATTACATAATGAAACGTTTAAGTTTAAAAATGTTGACGCTCGTGCGGTTAGTTCTACTTCAAAAACGATGGAAATTAATGAAACGTGTAAAAATGTTGCCGCTCATGCGATTAGTTCGACTTCAAAAACGATGGAAATTGATGGAACGTGTAAAAATGTTGCCATTCATGCGATTAGTTCTACTTCAAAAACAATGGAAATTAACGACTCTTCTCGTACTCACGATGCCACCTTGTCGCCGAGGGAATTGAAACTGACGGAGAAATTGAGGCAGAAAACAATTTTAGCCGAGTCTCGTGGGAAACAAATCGCTGCATTAAGATCGAAGACTCGAAGACTTGAAAATAAGATTGCACAATTATCTGCTATAATTGAAAATCTACAATCAAACCGATACTTAAATCAGGAATGAGGAAGCTGCTGACTTACTATTTAATTGAACTCTGAAGACTTTAAAAAAAATTCAACGTGCCTGCCCAACACGCGTACTTGGGCTCGGTGGTACAAAACTTGATAGTGAACTAGACCAGCTCTTCATGTTCATGCTCTTAAACTTATGGCATGGCTAAAAGTACAAGCAATCCGTCAAAAAAAAAATTGTGTTGGCTGTTTTTACGAAATGGCAATAGGTAGACGAGTAGAGTGGGACGTGTTTAAATAATTGGTAGTAAATATTATAGTTTGTCAAAGGACTGTCTCATTTCAAACATAGAGAGAATCATACTATATTTGTCTTACACTAGTACTAGCACCCAAAACAAAAGGATGAGTATAGTTTTCCAGGTTTTCCTGGTTCTTACTGACTGACAAATTGGTTAAATAACGTTCATTTAGATTTGATTTGTTATTATTTACAGTTAGTATTTTCCTAGCGTTGATGTGGTTGTGGTATAAAGGGTTAATTTTAATTGCACCAAGTATGTTCGCGATATTTGGGTGATATCAAAATAAATAAATATTGGGGTAATTTTTATTACCAATATGGGATCCCCGCGTTAATGACGTCATCTATCTGGGCCGTATGGCCCGTCTATAGGATCCTATATCTATGCTCTCAGCTTAGTAGAAATGGTAGTTTTTGTTACAAATTGATATGGGCACACCGATAAACGTCAAATTGATACTGACAGTTCACCTGTGTCTAGTTGTCAAAACAACGCCTGCTTTGAACCTCTTATGTTTGAAATCTATATGAATGAAAATTAACAACAGAAAAGAAACTCGTTATTAAGAAAATGTTTGTTTAAACTGTAAAATAATCATCATGGATCCCCTAACTTCCAACACATTGCCGAATATAGTCGACGTGGAATGGAAACTCGAAGTAGTGACAAACGCACCGGGCGTAGGCTCGGACAACTTATTGTATACTGTGGTGTTAAAGACTGACTCCGGCGACGACATACGCTTTACCTGTGGAAGTCAGGAGCTGCAGGATTTGGTGTATAAGCTGAAAGACCTTGTACGTCATTGTGAGACAATGAAAACTGAACTGGCGTAAGATTGTTTGTAGTGTGAATAAATGTTTTTAACGTAATATCTCGTTTTGCTTCCTTTTCTAAATTCAACTTGAGAGACGCGGTATTGAGCTCAGTCATTCCCTTTTTTCATTGTTGCTCATCATCTATTTTAGTGGTGTCATTACAGTCGTTAGTGGTGACTCTAAAGTGTATTAACACATTCATTGCCACCCAGCCAAACAAGACATCCGCGTCAGGCCACAAAAGATAATCGTCATATAAAACTGTAGTACCACAATCCCGACTATCGGGTTGTTCGGCTTGGGAACGAAATCATAAAATACCTGGTAGCCGGCACCGAATGTATTAAACTTATCAGAAAACTAGAAGTGGAAAAAGTATAAATAAAACAATAATATGTGTAAAATTTTCATAAGTTATTCATATAATATATTTGTAACATAAATTAATATTAATTTCATTTCACATCAAAATAGCACTAATTTTATTATTATTTAGTACCACATCCATCACTGTTAGAAAACATTAACAGCGTTCTCACATTATCTGATCAAATATTGAATGTTGGATACAACTAGAAATCAGCAAAAAAAAAGTGCTTTTTAAATTTTTTTTTTTTCCTCACATGAAAGTTAAATATGTAAAAATAAAAGGACTTGATGCCATAGCATTTTCTTGTAGCTTTTTTCTCCAAATAAATAAATAAATAAATATAAATACTATAAGACATTTTTACACAAATTGACTAAGCCCCACAGTAAGCTCAAGAAGGCTTGTGTTGTGGGTACTCAGACAACGATAGATATAATATACAAATACTTAAATACATAGAAAACAACCATGACTCAGGAACAAATATCTGTGCTCATCACACAAATAAATGCCCTTACTGGGATTCGAACCCAGGACCGCGGCTTCACAGGCAGGGTCACTACCCACTAGGCCAGACCGGTCGGTCGGTCGGTGGCCAAAGATCATCCAACACCCGATAGTGGACCCGACAATGTGAAAACACTCATACCATTTAAAGATTTACAATTCATAATATAATTATAATAACATTTTAGTCATTGTAAGGCACAATATTACAAGCACAACAATTTACATACAGATGTGCAAGTTGTGGAAAAATTCCAAAAAGTTCGAAAAGTTCTTGGAAATTTCACAGGAAACAAACTTTTGTTTTGGAAATTTCGATTCCTATACAGAAATATGTAATGTTTCCGAAATTTTTCCAAGTGGAGATTTCGCAATTTTGTAAACTTTCCAACGGCACATGAGTGTAAGTTTACATTAACACCTACCCTACAAGCAATTATTTTTGATACATACATTTAAATGTATATTTAGTTATTTAGAGATTCATGTTAAACTTACAGCTATTTCAATGTATGTAGTTATAAATTACAGTTGGTGGAATACTTCAAAACTAATAAAATCTGTGTGACAAGTCTCATAGTAATTTCAAAGTAGTTCGTTTGCGAAGATTTTTGAGTCCCTTGTCTGCCCACATGTTCAAAATCATTTCAGAATGTACATAAGCGATTTCCAACATGGATTTGTCAGCGGTAGGTCTACTACTTCTAATTTAATATCATTTACAGAGTTTCTGTCTGATGCGATGGACTCCGGCAAGCAGACAGATGTAATATACACAGATTTTAGTAAGGCCTTCGACAAAGTCTGCCACAAAATTCTGCTAACAAAGTTATCAGCATATGGTTTCCATTCGTTGCTGCCTTGGTTTAAATCCTATTTAGAAAATAGATCGTTCTTTGTAGTCGTAAACGGCTTTAAGTCTCCTTCGCATAGTATTACATCAGGGGTGCCGCAGGGGTCTCATTTGGGGCCAATCCTGTTCAATATCTTTATCAATGATATACCCGACTGTTTTAGACACTCGAAAATTTTTATGTATGCTGACGACCTAAAGTTTGCACGCACTATAAACTCAGCTGACGATGTTGATTTGCTACGAAGTGACTTGGGCAGGCTAGTCCACTGGTGTAATAATAACCAAATGATCTTAAATGCTGGAAAATGTGTTCATGTCAAATTTACGAGGAAACAAAATATCATTCGGTCAGAATATAGTATTTGCGGCAATACCCTTCAGGAAGTTGACACAATACGCGATTTAGGAGTAGTCTTTGATAAAAAACTTACTTTCATCCCTCAAGTGGAACACATATCTAAGAAATCTTACAAAATGTTAGGGTTTGTTATAAGGAATGTTAAGATGTTTCGACGCAGTAATACAAAGATTTTGCTTTTCAACAGCCTTGTGAGGAGTATATTAGAATATTGTAGTGTAGTGTGGCGTCCACACTACGCTACTCACTCTTTAAGACTGGAGCGGGTTCAAAAGCGGTTCCTGCGGCACCTGACTTTTGCAGAGGGCAAAGCCAAAACAGCCGTTTCGTATGCCCAAAGATTAAAACTGTTCAAATTTGAGTCGTTATCGCTACGCAGAGGCATCGCGGATGCAATGTTCTTGTATAAATTATTGAATAATGACATAGACTGTCCGCAACTCCTTGGCCTTCTGCACTTCCGTGCTCCAAAGAGAATACCTCGAAACCCGATAACACCCCTGTGCCCCCCGCTCCGTAGGACGGTCCACGGCAGCAACTCACCTGTCCCTAGATTATGCAAGGTAGTAAATAGCTGTAGCCATATAATGGATATACACTTTGACTCTGCGTATCACTTTAAAAAATCTGTTCGGGCCTGCTTAGCAAAAATAATAGTATAAGTTAGTGATATCCACTCAATGTAATAATGTCTGCCCCCTTTATTAGTTTAATGCCTACATTATTATTGTAAACGGTATGTTAAGTATATGTAATTTTAGTACCTTAGTCAATGCAAGTGGTGTTTACCTATAAGTAATTGTTACGCTTAGCATAATTACTCAAAACGTTTGTTGTTGTACTTTATATAGTGTAAACTATTGTTGGTGAACCAATAAATAAATAAAAAAAAAAAAAAAAAAAAAGTTTTCTGAACTCTTAAGTACAGGCATTTGTTAAAATAGCACCGAAGTAGTTAAATGTGTTACAAGATTCTAGAAACACGTCTTAGCACTGAATACAGAGCAATGCCTAGAGTACTAACTTTTAAAATAAATCTTTAACTTCATTATGTTAAAGTTAGATTTTTTTTTGTATAAAGTTACGCCATTTACGCCTAGTATCCAATTAAAAACTGAATACAATAATTAAGAATAAACTTGAAAAAGAATATAAAATACAACCTTAATACAAAAACAACAATTACAATACTGGCAGTTACAAATCAAGTGATGTGTCAAAAATATAAAATAAGAAATCAATTATTTATGTATTTAAATAGTTTTGTAGTAATATAATTTCTTACGTCACATATAAAACTTTGTATATATAAGATGGCACTTGCAAAATACCCATTTTAGTTTACATATTAAATTAACCCTTTACCAGCTGTTTACCAGGCTGACATTTCAAAAATGACAATCGAATGTCTGTCTTACTCATCGAAAATAAATCATAAAATATATCCCTTAGCTTGGTCAAAGAGAATTTGATATAGAGACGGATTGTCAAAGTAAATTATGCAGCCACAGTAAATTTAGTGGTGGTGCAATCTTGTCGAGCGATGGCGCCGTAACCTTTGGTCTACTGTCAAGTAGATGGCGTTACTTTCCAGATTGAACAAATTAACACACATCAGTGAAAGAATAAGGATCAAAGTCAAATGGCGTTCTAATAGTTTTAATTTTCTGTCGAAAGATGGCAGTAAATTTACTGTGGTTACATAATTTACCATGATAGTAACATTTACATGATAGTAGTAGTAGATACATTCTATTCTCTTTGGCCTGGTAAAGGGTTAAAATAATAACCTCAACTACTTTCATACCTATTTAAACACAGTTGATCCGGGTTATAAAATCTTGTGATTCGGGTTATGTTTACTTGTTCATTTTCTCCAGTATGGGCAGTATCATGTTGAAGGAAGGCCGCTTGCCAATGTCCTCGTTCATGCAGATGCGGATGAGCTTGGCGATGTGGGGCGACACGCCGGGGGGGATCGACACGCGGAGGCCCTCCAGCGCGATCTTCATGCCGCATTCCATCGGGGATAGATCCGCGAAGGGTACCTGCGGAAACAAGTTAATCCATACTAATATTATAAAAGGAAGTCTGTCTGTATGTATGTAGGATGCGTGGATTGGAACGTAAGGATTGAACGAGTGAGTGAGAGAACGAACTGTGGAATGAACGACGTGTGAATGAGAGAGTATGATGCCGAGTGTCAGTGCGCGTGAAAGAGATAGCAAAACGCCATGGGCAGATTTAAAATTGTAACCGGAAATTCGGGGAGACTGATTTCGGACGTACGATGTGACGGTGTAATATTTCTGTTTTTTCAATAATATAAGTTTTCAAAGTAATTTTGAGTTGTTTGAGTTCGCCCGACCCACAGTTTTGGTGTCAGATGTGGGAACGGCTCAAAATTAAGTAGACGACGTAATACGACGAGAAGATGACTAGTTGAAGACGTGACCTTGATGAAGACGCTACCAAGACGACGATTTTAATAAAGAAGACGATTTACGACGACTGACGACGATTTACGACGATTACAAACGACGACGAAGATGTCACCACGAAAAAACCGGCGTAGGCAAGACGACGAGCTCGCGGAAAATACGTGGCATGGCGCCGGCACCGGTATGTTACATCTCACCGAGGGCCTCATACCGAAGTTTACCGGCCAGGACAAGACCTACCCAGCGGCTAGGTGGGTCCAGGACGTTGAAGACAGTACGGAGCTCTGCGGATGGACACCATTACAGCAGTTGCTGATGGCAAGACGTACGTTGGCGGGAACTGCATTACTATGGTTCCGGGCGGAGCGAATATTCAAGACTTGGGATGAATTTAAAGCTGCAGTTCTGAAGGAATTTCCTGATACAATCGATACTAAGACGATACACGAATTGATGAGCTCCAGGTACAAGAAACCGAGCGAGTCCTGCCTAGAATACATGTTTACAATGAAAGAATTGGGAAAACGCGGCAAGATGCCCGACTACGTAGCAATAAAGTACATCGTGGAGGGAATAAAAGACCAAGAAGTTAATAAAATTATGTTGTATGGCGTGAGTACCTACAGTGAGTTAAAAGAGAAGATTAAAATATACGAGCAACTAAAAGAAAATATGTCTGGTTCTGGTTCGAGCAAAGAAAAAGAAGCGAAGTCGAAGCACGTAGATCACGAGAAGTCAAACAGGCGGATGGCGTTTACAAGATGTTTTAGCTGTGGAGAAATGAGTCATTCATCGTCCGAGTGTCCACATAAAGACAAGGGTTTAAAGTGTTTCAGGTGCAACTCATTTGGGCATATTTCTTCGCAATGCAAAACGCCACAAGCGACAATTTCAAATTCTCGCGGCAAGGACGACGGAAACGCAGCGGCGAGCAGCGGTGAAGTTAGCAACACGAGAAAACTTCACTCGAGTAACGCCGGTGGCGCCGCCAGCGGTGGGAAAAGAAGTTTCATGTGTCACACGAATGTCACGAACTTCACTTCGGACGGCGGCAATGACGTTAGCTGCGCCGACGACGCTGATACTGCAACGACGAATGATTATCAGTGTTTGACAACTGTTATGACGACTACGAGACCAAAAACGATTAATAACAAGCCGTTGAAGCAAATCTCCGTGTGCGGAAAGGACGAAATTGCGTTAATTGATTCCGGTAGTGACATAAATATTCTGACGATCGAGTGCTACAGTGAATTAAGTGCGCCGGAGCTTGTAGAATGCGATCCCGATGAGAATATAACTGGACTTGGCGGTGGTGTAAAATGTTATGGACAAGTTAAGTTAAAATTGTTAATTGACGGATATTGGTACAACGACATGAAGTTTTTTGTTATTGAGAAAGATAACCTACCAGTTCATTTGTTTAGAATGATTATCGGGCAAGAATTACTGAAGCATTGTACGACTGTGTTGGAAGACGGTTTTGTGTTGATTTTACCACGTATTCGCTGGGTGTATGCCATACGTGTGGATGACCCTTCTGTTATAGGTAACGAGGTAAGCCCCGCGATACGGGAAAGGGTAAACAACATGGTGCAGTCGTATGTTCCTAGGAAGACGAAAGAGGCGCCGATCAAGCTCAAGATCGTGCTCAAAGACGACATCCCTGTGGCTCAGCGGCCGAGGAGGTTGGCCCCAAGGGAGCAGCAGGAGGTAGACCAGCAGATAGCTAAGTGGCTTGAAGACGGCATAGTACAGGTGAGTTATTCTGATTATGCGAGCCCTTTAGTGTTAGTAAAAAAGAAAGATGGTAGTATGAGGGTGTGTGTGGACTATCGACGACTGAACCAAAAGATTGTTAAAGACGAGTATCCTCTCCCAGTCATTGAAGACCATATTGACAGACTTGCAAATGCCAAAGTGTTTAGCACTTTAGACTTAAAGAATGGCTACTTTCATTTGCCTGTGGATGAAGAATCTGTCAAATACACTTCATTTGTTTCCATGACGGGCCAGTTCGAGTTCCTTCGGGCTCCTTTCGGGCTCTCGATCTGTCCAAAAGTGTTCACTAGATTTATCACAGCGATTTTCAGGGACCTGATTGCTAGGGGTATTATCCTTGTTTTTATTGATGATATTATCATTCCCGCAGAAAATGAAGACGACGCTGTGATCAGACTGGCAGAAGTATTGGAGGTTGCGGCTGAGTACGGGCTGGACATAAATTGGAAGAAGTCACAGTTGGTCCAAAGACAAGTCGAGTACCTGGGCCATGTTATCAAAGACGGACAGGTGTGGCCTTCACCAGAGAAAACGGACGCTGTTGCCAGATTCCCCGTGCCCACCAATACTAAGCAATTACAGAGTTTTATAGGATTGACATCTTACTTTCGAAAGTATATACAGAATTTTGCCATGATTTCAAAACCATTGACGGACCTGTTAAGACGAGAAAACAGTTATGAGTTTAACGATGAATGCCATGCTGCTTTTGAAGAACTGAAGAGAAGACTGGTGAGTCAGCCAGTGCTTCGCATATTTAACCCCAGACTGCAGACTGAGATGCACACAGACGCCTCGATGGCAGCAATCTCTGCAATACTGTTACAACGAGGAGAAGACGCAGAGCTGCATCCTGTGTACTATATGAGCAGAAAGACGACACCAGCTGAGAGCAAGTATACCAGCTATGAACTTGAAGGCTTGGCAATCATAGAAGGTGTAAAGAAATTTCGCTGTTACCTGTATGGAAAACACTTCAAGATTGTCACAGACTGCAAAGCGTTTCAAATGACATTAAATAAGAAAGATTTAGTAATGTCAACGAGAGTGGCAAGGTGGATACTACTGCTGCAAGAATATGATTTCGAGATTGAGCACAGAGCTGGAAGTAAGATGCAGCATGTAGATGCACTCAGCCGAAACCCATATGTGGCAGTATGTAACGGGCCGATTCATCAACGGCTGAAGACTTCACAAGAAAATGATGATGGGCTTAAAGCGATCATAGAGGTGCTCAAAAAGAACACACAGTACCAGGACTACTACTTGGAAAATGATTTGCTCTACAAAGGCATACAGAAGCATCTCGTGGTACCAAAGACTATGGAAAACGAGATTATAAAGAGAGCACATGAGAATGGCCATTTTTCAAAAAAGAAAATGATTGAACTTATAAGTAAGGACTATTATATCAAGAATTTAGAAAGAAAAATAGAAGAGTTTATAGTCACATGCATACCATGTCTGTTGGCAGAAAAGAAGAGCGGAAAGCTAGAAGGGTTCTTGCATCCCATTGATAAACAGGAGCTGCCGCTAGACACTCTCCATATAGACCATATTGGTCCGATGACAGAAACCAAGAAGCTGTATAATCACATTTTGACAGTTGTGGATGCATTTACTAAGTTTGTGTGGCTGTTCCCAGTTAAGAGTACTACTGCTAAAGAAACCGTAGATAAGATGATGATATTTCAGCAATGTTTTGGAAACCCGAATAGAATAATTACTGATAGAGGCACCGCGTTTACTGGATCTCAGTTCGAGGAATTCTGTAAAGACGAAGGTATTGACCATGTTAAGATTACTACTGGGGTACCGCGCGGAAATGGCCAAGTTGAGAGGCTTCATAAGGTAATGACCAGCGTTCTGACGAAGCTGTGTATTGAAGAACCAACACACTGGTACCGCCATGTCAGTAGAGTTCAGCGAGCCATCAACAGTACGCATCAGCGTAGCATAAACACTACTCCATTTGAGTTGCTTATTGGTACGAAAATGAAAATAAAGGAAGACTACGATATCTACGAACTGATAGAGCAAGAGAATAGAGATAGTTTTATGGCTATTAGAGAAGAAAATAGGAAGAAGGCAAAGGAGCAAATTTTACAGATACAAGATGAAAATAGAAGGAACTACAACAAGCGAAGGAAGCCTAGTACACTGTATACTGTGGGCGATAGAGTCGCTATTAAGAGGACCCAGTTTGGTGTAGGCATGAAGCTCAAACCTAAGTTCCTAGGTCCATATGAAGTCGTTGGATGTATGGGACGTGATCGCTACAGGGTGAAGAAACTGGACAGCGCAGCTGAGGGTCCGGGGAGTACCACTGCTTCCTGCGACAACATGAAGCCATGGCCTGGTGAGGAGTAAGTCAGGTAAGCTTTTGATGTTTTATATACGTGCGCATAACAGAGGGCGCCACACGTGTTTTGCATGCCTATGCATGGCGCTTTCACTATGTTTTCCTACCATGTTTCAGTATTTTGATGATGTGCCCAATATTTTAAATATTTAATTAAAGTGTAACGTGTTTCTTAAACTTAAACTATCTAATGTGTAACTGTATCTAGATTCGTATCACGATAGTTCCTATTGTTTCAAATTACGTTGTAACTAGAGTCTAGAGTTGAGACAGTGTAGTCTGAGGCCAGACTAAAGAGTAGGACGGCCGATCTGTAGGATGCGTGGATTGGAACGTAAGGATTGAACGAGTGAGTGAGAGAACGAACTGTGGAATGAACGACGTGTGAATGAGAGAGTATGATGCCGAGTGTCAGTGCGCGTGAAAGAGATAGCAAAACGCCATGGGCAGATTTAAAATTGTAACCGGAAATTCGGGGAGACTGATTTCGGACGTACGATGTGACGGTGTAATATTTCTGTTTTTTCAATAATATAAGTTTTCAAAGTAATTTTGAGTTGTTTGAGTTCGCCCGACCCACATGTATGTTACCTCTTCACGCTTAAACCGATTTAGTATTAAGATTATTTGAGTCCTGAGGAAGGACATAGGATAGTTTTTTTTATCTCAGAAATCATCCCTTAAAAGGGTGAAATTTTGTATGGGGACTTATCAACAACTGTATAACAAACTTTGTAGATATGAACTGCCCCGCCCGCGCCGTGTAGCAGGCGCTGGTACACGATTTAGTTGAAAGGTATAGAGATAGTTTGGATCCCGGGGAAGGAGAAAGGATAGGTTTCATTTAACCCTCCCCTCACCCTTTAAGGGGGTGAAAAGGTGGGTCGAAGTTTGTATGGGGAATCAATAAAACGCAGTTAGGATAAAAAAATAGCTACCTAAATTACTAATTCCACGCAGACGAAAGAGTATATCCGTTATATTATTATCTATAATTCTATGTGTCATTCTATGGAATGTAAACAGTCACTAGTAAATTGACATTCAGAGACAATTTGGATTTACGATGCTGGTAGTGATTCTCAAAACATATAAAAATATCAGAACTAGCCGTTAGCTTGCGATTTTAATGTTCGATATGATAGGCCTAAATAAAATTACATAGTTTATCAAACTATCCTTAGAGACATATAGATAGGGTCTCCAAGAGGGACACACGTCAATGTCAAATGGAAACTCGTGGGACGGCTTGTAAATATAGAGCTGGCCCCAATTTCACCACGGTGACAGGTGCGACAATTGTAAAACATCACTGTTTCTGACGTCACAGGCGTCCATGGGCTACGGTTACCGCTTACCATCGGGCGGGCCGTATTCCTGTTTGCCACCATCATTGTATTATTTAAAAAAAACATTATTATATCGGGAGAAAAACAGATATTTCTCTTGCGAAGTTTCTGACAATTGTCACAAGATTCAAAAGAATTGTCGGTAATTCTCGACAAGAAATGAGTTCTGTGTCGGAATTTCGTGACAATTGTCGTGTTTCTTGTGACAATTGTCAGAAACTTCGCAAGAGAAATATCTGTTTCTCTCCCGATATAATGTTTTTTTAAATAATACAATGACGGTGGCAAACAGGAATACGGTCCGCCCGATGGTAAGCGGTAACCGTAGCCCATGGATGTCTATGACGTCAGCAACAGCATAGAGAAAAAATACATAGAGTGCTCACTCCATACATCAGTTTTAGTACCAAAAAGACTATTAGCATCTAGCATCGAGTAGCGGAACTATCAGTACTGCTACTTGACAATAGATGTCGCCACCGACCGGAAAGTCTTATGCTGTTGAGATAAGACTTTCCGGTCGGTGCTACATCTATTGTCAAGTAGCAGTACTGATAGTTCCGCTACTCGATGCTAGATGTAGACACTGAAATTAATAGTCTGAACTGATGTATGGAGTGAGCACTCTATGTATTTTTTTCTCTATGGCAACAGTGATGTTTTACAATTGTCGCACCTGTCACCGTGGTGAAATTGGGGTGTGGTATTTCGCACCTCTCTGGTGGCCAGCTCCCAGAGCAGCACGGCGAAGCTCCACATGTCGCACGCCTCCGCGTTGCGCTTGCCGCGCGGCCGCTGCAGCGCCTCGGGCGCCTGCCACGCGGGCCGGTAGCAGCGCCCGCGCTCTTGGAACGAGAACTTGGAGTCCGCCATGTTGATGCGCGCCGTCATGTCCTCGTCGATCTGGGGGGTCAAAAATTACAGTCAAAGTCAAAGTCAAAATATATTTTATTCATGTAGGCCTAGCAACAAGCACTTATGAATCGTAACATACTTATAAATTATCTTAAGCTAATTATCAGAGCAATTTATTGATGTTATTATTCCATAAGAATATTGGATTATTATACAAATCAAATTAAACACAAATTAAATTAAATTAAGAATTTCACAAAAGGATCGTCAAACATGAAAAAAAAATTGTATAAAAAATACTAGTCTAGAATGTTTCTAGAATAAAATCTAAATGTCGAAGTTATACCATACCAGTTTTACCATAGAGAAAAAAATACATAGAGTGCTCACTCCATATATCAGTTCAGACTATTAATTTCAGTGTCTACATCTAGCATCGAGTAGCGAAACTATCAATACTGCTACTTGACAATAGATGTAGCACCGACCGGAAAGTCTTATCTCAACAGCATAAGACTTTCCGGTCGGTGGCGACATCTATTGTCAAGTAGCAGTACTGATAGTTCCGCTACTCGATGCTAGATGCTAATAGTCTTTTTGGTACTAAAACTGATGTATGGAGTGAGCACTCTATGTATTTTTTCTCTATGGTTTTACACTGATCGGACTAGTCGCACAGTAAGCTTAATAACAAAGTGCCGGCGATATAAGAGCGTTTTTAGGGTTCCGTAGCCAAATGGCAAAAAACGGAACCCTTATAGATTCGTCATGTCTGTCTGTCCGTCCGTATGTCACAGCCACTTTTTTCCGAAACTATAACAAACAAACAAACAAACAAATCGTTTATTTACCAAACATTTTTACAAATCGACATAGCAGATTGAACTTATCATAAATTAGATTTTACAACTAAGCTAATATCCGTCGGCCCCAAACTAGGCGCAGCCTGTATCTCGGGAACCGGGAAAATAGATTTTACTAAAAGATTTTAACTAATCTGAATATGATGGCCGTTTTTTGAATGAGAAATCTCAAATATAAGAAAGAGCGTTGGCCCAAGGATGCTACCCTGTGGGACACCGAAATTGATGGGCAACTCGCTACTTATTGTATCGCTGACTCTGACGTGCTGCCTGCGATTTGTGAGATAGCTTTTGAACCATCCCAGCGCCGAACCTCTTATACCAATGTGTTCAAGTTTTTTAAGAAGAATCGGCGCTGAGACGGTATCGAAGGCTTTGGCTAGATCAAGAAAGACTCCAATACAGTGACTTCCCTGATCGAGCTGCTTTGCAATTAGGTCCGACAATAGTGTAACGGCATTTTCGGTAGACCTACCCCGTCTAAACCCAAATTGTCTGTCAGATAGAAGGTTATATTTTTCCAAGAACTTTGTAAGGCGTTTGTTGACTACTTTTTCCAACAATTTTGAAAAAATGCAGAGAAGGGATATCGGACGGTAGTGGTCGGGATTATTTTTCTGGCCAGATTTGAAGATAGGGGACACCGCCGACCTCTTCCAAGCCTCAGGGAATGAGCCAGAGCCTAAACTTAAATTGAAAATATGTGCGAGGGGAGCACAAACGAATTCACTGATACCTTTTATCAAGGCAGGCTTATATCCGTCTGGCCCAGGCGCACTCTCGTATTTTAAGTCTTTTATGAGACAACTTACTTCATGAGGATCAGTTGGGGCAATAAAAAAGGATTGAACGGGGATTTTACTTTGCGTACAAGATGACGCGAGACTTTGCTGAGTAGTGTTGAGCCTCTTCAAGATTCGATCAGCTAAATTTTCACCTATCGATGCAAAATGACTATTACACAAGTTGAGAGATTCCTGAGTAGTTGTGGAGATTTTAGTAAGTTCGCTGGCATCGGAGTTGCGGTTTGGGTATTCAGAAATTCTTTTAATAGAGTTCCAAAGCTTTTTTGGATTATTACTATTGCGTGTTAGCTCTCTGTTGTCATATTCATTTTTAATATTACGAAGCAGTTGGGCGTAAAAGTTCCTGTAACGAATATATTTAGCTTTCAGAATTTGGTTGTCGGGACTCCTTCTTACCTGTAAGTGGAGACTATCACGATGTCTCATACATCTTATTAAGCCAGCGGTCATCCACGGCTTCAAATTGAACCGGCTACGGCTTAGTTTGACCACATTGGTGTGTTTGTCCACTGAGTTGGAAATAATATTATCGAATAATGTAACAGCACTGTTTACATCTTCGCTGCTTGTTACAGGCTCCCAATCGGTATCGCGTAGCTCTGCTGAGATTTCTTGGATATTGATCCGGCAAGTATTACGGTCACGGCTGCGACCACTGATAGGACGTGACACGTTGACTATTGTTAGGTCGTGATCAGTTATTGCACTTTTGCATACCATACCTGTAGCACATTGATCGGTTTTAATGAAAATGTGATCCAGGCACGCCCCACCCCTGGTGGGAGCCGTGATCGCTGGAAGCAGCCCATGGGAGGCCATCAGGGCAAGATAGTCGCCTGTTATATTGCTCCGAGCCTCTGAGAGCAGATCAATGTTTAAGTCTCCTGCAACAATTATGGAGGAGCTGTTACTTACGCTACTTAACGCAAGGTCGAGGGAACGGTTGAATGCCTCAAAATCAGTTAGAGACGGCGAGCGATATATTCCTAAAACAGAAACGTTCTGGACTCGGACCAGCAAAAAATCAGCACCCAACGCAGGTGGTTCGTGAACAGAGGGGCACAGCGAGCTACTTACGTAAATGGTAACACCACAGCTTTTATTCAGATGATTGGTTGTGTGAAATGAATTGTAACCTGGGAGTTGACTAATAATTGAGCCATCGTGAAGCCAACACTCAGTCAGTATAATTATGTCAAAAGTCGTATTAAAACGTTTAAGTGCAACAGCAAAATCATTGAAATTATGTTGAATGCTTCTTATGTTAAAACAAAGTAATTTAAAATTACCATTTGTTAAAACCTGGGAACATGATTCAATGCTATTAAATGAGTGACATTGAATGGTAAAGGAATTATCCAAATGAGATCCTAAATCATCGTTGAATGTGAATATCGAAACGTACTAAGTAAAACGCGATAAGGTAATCACTCAATAAACAAAAGGCTAGGTACTCTTTATAGAATGTATGAACCCATCCGCCAGGAATTATTATTACATTTATTACCGAGAGCTCCAGAGAAATAAAGTATGCGTATACATAAAATGTGTATTTGTGTATATGTGTAAATATATTGGTGTGCAATTTATGTGTGTGTAGAAGTAAATATCTAAACAATATTTTAGCGAGCAGCTGTAGAGATTCCGGTAGGTTTCGCTGAAGGTTCGACCACCGGGGGTAGACCAATACGAGCATCCAGATCCGTTGGGCACTTGATGGCAGAAGCGTGAGCACCTTCCTTTTCTTTGACAAAGATTGTACCATTTTTGGTCCAGCAAAATTTAAAATCATAATGTTTTGCACGCAGCCGGGCCTCACGAAATAAGTGCCGGTTCTTTTTTGTGAGGTGATCGTTAAAAAATATTTTTCTGGGAGAACCTGGTACTTCTAAGTCGGTCGTGGACAAGTTACGCCGTGATTTAGCTAAACGTAGGAAGGCGTCTCGCGTGGTTTTCCGTGTTAAACGAAGTATCACGGGTCGGGGCTGCTTGATCTCGCTTCCTTGACTGCCGCTTGATGTAGCCGCGCGCCAGGGTCCCGCGCGATATACGCCGTCGATGTCACTTTCATTCAAAGTTGCACCAATTTTACTAGCAGTGACGAGCACTATGTGGATTAAATTTTCGTTCGACGTTTCGTTTATGCCGATGATTTCGATGTCGTTACGCATGTTCCATTGATGATGAGTCTCAACCTGATCTTGAAGTAACATAATTGTGGATTGTAGCGACGCAATTTCGAGGTCCTTTTCGCATTCTCGCTCTTCGAGGGATAAGATTCTTTGCTCGTGCGTGTCTAAGCGAGCATTACATTTTGCTAGAGATGTATTCATTTTATGTAAACTTGTTTTAAGCTCGTTCATATCTTCTCTTAACATACGTATTTCGTAAGTAAGCGAATTTAGGGCTTCAGTACTAGATGCCCCTGTCAAATTGGAACTGCGGTTCGAACCTCTCGCGTAGTGGTAACGTTTGGGTGCGGGGATCCACTGGAAGTGAAAGAGCGCACCGGGGTCTGGGAGTTGTCTCCTCTCGGTATTCTACTACGACAATTTGGGCATGCCCAATTTGTCTTTGCATTTATTGACCAGTCTTCGTAGGCCTCTTCGGAGATGTTGACACATTGCAAGTGGTAAATTTTATCACACTCTGCGCAATTTATCGAAGAATCTTCTATCGGTAACCCGCAGCCAGCATCACAAGTAAGAGCCATTTTTGCCCCAAAGTTTGACGTTATGAGTAATGAATGAGTAATACAGTAAAATAAAAACGATGCTGTGTAGCGTAAACAATGCAATAAGAACTAAACAATAAAAAGAACAAAACAATAAGAACTATACTGTTGAAACTTGGTACGTAGATGTATTCTGTGAACCGCATTAAGATTTTCATACAAAAAATAAAAACAATACATTTTTGGGGTTCCCCATACTTAGAACTGAAACTCAAAAAAAATTTTTTCATCAAACCCATACGTGTGGGGTATCTATGGATAGGTCTTCAAAAATGATATTGAGGTTTCTAATATCATTTTTTTCTAAACTAAATAGTTTGCGCGAGAGACACTTCCAAAGTGGTAAAATGTGTGTGATTTTGACAGCTCGTCATTCTGGGCGTAAACAAAACAATGTACTATTTACGTTGATTTACTAAAATACTAGTTTTCGTACATCAGAGGAAGATTTTTTTAGGACATACAGTGAAATTGCTTGTCGTAGAATTGATCTTGAAATTAACGGTTTGTCACAGTACCTACAAAAAGTATTTTTTACAACGAAACCTTTCTGAAACAAAAACAGGGGCCTTACTATGATGTCCTTATTGCGATTCTGTTTGGGACCTAAACTAAATTGCTAAAGGTCGGAGCTATATAAGCCGCATAACTCCGTCCCTTAGCAATTCAGTTCTGGTCCTAAACAGAATCGCAATAAGGAAGGTATAATAATAATAATAAATAAATAAATATTATAGGACATTATTACACAAATTGACTAAGCCCCACGGTAAGCTCAAGAAAGCTTGTGTTGTGGGTACTCAGACAACGATATATATAATATACAAATACTTAAATACATAGAAGACAACCATGACTCAGGAACAATTATCTGTGCTCATCGCACAAATAAATGCCCTTACTGGGATTCGAACCCAGGACCGCCGCTTCACAGGCAGGGTCACTACCCACAAGGCCAGACCGGTCGTCAAGGTATGATAAGATAAGATAAAGATAAAAGATAGTTTATTCAAGTAGGCATAATTACAATGCGCTTATGAACGTCAAATAAAGCTAGGTAGACCGGCTCCAACCCTACACCTCTGCCCCGAGAAGATTTAAATTCCCCCTCAATTGGAGGAGGGTATCCCAATATGGGACCGGCAACAAACTCGGCGGGACACATCTTTTCAAAAATAATTACATCTTATAATTAACATGCATTACGAGAAAATAAGGAAAAAAATACAATTTAAATCACTATAGAATTCATGCAATTATACACATAAGGTGTAATAGAAATTTGATTTAGAAAATATACATATGTATATATATGGTATGGTATAAGGCCCCAGAATGTTCCACAACGAACTCATCATGACATGTCGACTGTTAAGCTGGTAGAGCGGCAGCTGGTGGTCCCTGTTCTGCAGCGAGTGTAAGTACGCCAGGCCGCGCGCCACGTCCAGCGCGAGCCGCAACCACGCGGCCCGCGCCCGCGCCGTTCCACAACGAACTCACCATGACATGTCGACTGTTAAGCTGGTAGAGCGGCAGCTGGTGGTCCCTGTTCTGCAGCGAGTGTAAGTACGCCAGGCCGCGCGCCACGTCCCGCGCGAGCCGCAACCACGCGGCCCGCGCCCGCGCCGTTCCACAACGAACTCACCATGACATGCCGACTGTTAAGCTGGTAGAGCTGCAGCTGGTGGTCCCTGTTCTGCAGCGAGTGTAAGTACGCCAGGCCGCGCGCCACGTCCCGCGCGAGCCGCAGCGCCGCGGCCGCGTCCACCACCACGCGGCCCGCGCCCGCGCCGTGGAGTAACGCGTACAACGAACCCCACGACATGTACTGACAGATCACCACCAGAGACGGGGGGGACGTGCAGCACCCGACCTGGCATAGGGATGTTGACATGAATCGCGAATATATAGAGTCGGACCAATAAAAGTCTGCAGCGGATTTGATAGCCCACGCAGTGCAAGTGTCATTTACACGTCATAATTTCATAGAAGTTTGACGTTTAAAATAACACTTGCACTGCGTGGGCTATCAAATCTGCTGCAGACTTTTCTTGGTCTGACTCTAACATGTTATGTTTTTACCATAGCAGGGAATATTAGAACGCGGAAAATCATATTTTGCAAGTGTAAATATGCGTAATAAATTAATTAAAAATAATCAAAAGTATTTAAAATAATGCCCAGTATCACGTGACTGCGAACGCCAATCGGAGCGCGTGACGTAATCACAGTGGAATCACCAAAGACAAATTATAAAACCTGCCTAAGTGTCTACAGATTATCGTACCGAAACGCGATCTTGGTGCGGTGCGGCGCACGAATCGATAGTGTGTAAGGTGGTGCGTTAAGGACGCAGCTATAAGTTAGAGCGAGAAAGAAGGTCGCTGTCCGATGTGGTAGTGCGTTAACGCTTTAAAAAAAATTGTCAGTTGTCATATAAAGAATTTAAAAAAATGACTGACAGCAGTTTGTTTAAAACGCCGTTACGTCATCAAGGTCACGTGACAGTTTGGAGCGTTTAGGCGCGAAATTTAAACACGCAACTTATTATACATGTTTTTTTATTCAAAATGAATGAATATATTTTTTTAATATTTTTTTCTGTAATTATTACGTGTCTATCTACAAAATGAAACCAGTTCCAAAAAATTGTCAACATTCCTATTGGCTACGTGACTAATTTTCATTTATGGTATCAATCGATCGGGTCTGTTTTTAGGATCGAATGTCTATACGGGACCCGTTGCATTAAAGTGATTAAAGTGACACAAAAGTCAGAAATTGTAGTCAAAGTCCGACAGTCGCACTTTACTCGCGAAACGCCCCTCGCAATATGACGAGTGAACGTGACGTCAAGGTCGCCGAGATCCCGTCTTGAAGTGTGGACAAAATTAACAAAATTAGAAAATTGCGTTTTTGTCCGTGAAATATTGCGTTTACCTATACCTTACCTATACCTATATAGTTGCTGTACAATATTTTTTTGTATTAAATGTAAGGAATCAAATGGTACCCTTACTTTTATCGTTTTTGGAAGTTAAAAAAAACTTAAATCGTGAAACTTTCAGGTCCTGTATTTTTGTAACATTTCCATATTTTGTTTTAATATCTACATTATTGTTAAGAGTATTTGTATTTCTAGATTTTATTATAAAATTCAACATGTGTCATCATCCCTAATGCGTTGTTGTAGTCAGCAGAAGTTGCTAAGCGGGCCAGGTGTTCAAAATGATCTTAACGCCCTGCCGGGCTAGCAATTGCCGCGACAGTATCTCGCGACCAGATAGACTACCCGTCTTTTTCTAACTGTGTTAATAAAAGAGGAACGGATAGTCTATCTCGCCGCGAGATTATGTCGCGCCAATCATGTGCTAGCCCAGCAGGGAGAGGAGAATATACAAAGAAAAGATCCGGAGTAAATCCGCAAATCGACATGAGTTGCGAATTACCTTTTCGCACGTGTATTGTACAATGTTTTACAGTACATATGGCCCTTTAAATTTTCCACACACAGACGTATAGTGCTAGTTACCGCACTAGGGCGGTAAATTAACACCATATACAGGGTGAACTTAGCCATTGGACAAATCCTGAAATCCCACGTAGGGTTACTTCTCAGAAGTGCTCTAACGTTAATATTTTTTTAATTAGAACAAAAGATAAAAAATAAATTTTCAAACAAAAGTTGTTTCCAATAATCGACAACAAAAAGAAAGATATTGTATTAGTAATTGACATTACTTTTGACAATTTGTTTGCAAATGTGCGGCACAAGGCCCCAACGTTGTCGGTTCTCAGTACAAAATTGATCACTCAAGCCGTAGCCATTTTAGCTGTGTATGTGTGCGTAAAAATGAGTATGTGTGGGTTTATTACACGTTTTTAGGGATGTGGACTTGTCGATTTTAATCAGCGGAACGGAATGGCGATTAATTGAAGCTTCGATATCTTCACTAAAAATAAACACCCTAGAAATGCTAATGGATAATGAATACTTACGGGGTCATAATTAAGAGAAACTTATAACGAACTTCTAAATTAATGATTACACGGATAAATTCTATATCTGAATTAATTTATCGTCCGTATTGGATTTACACACTGTATAAGTTAAAATCCTTTCAAGTAAAATTTTAATTGTAAAAAAGGCCGTATAGTTTATCGATATGACTTTTACAGTACATATGGGGCTACTTTTCCGCACTAGTGCGTAAAATAGCACTTTTCGTGCGTATGTCGAAACTTTAAAGTGCCATATGTACTGTAAAACGTTGTTCGATACACGTGCGAATAGGTAATTCGCAACTCGTGTCGATTTAAAACACTCCCTTCGGTCGTGTTTTAATTTATCGCCACTCGTTTCGAATTTCCTCTTTTTCGCACTTGTATCGAAAATAACTATATCGACGTGGCCACATGCCTCTGGTTGCTCATTGTTAATCGTACATAAAATTTGGCTGTGTGTGTGAGGCTACGGTGACAGATGGCTTAGGCTTCATCTTTAAAAATATTATATCTATGGAGCTACTTACTAACACATACAGGTTGCTCCAAAGTAAAAAAAACGTAATTTGTTAATGTCTTCGTAACCGCTACACCGATTGTTACGATACTCTGTATACTGGTTCTAAATACGCTAATAGTATCTTCCACATAATTTATCTAAAACTATACTCATACTCATTTATTCATAAAGCCAATGTACATGTCTAAATAAAATTAAGATTAAATTAGTTACCACGGGCAGTATGTTGGGGTGTGAAAATATCCTGAGCTTCGGGAACTCTTCGTTGAAATCGCGCTGAATGCGAGGCGTGCACTCGCGGACGGCTAGTATCTTCGCCACTATATCGTTTTTCTGCCAGCGGCCGCGCCAGGTTTCACCTAATAACAAAAAACCGGCCAAGTGCGAGTAGGATTCGCGCACGGAGGGTTCCGCACCATCAACAAAAAATAGAGCAAAACAAGCAAAAAAACGGTCACCCATCCAAGTACTGACCCCGCCCGACGTTGCTTAACTTCGGTCAAAAATCACGTTTGTTGTACGGGAGCCCCACTTAAATCTTTATTTTATTCTGTTTTTAGTATTTGTTGTTATAGCGGCAACAGAAATACATTATCTGTGAAAATTTCAACTGTCTAGCTATCACGGTTCGTGAGATACAGCCTGGTGACAGACGGGCGGACGGACGGACGGACGGACGGACAGCGGAGTCTTAGTAATAGGGTCCCGTTTTTACCCTTTGGGTACGGAACCCTAAAAACCTCAAAGCATAAAAAAAAAGCGATCATTTATGCTTTGAACAGATGGAACTATTTTGATAAAAAAATGTCTAAGAGCCACCGCTTGAAAACCTGCTTTCAAATAAGAAATAAACATTCAAATCGTTCCACCCGTTTAAGAGTTATGGTGCCACAGACAGACATAACGGTCACACTTATAAATAAAAAATAAAATAAATAAATCATTTATTGAGGCGAAATAAACACTATTTTTACAATTTCTAAGATCCCTCTTTTTGCGTCGGGGTTTAAACAAATGTAGTTCATTACTACAAGGCTGGGAAACACGGACATGTCGGCCTAGTGTGATATAAGTAAGCGAAGCGACGCGTAATTTTGTCTCTTTCTTGTGGTTTTGAATCTCAAGTTCCTATTATATACACGGTGGCAAAAAAATTGCGAAAAAAAATTTACCCTCCCATAGAAAATGGACCAGCCAATAAGTATGAAACAGCCATATTTTTCTTTGTGTATGCGGTTTTGGTCCCATAGTAAAAGTTGCTCAGTTTAATCCCAAAACCTCCCTGGCAACGGGAATGCAGTTATTTTTTAGCCACCCTGTATAGATTACCATACCTGAGGGCGTGACAGCCATGCGAGTGTGCAGCGACAGCTCGCTAATGTTAATGCCCTTGTGACGCGAAAGGGTTGCGTCTCTTGACCTAGTCCGGGTTCCAAGCCAAGACTGGTCCTTGAACTGTATCTTCTTCATCTCTTGTCCTTGTTGGATCGCTAGCTCATGCAGTCTGGGAATAAAGATGGAAAGTTTGATATCAATGTGAAATATGGTAGTGGAGAAAGCTACAGAAAGAAGTCACTAATAAGCATACCTCGCAACCGAGCTAGCAAATCTGTAGCAGTTGTACGTCAAGGTTATCACAACTACGCATAAACTAAAGTACAAAAAATATTTTTTCTTTGTTTTCAAACACACCAATATTTTCAAGCAATGAAAATTCCATTTTAATATTTGAAATATATGCGAATAAAAAAACCTGATTTTATAAACAAAATAACAGATACATTGAAACGCATCTAATATTGACATTGACCTGTTAATTTATATTATTTGACAGTAAATTAAACCGGGTTATATCGGAAGAGGATCAACAAGGTTCTCGATCAATTTTATTAATCTTACATACAATAAAGTTAAAGCAAAATGGTTCATCATAATCGCCAACCCTGACACAAAACTGTCATATGCTACGGTTTTGCTAGCTCCGTTGCGGGGTATGCTAATAAGGAGTTATTCGACAGGTTTTCAGGAGTTGAGATTAAGGGCTCATTTAGTTAGACGATGCGAGAACTCGCATGCGAGTTTCATTACATTGCGGATTTTGATCGGTTGGTTGAATTGGACGTAACCAACAGTCCGCAATGTAACTAAAATCGCATGCGAGTTCGCGCGCCGTCTAAATCAGCTCTTAGCGCTCATTTACGATACGAGAACTCGCATGCGAGTTTAATTACATTGCGTTATTTGATCGGTCGGCTGAATTGATGTAACCTCAGTGGCCCGCAATGTAACTAAAATCGTGTACGAGTTCGCGCGCCGTCTAAATGAGCCCTTGGTCGCGGCCATTGGACTCGAAAGTTATGAAGTATGTTATTGTTTAATTGAATATGAATGCTGGTTAAAAAAAACACATTGAACCGATTTGCAAGACCAGTGATCCCATAAGTGTACCGTGAACAAAGTTTTGTACGGAACACTAATAATTAGTGTAGCCCAACGAATAAAATAAACAACGTATAGTTCCGAACATCAGTCATCAATAGTCATCATTTACTCTTAAGTTGAATATTAATGGGACAAAAAACAGTTGACAGGTGTTGGCTCTAAAACTTTATTGGAAGTATCGGAACGGTTGCGGGGGTTCTGAAAAATTATTAAAACTCAAACGTCAGTTACTTTTAAATTAATGATAAGTTTAATATTGTCTTCGGTTACCGCGATAGTTACTCATGAAATAAAACTATCAGTCACCTGTTGACCACGAACGCTGTAAAAGGTTCGAAACGTCGGGATGTAGAATAAATTCAATATACGCGATATAATTAGATAAGATTAGTCAAGCTGGGCCTGACAACACTGCAAAAAAGGCGGGAACGTGGCGACTTGATCGAGACGTTCAAAATTATGCATGGATATTACGACTGTTCAGAGCTAAGCGACCTGTTCACTCAAAACCCAAACACGCGCACAAGAGGACACCACCTTAAACTAGTAACAACAAAGCATAAAACAAATATCGGGAAAAACTTTATTGCAAATCGTATAGTAAATGCTTGGAACAAATTACCCTCTGAAGTTGTGAACTCTACAAGTGTGAATCAATTTAAAAATAGACTCGACAAACTATCAAAACAGTGAAATCGTGCTAAGTGAACTATGATTTAGACGCACCAGCATCAGCTGCCTGTCTAAAACGAAATAATAATAATAATAATGCAGAAGGCGGTGATCTTGGACACGGCGCGGATAGTCCGCCGGTTCCTCTCTCTGCAGCCCTGACCACCGGCAGCTTGGGCCTTGCCCCGCTGCTGGCGGCACCCTAGGTTAGGTTTTTTATAATATGTTTATACGTATTTTGTATTGTTTTTGTAAGTGTTTTTGTATTTTATTTTTATATCCATATTATAAAATAACCTAGCCTAAGAGTTAAAATAAATAAAGAGAATAATAATCCATTTTAATAGTTTTATTTTATTTCATAATGATAAGTTTGATACCTTTGAACCAGTTGGCCTCTGGTCTTATCCAGCGGTGTATCCCCATCCCTATTAGCCAGGGACACCAAGGCCCCGGCCATCACCAGGTCCTCGGCGATGGGTCCATAGCCCCAGAAGCAAGCGTAGTGGAGCGGAGAGTTGCCGTGGGCGTTGGTGAAGTTCACATCCACGCGATTTTGTAGGAGCTGGGGACATTTACTCATTTGAAACTGAAGTTTGGAAAACCAGGTATTGTGATATGTAGAAAGAAATAAAATTATTAATTTTAATAAGCATGTTAGCTACCACCTGTTATTTCAAACGTCAATTACTTTTATATACCGTTAAGTTTCTTGTCAGTCCCAAATTCTTGATTCTTTATTCAAACAAATACATGTATAAGTTTACAGCAACCTAAACCAAGACACTTATACTGTTAGTACATAGTCAGTATCATAAACATATGTGTATAGTTTTTATACTATCTCAGGATCTTAAATTAAACATACATATTACTATACTCCCCTACCCTACCCTAAATCTTCTTGAGCACAGGCATAGGGTTAGAGCCGTGTAGATTTATTCGACGTTCATAAGCGCATTGTAATATGCCTACTTGAAAAACAAACTATTGTTAACAAGGAACACAAAATTGCTATGCTATGTCTAATTCCATTACTTGTCTCCCACAGACACTAATGGCGTTATTCATAAACGGCTGCTAACTTAATCAGTTGTTGTTTGTCCCACCTGTCGTTATGCCATAGAGAAGGACAAAAGATGATCATCAGCTGATTAACTTAGCAAACGTTTATGAATAATGCCGTTAATACTTACCAACTGCACTATAGCCCGGTGCCCATGGGCAGAAGCTAGATGCAACGGCGTGTCATCGCCCATATTAGTGACATTGATCCGGGCGCCCCGCTTCATCAGCATCTCTACGATCTTCTGGTGGCCCTCTTTGCAAGCCCAGTGGAGCGGGCTGAAGTCGTGGTCATCACTAGAATATAATGAGTTGTGTTAGGATGAATCCAATACTAAGATAGATATTCTTATTTTTGCTTGTCGCTTTGGATTTAGAAGTAATATCATTTCAATATTTGCAAATCCTGATAGATTCAGATCAAGCTAACTCCGTAGCCATTTTGATAGTACAGACTGTGCAAGTGTTATTTTAAACATCATAATTTCATAGAAGAGTTAGCTTGGTCTCTATCTATCTATCTATTAAGCCCTTTTGTTCTGAGTTAGAGTATGTCTCTAAGCTCAGTGTGCCGCTTGGCAAAGGCCTCCTCTAGCTCTTTCCATTGGGGTCTGTCGTGGGCCACTCTTCTCCATTTCGGGCCCGCTGTGAGATTGAGTTCATCCTCCCATCTTGTTCGAGGTTTCTTCTGACTTCGTGTGCAACCTCTTGGGTACCAATCCGTTACGATCTTACTCCATTTTTCCTGCTTGTCTCTCAACATGTGGCCAGTCCATCTCCACTTCTGCTGGTCTATTTTAGTGAGTATGTCGGTCACTTTTGTTTTTTGTCTCAGGTCTTCATTTCTCATTTTGTCTAGTCTGCGTGTTCCCGTCATACTTCGTTCCATAGACCTCTGGCAGTACTGAAGCCTGTTTCGGTGCTCTTTGTTGAGTGCCCATGTCTCACATCCGTATGTAATGCAGGGTAAGATACATGTGTTAAATACTTTTCTTTTTGTGGTAATGCTGAGATTAGTGGACTTCATTACTTCTTTCATAGACCAATATTTTTTCCATCCGTTGGTTATTCTTGTATTTATTTCTTTGCTAGTTAAGTCTACCGGAGATATCAGTTGGCCAAGGTATGAGTACTCTTCTACATATTCTAGTGAGATCGTATCTATGTTTATTTCTGTTTTTATTGAATTGGTCATTAGTTTAGTTTTTGTGGTGTTCATTGTTAACCCAACTTTTTTGCTTTCTTTGCACAGTGACTCGATCATACCTTGCAGTTTCTTTGGATCTTCTTCAAATAATACAATGTCATCTGCAAATCTAAGGTGGTTTAGTTTCTTACCATCTATATTGAGGCCCATGTGACCCCATTCTAGTTTGCGGAAAATGTGTTCAAGGACTGCAGAAAATAACTTGGGGGACATTGGGTCTCCCTGTCTCACCCCTGTTTTTACTCTGAACTCTGGGCCAATTTTCTCCAGTTGAACTCTTCTTCTTCTTCTTCTTGTTAGGGGCTATATAAGGCTCCAAAGCCTATGTATCACTGCGACCATCGCTGATCTATTGTGATCGCCACCTACTACAACTCTCGATCCAAACATGCAACTTCAAATAGCTGCAGGATCTTTTTGAACTCGAGAGACTTTACCTCCTCCGGGCGCAATATGTGCCCGCCCAGGATTAAGTCACGAGTACGCATTAGGCAAGGGCACTCTGTGAGGATGTGCAAGGGCGTCTCCTCTGCCTCCATGCAGAGTCTGCACCGCCCCATGTCACGTTTCCCCATGGTGTGCATGTGCTTATTTAGGCAACAGTGCCCAGTAAGCACCCTTACCAAGTTGCGCAGTTGGTTCCTAGACAGCGCTAAGGCGTTCGAGGACGCCTTTTTGCTGAAGGCCTTGATAAGCGCTTTGGAATGGTTCAAACCTGTTGTTTCCCTCCAGAGTTGAATTGTTGTGTATTGACAGTAGGTCTTTAGGGTGAGCCGCGTTAGGCTTTTGGGGATACCACAAAACGGCTCAGGACTGTAGTTTATCCCTTTAGCCCCTGCTCGCGCGAGCTCGTCGGCCTTTTCATTTCCTACGATACCCGCATGCCCTGGGACCCAACGTAGAACAACTTTGTTCCTGGCTCCAAGGTTGTTCAATAGTTGCCTGCAGTTCTCAACCAGCCTCGATGTGGTGACATCAGAGGTTAGGGCTAAGAGTGCCGCCTGGCTATCCGAATGGATATAGATTGTGTGATTACCGTAGTTGCTTTGCAGATTGATTGACGCACATTCTAGGATGGCGTATACCTCCGCCTGGAATATAGAGCAAAAACGTCCTAGGTTTAAGCTGATGCTTTTCCTAGGCGCTTCACCGTATACTCCGCAGCCTACTTCAGATCCGGATTTGGAGCCATCAGTGTACCACCTTAGGCTTCCTTCTTTCCACTTAATTTGACTGTTTGACCAGTCCTCCCTTTTGGGGAGTTCCACTGAGTAATGTTTGAGTGGACAAAATTTGGGTGCCATAGTGTCGGATGGCATCCCAAGAACAGGGATATCATACACTGATTCCTTAAACAGTCTCAGAGTTTTCGATAACCAATTACCTCTCCTCGCGCCCGCTATTCTAAGCATACTAGATTTCGCCTCCAACTCCAGATGCAGGTGAAGGGGCGGTAGATTTAGTATGGCCTCTAGGGCTGCCGTCGGGGAGGATGACATGGCTCCAGTGACGATGACACAGGCAGTTCTTTGCAGGCTGCCAAGCTTCGTCACTGTTACCTTCTGCGTCGTTTTCCTGTACCATGCTACAGAGGCGTAAGACACTATCGGCCTCACTATAGATGTGTACAGCCATAAGGCAATTTTGGGTTTTAGACCCCATCGGTTGCCTGCTAAACGACAGCATATTGCCAGGGCTGATCTAGCCTTTTGTATAATTCCGTCCAGTTGAACTCTTGCTTTGCTGTTTTTGTATATGGTTTTGATGACGTTAATATATATCTCCGGAATACCTTGAGTTGACAAACTTTCCCACATGGCTACGTGGCTTATGCTGTCGAATGCCTTATTGTAGTCTATGAATGCCATGTATAGATTTTTGTTGTACTCGTTATATTTCTCCACTATCTGTTTCACTGTGTGGATGTGGTCTAAAGTTGAAAAGTGTTTCCTGAATCCAGCTTGTTCCATTGGTTGGTTTTCATCAAGTCTTTTACTTATTCGATCCAGTATGACCTTCGAGAAGATTTTATATAAGTTAGACATCAGACTTATAGGCCTGTAGTTACCTATGTCTTCCTTTGGGCCTTTCTTATGCAATAGGATGATGTGTGATGTTTCCCATTGTGAGGGTATCCATTGGCTAGTCATAATTTTATTAAATAATTTTGTGAGTACAGGAGCTAGTTCCATCCCTCCCTCCCCATCCCTTTTAGAAGTTCATTGTAAATGTTGTCGGGTCCTGCTGCTTTTTCTAACTTTTGACTCTGGATAGCCTTGATTACTTCGCATTGTAATATTTCCGGCTCGAGCTCTATGTCAAGTACTTGATGTTGGTTATAATCTCCTTGGTTCGATGTTTGGAATATAGGGAAGTCTGTGTATAGTTGTTCATAAAATTGCGTCGCTATTCTAACTATATCCTCTCTTTTTGTGACGGTGTTAGTTCCTCGTTTGACTTTCGGGATCCACTCTTTGTTTATTTCTCTTAATTCTTTAAAGGCTTTGCGCACACCCCCTGATTTGATTATGTGTTTCTCTAAAGTCTGTAGTCTTCTAATTTTGCGATCCCTCCTTATGTTTTCTTTTATTTTTTTACTGGTTTCTGCAATTAGTTTAAGGTTATTCTTTTTAGAAGGTCCTGCTATTAGGTTCTTTCTTTCTTCTATAAGGTTAAGAGTTTTCTCACTGAGTGGGTATTTTTGTTTCTTGGGGTTGATTTTTTTAGGAGCCGTCAAATATTCTTCCAGTTTCTGGTAATTTTCTTTAATGCTGGTGTTATCATTTATCAGGTCATGGATGTTTTCTGACAGTGATTGGGCTAATCCCTTGCAATTTGGATCAATATTCCTGTCTGGTGTTTTTTTAATATGTTTCCTGGATGCCTTTGGTAGATTTATTCTGAGTTTGCTTCTAATTAACCGATGGTCAGTGTTGAAGTTGAGATTTTGTATAACAGAAGTGTCTATAAATGCTTTTGGGTGGTTGCTTGTAATGTAGTCTATTTCATTTTTGCTTGGTCTCTATGTGCTTTAAAAAAGTTATTAAAATTTATCTTTGGAAATGTATTAAGCTCCGTAAACTATAAAGAGTCTGACCATGCTAAGTTTTCATGGTCAAGTGGGTAGCTTTAGCTAGCGGAGCTGTTAGTGATATGTATGCTTACTGCCAAGTATGCACAATTTTACCATGGTCAGAGATAAAAAGGTTTTCCACATGACAGATCACATGGTGGAATTTACATATAAGTGTTAAAAACTGGCAAAATAAATAAAAATAAAATAGGGCAGGCAAAAAAGGGGGTTACTAAATAAGGTGTTAGGCATACATTGCATTGGATCTTTCGGCTTGGTTTATGACGAATCCAACTAAATAGCTAATGTTATAAATTAGTAGATTGATAAAACTTCATAAGACTGTACTTTAAGGAAAACAGCTTACTAATTGCAATTGAATTCAAATATATTTGTAACAGGAAAACCTGAACAAAAAGGTAAATAGTCTTGGTGTAAGTTTAATCCTAAAAGTGGCTTAAGGCTGTAGGTAGAATGAAACGTAATGTATAGGTAGCGCGTTGTACGCTTTCTGTGTACAAATAAACCAAAGCAATTAATCTATTTTGGCTTTACATTACTAGGCCACGAGAGCCGTGACATAAACAGAGTGGGCGTGTGCCTCCAATGCCATATGCGGAAAACCTGCACAACCATATGGCTCCTAAATACCCTCAATACCAGACTAAACTCTTAAACTTACCCTTGGTTGAAATCATGCTCGATATCATCCAGCCAAACCCTCACTTGTAAGGCATTTCCTTCGCGACACCACTGAAATATATCCTCCATGATTTCTCAAATATATCTCACTCCAGCACAAATTTATATTGACTATATCGATAAGGCACTCTTTCACTTATATCTAAACATGTAATACTATTAATAAACTGTAAATAAAACAGGAAAAACGAAAATAGTAATATACTATACAGGCCTACTCATTCATTCATTCTGTATATTTGACAGTTTCGCAACCACTATAAATAAAGTATAGCCCGATATAATTTAAGACTGCTTAAAAGTGACATCATTACTGCATTTATATTGCGGTTTCTGTTTTACTACCTATTTTATTGTATATGTTGTCTTTGTCGCTGGTAATTGCATGATTCAATCGGTATTTTTCATTTGGCAGCATAGCTTCGGGTTGCTATAATTGAAAAATATTCGTTGTCTGATTTGACATTTTTGTCTTGCACACAGCGCATATTGACGTGCTTCAGAATACTTTGTGTGAAAGACACAGACATACAATTCCCGCTCGCGCTTGACAGACAGCTGAAGTGTGCGAAAGGGAAGCCATCACGTATATGAACATCCCATGAGTGCGAAAAAGTCAGACTACCAATGAGAAAACGTAACCACTTTTGACTTTGACGACGGCCGCGGACGGCCAAGAGCGTATCACGGTAATTTTCAAATTGAAAAATATACACGGATTAGGACGAAAAGTATTAAATAAAGTAATTCAGTGAAGATGGTGTATTGTAGTGTGTTGGATTTCAGTGTTACAGTGCCAAATAATCCAAGCAAATACTCATTTGAGAGGATTTATGATATTCCGAGCGAAATTTTCATAACGATATTTTGTCAAATTAACAGCGTAAAAAGTGTAAGAAGCCGGTTTATAAAGTTCATTATAAGTTTTTCTTCCTTTGTTTGCTAATATTTTATCATATTAGTCTATAATTTAAAATATTTTGTGTAAAAACATAATCTGTTACTTTACGCTAGGGCTTGACAAAATGTACATGACAGTATCGATAACTTGTCAGCATATTAATAGCTATGTAATTATTTCTTCACAAGACATCATTAAGATATTAGCTTTTATAACCGACTTCAAATAATAACGATTGTTATACCTTATTGAAGGTGCTCATGTTTAGCGGTAAATTTAAACTTCACTTTCCAACACAGTAAGAGTTGCATTAAGATAAGTCTGCAACGATTTTGATAGCACACGCAGTGCACGTGTTATTTATACATCATAATGTCGTAGAATTTTAACGTTTAAAATAACACATTTGAATAAAAAAAAAGCGGCCAAGTGCGAGTCGGACTCGCCCATGAAGGGTTCCGTATTTAGGCGATTTAAGACGTATAAAAAAAAACTACTTACTAGATCTCGTTCAAACCAATTTTCGGTGGAAGTTTACATGGTAATGTACATCATATATTTTTTTTTGTTTTATCATTCTCTTATTTTAGAAGTTACAGGGGGGGGGGACACACATTTTACCACTTTGGAAGTGTCTCTCGCGCAAACTATTCAGTTTAGAAAAAAATGATATTAGAAACCTCAATATCATTTTTGAAGACCTATCCATAGATACCCCACACGTATGGGTTTGATGAAAAAAAATTTTTTGAAGTTTCAGTTCGAAGTATGGGGAACCCCAAAAATTTATTGTTTTTTTTCTATTTTTGTGTGAAAATCTTAATGCGGTTCACAGAATACATCTACTTACCAAGTTTCAACAGTATAGTTCTTATAGTTTCGGAGAAAAGTGGCTGTGACATACGGACGGACAGACAGACGGACAGACGGACAGACAGACATGACGAATCTATAAGGGTTCCGTTTTTTGCCATTTGGCTACGGAACCCTAAAAAGTAGTCGATAAAGCAATCAAACATCGACAGATTATTAATATGTTGTAACATGACATCACTATTTTTGTTCTTACATAGACAATTTACGCACACACTTGCATTTCATTTTTGGGCCCACTTTTGAATATTGACAGTTGTTCTAGTCATATTAATTCTATGGTGAAAGACGAGAAAATGTACATTTTGTTTATTAAATAAACAACTTTTAGCGAAGTAATCGAATTACCCACGAGCTATGCAGACAGGATCAGCTTGCGCCTCAACATAAGCCTCGTGCAAGTGCTAAACTTTTGGCAGCCAAGATCTTTGATGGTTTTGTACGTAGTGATTATATTCTCTTTGGTTTTGTATTATGCCAATACAAAAATAGAACGATTCATTTCGGTCACCGGAAGTCACCTGGCTGGAAGATCTTTTTTTGTAATGAACTAGCCAGTCTAGCCACTGCTAAATCTTCGGTTGAATTAGGGTATAGTGGTATATTAGGTACAATAGAGAATACGAACCTCGGACGGATTGTACCAATGAGCTTTTCGGAACTTATATGTACGAAATATCATTTGATATTTACCAGTCGCTTTTCGGTGAAGGAAAACATCGTGAGGAAACCGGACTATAAGTAATCCCAATAAGGCCTAGTTTACCCTCTGGGTTGGAAGGTCAGATGGCAGTCGCTTTCGTAAAAACTAGTGCCTATGCCAATTCCTGGGATTAGTTGCCAAGCGGACTCCAGGCTCCCATGAGCCGAAGCAAAATGCCGGGAGAACGCGAGGAAGATGATGATGAGAGAATACGACCAGAGCCCGTTTCTCAAAAACTTGTAACTTGTAATACAAGCTTTTGAGAAACGGGCCCCAGAAGCTTGGAGGATACAACTAAACGGAGTAGCCATTAACAGGCTTTCCCCTCTGTCGAAAATAGGCGGCCAACGGTCATACACAATGTATGGACTGACGTTTATCTGACATGGCTATTTTTACGTTACGCATACATTTGACGTTCCCCTCCCCCGCAAAAATCGGCAGACTGTTTTGTACAGAAAATTACAGACATGGCGTCTCCGTTTGATTATATCCTCCAAGCCCAGAAGTGATAGATAACTCAAATTGACTATAAAAAATTCATTCAGGTAAGCATTATAGTCTACTAGCTTTTGTCTGCGACTTCATCTGGGATGAATGAAGATTTCTGTGACAAAATGTACTTCCTTGGGACTTAGGGTGTTACCACACCAATCGATCGATCGATTTTTCTAGGTAGAAACTATCGATTGACGTGGATCGATCGATTGGTGTGATAACACCCTTAGAAGACGCTAGTGTGAGGTGCCTCTAAAACTATTGTTTGTATTGATTTCACTAGCGTCTTTTGATTAGAGCGTCGGCTAGTCGGCGTCTATGGAAAACACCGTCGCTCTCGATACGCAGTAGCGCCAATGTTGCGTTGAGCAGCAGCCATAGAGTTGACTAATAGATGTCGACGCTCGGGAGACGCTACTCTTTTCTGGCCCTTAAGCTTGAACATATAACATACAGACAAAGTTACTTTCGAATTTACAATATTAGGAGGGAAGGTATCTTTACTCTTTACTTCCCTACTAATTTAGCTTATAAGTAGTTGTATGTAGTAGTTTAGATAGTTTAGCTTAATATTTGAATTACATATATGGATAACACTGATTTAAACTTTCACGATTTTTACACATCTAAAAACCTCTAAAATCTTTTTTAAATCTTAAAACTTAGATACGCGATTAAGTCCCGTTGTATAATTTAATAATACATATATGGAGTTAAAATAACAACCCAACATTGTATTCAAAATAACTTTATTTCAAAATACCGTTACAAAGTACAGTAAAGTTAGAACACAATGAAAACAATTCCCTTGCACAAACAAAACGCATCACAGAACGACAGCTAGTGACTGTGAGTAGAAGCTGCATTCGATAATATCTACACTACACTTATTTATAGAAAAGATTCATTGATTGCAAAGTAAGGACGAACACGAGGAATCTCGTACATTGAACCGCCATTCCCTATCTATCGCTCGCGCTCGCTTCCCTAGCTCTATATAATTATGCGCGTGCGACAGAGATAGAAAATGGCGTATGTATAGAAATACTACCATCTATGGAAAAAACCGTGTCCTCAAGTTTGACAGCTGAAGATGGTGTATGTTTTCTGGTCATTAAATTGTCAAACGATTGACAGCTGAAGGCCTACCGCGAGCCACGTTCTACGTGTTGCCTCTGTCGCACTTGTAAATTCTTACGTTAGTGTGACAGGGAACGTGGTTGGCGGTAGGCCCTCTGGTATGTACCGTGTACTGTACGGAACCTGTAAATCTGTACATTAGCTGTCAAATTCAAAACGTGTTTTTTCCTTACACTTTAATACTTTTCTAGTACAATCAATGAATATTTTGTTGTTAGTAATGGGACTAAGGTCATCACACCGATGCCTATCCGCACGTCGCTCCTGTGTGTAAACGAGACAACGCCATAGATCTATGGCGATGTCTCGCTCACACACCGAAGCGGCGTGCGGATTCCAATGTGAAGACCGCCTTAAAACTAATAATTTTATCCTTACATATCACAATATCAACAGCTACTCTAAGCGGTACGGCGAAAGTGTACCTCAGACTTAAGTTTTAAATGAGTTCTGATATCTTGACGGACAGACAGATCAACAAACAGTTAGGCCTAAACAAATTTAATACATTAACAAACATCGACAAGGGCAAAATTTAGTAACCGCGTAGGGAGTTCCTATATCGATAACCTCAATTATCGATATCGATGCTTTTCTCATAAATGTACTTAGAGACCGGAATTTTTCCCCCAAAATTCGATGTCATTCATTAGAGTAAAAGCGATTTAAGTTTAAATTAATGTTTTATTAGGTAATTAAACGATTATAACTTGTTTGTCATAGATAGTTTAATCGCTTGTTAAGAATGGACTTAAATCGCTCAAAAAGTCCACTTCTGAACAGGAATAATATCGTACATTGACCTTACAATACTGGTCTCTATCGCACACGCACAATTTATATTGCCGTCGCGCTCGCACAGGTCAATGTACAAAAGTTTTCATATTCAGCGGACGCACTTTTGTACAGAAATGGGAAAAACTTACAATTTCCTTATTTTACAATGCATTTCATACGATTATGTAACAAAATATTGATTTTTATAACCTAGATGCGTTAGTTCAGCGATTTCTAAAAACTAGTTGTGATATAGTATGTTACCGGCAAATTGGATATATCGCACAGACAGATTTATTTCAAAAATATTCTGGCATCATCCTTATATTTATAATTTGGTCAACCAATCGTGACAGTAAAGTATGGACGGTTAGCACGAAGAATTTCGTACATCGAACCGCCTGTTCTTATCTCTATCGCACGCGCATAATGATATGTATTATTTTTCCACTTGCACAGTGGCACTGACCGCTGGCATCATATCGGCAGGACAGCAATATAATTATGCGCGTACGATAGAGATAGAAAGAGACGGGTCAATGTACAAAATGATTCATGCTTAGCGTCCTTAGTCCTTACTTTTTAAAGTACTCAATTACATCTACCTTTCTCTTTCTTATCTTTTGAACAGTCACGAGAGAAAGATATGGGCATATAACCTCAATTGACTGTCCACTACTAATATCCATATTTTATGGTATCACAAAACAAAACAGAATGCATCTTACGTTTTAATACTTTTATGTTTCATACATAAGACACAGGTATACTGTATATTATCCTATTTAAAGTATTTATCTAACAAAAGGAACCCAATATTACGCAAAAATTTTCAATTTGCCAAGCTGCTTCGCTTATAAATAAAATAATATAATATAACAAAACACAAACTTCCGATATAACTGATATAAGTAACAAAAAAATTTGGTGATATCACATTAAGTTCTTAAAGCATTACATTAAAACAAGCATTAGTGTACGCAAAAACAAAAAAAATGTGAATAACTTAATAATCAAATTAAATTAACATTCACTCAATCAAGCGTAGTGTTGTAATCTACATTTAGATTAGTAGTCGATAAAATAAAAAATCGATATCGATTAATTCGATAGCTAAGTATACACTATAAGACATGATTAGTTATTCGACATAAATATGCCTTCAGTTTGTCACTGACATAAACGCCATCGAGCACGTAATTTACTTTCTATACATCTCGCTCGTACTCGCATATTAGTGCGAACGAGATGTATAGAAAGTAAATTACGTTTTCGATAGCGTATATGTCAGTTTTGACACTGTCAGTGACTCATGGTAAGGGCTTTAACGCCTTCGCAAAAAATGTTAATTTAGTGCAGTGCAGGTTTTCTTTGTTTTTTTAACCATTTTGACTGCGCTGGTCAATATGCAGAAATTTTAAAATAGTGACAGAATTTTTAAACAAAGTATGTGCATAGAAGAATAAACGTAGTGATACTGTTGGACGAATTGGAAGGACAAAATCATTACTTGAATGCTATCTAACAGCTGGTTACTTAGATTATTACATTAAATATAAATACACTGGCAGCTCAATGGTTTTCAATGTTTTTATAAGAATTCACTGGACTTTAATTTAGTAACAACCACATAAGTTAATAATTAATTATTTTTGATGTCCAAATGAGGCCTTGTTCACCTAATAATTTATATTATGTATATATTTTTGACAGCATGAGTTATAATAAATTAATGTATTTGCCTCGTTTGTGACTAAATGAATAAACGGGTACAGATATATTGTTACAACAGATTTTTGGCTTTTCTAAACCCTGAAAAACTCCTACGTCACAAGACCTGTAGAATCACATTATAATAGACAATAACAAGCTCAATACATTTCAAATTTGCAACATTACAGTAGAGAATTTAAATTTAGTAACTAATTTTATCGATAACTACACATTACTGAAATGTCCCATCCTTAGACCATACATTTAGTACATTCATTTAAAACTTAACGATTTTTAAAATGGAACACATTTTGAATACCTGATTTTTTTCGTTTGGATACATTTTTAGCCGGATTTATCAAAAGATTAACCCTTTGCCCGCCACGCCTATCGTGTGTGGCGCGTCATTGTGAACCTTGTCGGAATGCATGAAGGTTGATATTGGGCTGTAGCCGCGCGCTTGTTCACGTCATTGGCGGTTAAAGGGTTAAATAAGTTAGTAGCAGAAATAACTAAACGAGCGATATCTTTAAAATGATATATGCACTCTAATTCTCTTAACAATAAAGTAGTTTTTACATAATTTTGGACAACTCATCCGCTTAGCTGCTTCTGAACGTACATTTAAATTTTAGTTATGTAAAACGTGTGTGTAGGCCTTAAATAAGCCCGAGATCGTTTATCAGTCGCTTTTCGATATTTGAAATAGTTATTATAGTGAGTTCATGTACTGGATTATGATTATAACTATATCCTAAAATGAATAAACTGTCGTCCGCGATATTTCCGGACCGATACGCCCTTCGACCTTTATCTTAAAGGCCGGCAGCGCACTTGCAACCCCTCTGGTGTTGCGGGTGTTCATGGGTGACGGTATATAATTGCTTACTATCAGACGATTCGTCCGCTCGTTTGCCTCCTATAATATAGGAGCCTAGGAGCTCCTATAATAGGACCTATATAATATAAAAAATATTTAGGATAAAAAAACAAGGTTTAAATCGTATTACACAGGCAACTAATAGTGTATGTTGCAAATATCATAAGGAATTCTCGTTTGATATTGTACATTTCATTGTTTCTGCTTATTAATGGTTAGTACATGATTACTTCACATAATTTATGTATAGTCTTAAATATTGTTGATGATCTAAATCTTAATATGTATTAAGATTAGCACAATTGTGTATTTCACATATTTTAGAATGGAAAAATATATATTATTAAGGTTTGCGTCCCTATTGAGGGGATATTAATTCCGAAATATTAATTCGTTTAGTCCAGTGTTTTGTAAAAATAATTATAACACATTTATTGAAATTGTTGTACACAGTTGGACACAAAATCAATACTATAGCTAGTTTCACTGTTCCGACGATTAACTGTAGCTATTTTACTTGTGACTCATACTGAACTCCAATTTTTGAAATGTGTAGCTATATCTGTCGGCGAGGACAATCAATGTCAGAAAAGCAGACAGTAATCTTGAACATCCGATGATATAAATATAGAACAGGGGATCGACTAGGTTGCCTGCTGCCATAAGTATAGCGGCTACAGTAGACCGGCTCAGACCGGGGCCAAAAATACAATAGTTACAGTAAGTCGATTTCACTCGGTACTAAAAGTAAAGCACTCACAATAAGCCCGCCGGACGGCTCAGTGTCGCAAGTAAAATAGTTACAGTACATCAACTCAGTCATCAATGTCTTTCCTAGGGGGTAATTGCACAAAAGATCCCTATGGGTCGAAGTGTATTCACAGGGGCCCCCGAACAACATAAGATAAGATAAGACATCAACTCAGACGTTTGGGGCCACAGCTACTTAAGCTACAGTAGAGTGAGTCGGACAATGTAGTGTAGAGAGTACGTTACCATTGGGGCCCTTGGAGGATACAACTAAACGGAGTAGCCATTAACAGGCTTTCCCCTCTATCGAAAATAGGCGGCCAACGGTCATACACAATGTATGGACTGACGTTTATCTGACATGGCTATTTTTACGTTACACATACATTTGACGTTCCCCTCCCCCGCAAAAATCGGCAGACTGTTTTGTACAGAAAATTACAGACATGGCGTCTCCGTTTGATTATATCCTCCAAGTTGGGGCCACAGCTACTTAAGCTACAGTAGAGTGAGTCGGACAAAGTAGAGAGTACGTTACCATGGTAACGGGTCTGGTGCCTCGTGTATAGTAGAGCTGCACTGCGTGTTCACAGCGAGAAGAACTTGAGGAAAGCGGCGGGCGGGACGGGGTGCGGGGGCAGCGGCCCGCCCGCCTCGCGCAGGCGCGAGCGGTACTCCGGGCACTGGTACACCAAACACCAACATTTACTCAGCAAATAGGTCACAAGCACTGACAATCCAACCTCTAGACTGAGCTTAGGCCATGAATCTAGTATAACTGGATTGGGCATGAGTGGTGGGGATAACTGACAGAACGGGATAGTCTTATGTATCTTTCAGTAGGAGTAGCAGTTTGATTGTTTGCCCTTGTCACAGTCTCACATCTTGTTTTATTCCCCACCGTAAATTGACCACCGTGATTGGTCGAATTCATTTGTTGCCCACCATAACAAATAAATTCGACCAATCATAGCGGCGCAATGCAACGCTATGATTGGTCGAATTTATATGTTCTGTCCCTCACGGAGGCACGTGTAGACCACTTCTATAGATGCTACCTTCTATGGCTTAGGCCAATTCTTTCATGAAACCGATGCTGCCAAAAATACGGGGGTGCGGGGGGACGAGGTGAGCGAATCCCGTGCCGTGATTGGTCCGTTCAAAGACACGGACCAATCACGGCACAGGATTGACTCGAAGATGGAGTAATGCTACCGTATGTGTGGCAGAGGGGGTAGCGCGACTATGCTATGTCTAGAGGTTGGATTGTCTGTGGTCACAAGCCACAAGGGTACTTTTACACGTCTACATGGAATTTACATACGAGCAAAAAAAAACACATCAGAAATTATAAAATAGGCCTACATCTAAGCCGCAAATATCAAATCAAACTAAAGTATTACATAGAGATGTGTAAAGTCTCTAAACGTCGGAGTACAAAAAAATAAATATAATAATACTATTAAAAAAAAATCCACAAAGATACAAAAACTTTTACCACATTACTATTCATTTACATAGGGCCCCTTGCCCGGCTAACCCGGGGTTAAGCGGTTAAACCTGGAGTCGCCATGGTTATTTTAGTTACCAATAAAATTTGACACTGGGTTAACGGTTTAACCGATTAACCCCGGGTTAGTGAGATGGTGCAACTGGCGCTTAGTGGCCTAATTGGGTAGGATAGCCGAGCGGACCAAATGCTGGACTAAAGCCAGAGGAAAAATTGGCTTTTAAAATTCCCCACAACAATTACAATATGATGTTTTTGGAAAAAACCGGCCAAGTGCGAGTCGGACTCGCGCACGGAGGGTTCCGCACCATCAACAAAAAATAGAGCAAAACACGCAAAAAAAAACAAGAAAAAAAGCGGTCACCCATCCAAGTACTGACCCCGCCCGACGTTGCTTAACTTCGGTCAAAAATCACGTTTGTTGTATGGGAGCTCCACTTAAATCTTTATTTTATTCTGTTTTTAGTATTTGTTGTTATAGCGGCAACAGAAATAAATCATCTGTGAAAATTTCAACTGTCTAGCTATCACGGTTCGTGAGATACAGCCTGGTGACAGACGGACGGACGGACGGACGGACGGACGGACGGACGGACAGTGGAGTCTTAGTAATAGGGTCCCGTTTTTACCCTTTGGGTACGGAACCCTAAAAAATGCACAAGTTTTAAATAAAACGTGAATGTACTTACAACTTACAACACTTCTAAAATGCCAACATCCAACGTGTGTATATAAATTACCCCATTCCAAGATTATAATAATATGTGACTTAGTTACATTTCTTCTATAAGGTTAACGTGGCTAATTCCATCGTAATTTCATTAACTGATAATTTTCTCGACAAAACAGTTTCAGCAATCAAAAGCAGATGGTTTTTGTCCTACGATAAAAATCGAAGAAATATACGCTCGTGGACGGAATAGCCCCTATGATGGGATTAGCCACATTGGCCTTAATTTAAAATTTAATCTAAATTCTAACCTGATCAGCAATGCATGGATGCCCCAGCGAGCGCCAGAAAAGGCACTTGCAGTGGCGACACAGCGATAACGTCTCCGCGTACTGCGCGTCTTGCCGCAACCCATACAATCTGGAAACAAACGGAATATTACATTGACTTGAAGACGAAGTCTAGTAAAACATAACGACCTATGATCGGAATCATCCTGCAAGATCGAAGCATTAAAAAAGCACGAAAGTGCCAATTTAAACGCTACTTGAAGGTATTAGGGGTAGACTTACTTCCTGAGCTGGTGGAATACACTCTTCCAGTCAACATCCTCCTTGTCCTTGGTGACGGTCTCGATCTGAGGACGCGTGAAGTGAAATGCGACCAGTTCACGCCACGTGCGTTGCTCCGAGCATACGGAGGCCATCACGTTCCATGCTGATGACGCCGCCTAGAAACGTAGGTCGAGACTTTAGATAGACATAAAGAAATAGGAGTTCTTAATGATAATTCGACAAAAAAAATATTTATTTTATTTATTGGAGAAACAACAGAAGTATGCGACAGGATAATAGGTTACATTGTTAGGTATAATATTGAGATGAACACTTAGTTCCTTAAACGCTCTCACTAAAGCATACTTAAAATAAACGGACTTAACTAAAAGGTATGTTTACATACAAGTTTACCAAGTTTTGTAGACCATGCTTTTATTGACAACATCATTTTTGGAAATGAGGAACTAGATTTTTCTTGAAGTAGAGTATGGTAAGTAACCTAGCAACAATAGCATCAAGAAAAGGAGTAACATTAGTTGAGCCTTACATCTAAATCCCTGTGGTCCGCTATCCTCAGTAGTATCTCCCTGATGCACTCCTCGGGCAAATCGTGAAGTTTAGGCACTACCTCTGGTCCCGGCTGGAATGAGACAAATATCAAATAAGTAATATACATTAGTCATGATTCCACTTGTTACAACTTTACAAGTTAAATAGAATTGAAATAAAACACATAACTGCTAACTGTATTTGGCTGAGAGTGAGACACGTCGTCGTGTTACAACGGAGTTTTCACGGCGAATTCATTTTCAATGTAATGTGGTATGTTCAGTCTCTGCTTTGATGTGATATTAAATTAGTAATATACATTTTTATGCGTAACTGGAAAGTCTAAGGCAATTTTAGCGGATGCATCAAAAACGATTCGCATGGCGAAATGTTGTTATCTTTGTTTGCCTTTGTATGGTGTGGAATATAATAACCGGCGAGGCATACGACTAGATTAGACTGATATGATACTGTTAGGCTCAGTTGTTCCATCATAAATAAAAAATAATTTTGACGACAATTAAATAGACCTTACATAAACCCGAGTGTTATAAACCTATTCAAGGTGACGGTGGATGGATGGTGAGAGAAATAGCCGGAGCAAATACTAAGGGCCGTTCATCGACCACGATGACTGAGAAGAAAGTGACCGACCTCCTGTATCCGGATGCTGTCTGCGATGTGGTGTATCCTGGCGATGGCGTGGTCGTGGTGCCCCCACAGCGCGCGCGAGCCGAGCGGCCGGCCCCAGCACGCGCGCCGCTCCGCCTCGCGCAGCGCGCCCAGAGCCCCCAGGAGCGCGCGGAGGGCGTTCAGGTTCTGCTTCGATGTGGCCACTGAAATGCAGGATGTCAGGTGAGGCAACTTTTATTGCCTTTTATCTACCACTAGCGACCCGCCCCGGCTTCGCACGGGTTTACAAATTATACATAAACCTTCCTCTTGAATCACTCTATCTATTTAAAAAAAACCGCATCAAAATCAGTTGCGTAGTTTTAAAAATCTAAGCATACAGACAGACAGACAGACAGCGGGAAGCGATTTTGTTTTATACTATGTAGTGATTAAAAAGACGTACCTACTATCCCGTCCCTAGTTATTGTGAAGATGCAGAGCAGAATCCTAAGATTTTTGAACAGTGCTGTGAGTTTGACCTAGGTATCATTAACTTTTTTAAATGTTTATTTCACGATCACAGACATATTTTGGTCTGATTTTTATCGATCGGTGGACGTTCATTTATGTATTCATTGTATTTGCATGGATGACCTGAGGAGCCCTTACCTTGGTCCGCAAGTTGTTCCAGCATAGAAAGTAGTAACTTCTGCGCCGCGCCAGGTAAATGCGTCAGGCGCTGACCGCCCAGCAACAGTTCTAGTAACGCGCAGATATAATTGAACCGACGGACGTCGCGGACAGCTGAAGAGAAGTCCAGGCGGCGGACGGCCTCCGAGAGGCCGTTGAAGCCTGCGATCTGTGGAACAAATAAAATTATTTTATAGATTATGTGCGGAAAGAGAAGAGTCGTGGAATGTATGGGGCCCAATACATTCCACGACTCTTTTCTTTCCGAACAGACTCTAAACCAATAATTCAACATAGTAATGTGAGTTATGTGAGATTCTCTCTTTAACGGTTAAGGACTATCCGGACTAATTGAAATTTTAAAAAGTAAGCAATGTGATAGTCTTGTCTATCTTTCCCCGAAATCTATTTTCAATATGTACGAGCAAATACGAGTATAAAGGTTAAGGGTATGAACATAATAATTGTACCACGTATGTTCTTAACAACTGCAAGATTAAGTAGTGATATGTTAAAATAATTTGTTTAAGCTATTTAAACTTTTTAAAACATCCAAAATATATTTTATCAAATAGGTACAGTTTCAACTGAAAATAATAGTGCTGACCCACTTCGCCGGTTTTCGGTATTCAGTTAAAATAATCCAATTTGATATGTAAATATTGAAACAAGTGTTCCGTTTTGCCAATTTAGGCATGAATTACCAAGTTGTAAATTCATGATATCAGGATCATGTGAAGCGACCCTTTTTGTCTTAATAGCATTTTTTAGCATATCCTTAAAAATCAGTTGAATCATAACCATTCCAAATCCCTTCTCCTTCAGATTTCAGACATAAAAAATAAATAAATGTGTAACTTGAAAATACTAACCTCTCTAGTACATTTGATAGTGATATGACAGTGCGGGGGAACTCTGGCCACGGAGTCGCCTTTCTCGCCTTCGTCACCTTCCTGGCTCCTGTATTACAAAAACATATAAACATACTTATTATATGTGACAGTGACAGCAGTGTCCGACGAAAAGGCAAATACATGTAATAACCCCTTTACTGAACAGATAAACTTGCAAATAATTCGGGTACTGTTTACAACAAATAAATCAAGATTGAATCAAATAGCACTGGGGTGGTCTGAGATGAGACGTAAGCCGTTGCTATTAATGACATGATGACAAAGATATATTATACCTTTTTAGGTATCAATCTCAGTAAACCATAACCACACTAAACGCTTGACCGCATACGGATGCCCGCGGGCTCAGCACGGTTCCATTTTTATCGACTATCACTATACCCGTCACTTTCGCACTTACATACTTGTTAGAACGTAACAGGCATGGTGATAAACGATAAAAATGCGACCGTGCTGCTAGGGCTGATCAAAACAAACCTACGGATGTAGCTGAATGCAATGATAGGTTGAATGTGAAGAGGCTATACCGGTATACCCCATTTCATATACCATGACGGGATTCCACTTGAAAGTGCTTTAAAGAGAACCATAATGTTGATCTATTGTTTAAGAGCCAACAGGAGCTGAGATTTAAATATTTTAGGTAAATATACCCGTCTCGCTAACGGAAGCGGCTCCTGAAACTAGTGCGATAAGGACAAGGCGAAAAATCCTGCGTAAAAATCTCAAAAACCGAGGTTTCGTACTCGACTGTTTCCTCCTCCAAAACTTAACCAATCGTAACCAAATTTGGAAATCTAAATGACTATGAAATTATCTGTGTCGGACCGTTTTGCTTTTTTGGTTAATTGATATCAGTTTTGAATACCACGCCTCTCATTGCGGCATAGTCAATTAAGCCATTTTGGCCATTTTTGAAGGGCTCTAGCGCCTTAAAAAAATATCAAAAAAAGCAAAACGGTCCGACACAGATATTGACAATATTAATCTGTGTTGAAAAAATCATTGCTCTAGCTTCAAAACCCACGGAGGAAACAGTCGAGTACGTTTGTATGGAGAAATTACCACTCCTGTTGGCTCTTAACAATTGCTTTACGAGCTCTGCTTTTCAAAGTCAGCGTGCGGTAGTATTACTTTCAGTGAAGTAATGAGGGGTTAAGTGTTATTTGATAATACTTGAGTGGGTCTCTATTGTTTCCCAAAAAGTTTAAAGTCACAATGTATTGTTTGCCCGCAATTTTCGTTAGTCATAATTTATTTGGTTCAGAAACGCGTCACTTTTCAGGATTGCCATAAGACAAACCTAACCTAACCTATCTGTAGGATAACCTTAGGAAAATCCTGTAACGGTTTCAGTTTTATGACTAATGATAATATGACAAACAATAGTTATAACGGTAAAAGCTCAAACGCTTAGAAACAAGCCTAATTCTGCCCTGCTAATAGTAAGTGCAGTATAATATACTTGCATGAAAATCATCGTTTAAATAAAGAACTTATTCAAAGAGAACAAGATAAACAATTGCATGACTTTTCAACTGCGATTACTGCATATGTTGTTAGCACGGCAGAATTATAATAATACAAGTACTTTACAAGGTAAGAAATTATTTTTAACATAAAGGATTTTTGTGTCGGCCATGATTATACAATTTTTGCACACATCCAGTCCAGACGAGCGTGACGTGCCTAAGTGACGATTCCGAGACGCTTACTGTTAAACTTTGTCTTTGAGACTCATTAGGACTAGCTCATTAACCAGCTTTCACTATTTCAATGGCCTAGTGTCGTAAAATGTGGAAAAAGTTTTGCTAAATGGAATTCAAATTGCTTTCGGTTTACGTAAAGGTGAACATATTCGGTAGGTGTCCAAGGGCCGGTTGCCAAGATGACAATAGTCCATAGACAAACGTCAACGAAAAAGTGAAAAAAAATACCTTTACCTAAACTCACGTCATTAAACATTTCCAATTCCATACATTATTTTGAAGTCCGATTGGCGCTTTCTATAAACTATTGTGTAGGTAATTTACAACACATTTATATTATTTTAAATAAACCACCCCGAGAGGAGGGAGGGCAATGACGCAGACCACATCCTACGCGTGACTGTCAAGGGCACAGCTAGTTGTGTACTTACCTATGTAGTAAATAAGGACCTACATAATTTCGCGAAGGATTTGAGAATAAAACGTCTAACTTTTACTTTCTCGCGCGGCACGGACGGATGTTTTCATTTAAAAAATTTCAAGCAGAGATTAATAGTACAAATATACCAAAATAAATACGTAAAGTAAATAATAGTTAATTCGTATGAAATAAAATACCAGTAGGTACTTATGTTGAAAACAATCATCACCAATCACCATTCCTCCAACAGGATTCCCTTTACAACTCGCCGTTTAACTCAAAAATTCTACATATATGAGTTATATAAGAGATCGAGCAGACAAAGAAGTGGAAACAGAAACGATTTGTCATTAGCCGGTGCCCTTAGACGAGCTAGCTTTCTCGCTTTCACTATAATGGCGCTAGGATCGGCGCGTGCGCAACTGCGTCACAATGTAAGTTGTACATGCAGTATTGTGACTGATATACATAATTAGGAAGAGTATATTACAATACAAGTTATCCCAAAAATACGTTGTCAATTTTCATGGCAATAATTTTCTTACTTAAACATCTTTTACAAAACGTCATTAAAATGACAACTATGAACTACAGTGGTACAGTCACTGTCATTTAACGAAACAAAACGTATTATTTTTCAGAACCGCAAACCTTGGTTAAAATTATCAACAATATGCACTAAATATGTGCTTATACTTTGTCAGAAATGTTAAAAATAGCCTCACTTACCCCGTACCCAACACTTTTATGTAATGCCGCTGGAACATTAAATGAAGCGGGTACTTATACTGCGAACACTATCACTGCGGTATCTTGGTTATGATTAACGTAGGCAATTAGGTATAAAGCAACGGTTCAGTTCATTTGGGCCAGTGCTAGCACTAATTTACTTAATATAGACCGGTGTACCATGCAGTTTCTTCACTATTGGTAAAAAGTAAGCATGTGAGCGAAGGCCACGTAAATTGTTGGCAGCCCTCACCTCAACTGTGCGTTTCTCCAGAAACTTCCTGTCTCGCACAGCTGAACTATGAAACGAAATGTCGCCCGCGAAATTTCCGGACCGAAACGACCTTCAACTCTTCAAGAAAAGAGCGTACTTTAAGAACAATTAAGGTCTAAAAATATCTACCTTAGGCTGCGGTCGTACTGCAGACGCCGCACGCAGCCGACAACGTCACGTCGCACGCAGCGTCTGAATGGTGTGTTCGAGAATGCTCGGGAGTGGTCGTTTTCGCTCGCTGCGTGCGGCGTCCCCCCGCCAACACCATTCAGACGCTGCGTGCGACGTGACGTTGTCGGCTGCGTGCGGCGTCTGCAGTACGACCGCAGCCTTAATGTCTAGCTAGACAACAAGGACGAGTACAAAATATATTTGGCGCTTGTCCGTGTCGATATATGCCGCCAATGGAGGGCTTTGTCACTTTTTCTTTAGTAGGTATAATGATGTATTTCAGTTTATAATGTGATCTAAGATTACAAAACCAAGTCAGTGTGGTCAAATGGCCGAGTGTATCGTTATTCGTTAATACTTATACTAATCTGTATGTTTGCGATAAACTCAAAAAAATCGGTTTTCATCTATCAATAGAGTGATTCTTGAGGAAGGTTTAGAGGTGTGTAATTTGTTAAGGTTTACCCGTGCGAAGCCGAGGCGGGTCGCTAGTTAATTTACAAAGCCAAGTCAGTGTAGTCAAATGGCCAAGTATATAGTAATTCTTCAATACTTTATTCATCGGTTGGGCAAGCGGGAAGCCAGAAATACGGCGCCGGTAAGTAGGTCGTTGCCGGCCTGACCTATATTGCCCGGAACACGAGAGCTGGAGAATGGAAAGGAGTCTCAAGTTTCCAAAGAAAAATGGTTATTGGCAAGTATTTCTTAAGGTCAAATAAATATGTAACCTAAGTAAATACGAGGGCTGTTTGATAAGTACCCGTTTTCCAAATGTATTAATATCACGGGCCGAAAATATGTATACAATCGTTTTAAGCCATTTTTCAGAAGTGGGAAAATTTAAAAAAAAACAGCATTCTTTTGTTTTTTTCTCATTTGACAGCGATTCAGTGAAAGCGTGAACTTAAAATTGTGAAAATGGAGAAAGAGCAGTATCGGTCTGTAATTAGATTCTTGTTTTTGGAAGGAAAAACATGTGATGAAATAAAAGTAAGAATGCAAGCGGTTTACCATGAATGTGCTCCTTCTATGACAACCGTCAGATACTGGTTTAACGAGTTTAAGCGGGGGAGAACAACCGTCTTTGATGAGGATCGCCCAGGCCGCCCAATTGAGGTGACTACAGACGATATGGTTAAGAAAATTGAAAATATCGTTTTAGCCGACCGCCGAATTGAACTTCGAGAAATCGTTGATGCTGTAAATGTTCCAATCGAGCGGGTACAAAACATATTAGAAGAAAAATTGGGTATGAAGACAGTATCGGCGACGTGGGTGCCGCGTTTACTCACGGAGGAGCAAAAACGGAACCGACTGACTACTTCGGAGCAGTGTTTGGCCGTGTTCAAACGTAACCCGAAGGAGTTTCTGCGTCGTTTCGTGACCGTAGACGAAACGTGGGTCACCACTACCCCCCGGAAATGAAAGGGCAGTCGAAGCAGTGGATTTTACCGGGTGAACCTGCGCGAAAGATAGCAAAAATCGTTCCATCGGCTGGAAAGGTCATGGCGACCGTTTTTTGGGATTCGCAGGGTATTATAAATATTGAGTTCTTAGAAAAGGGGAAAACGATAACAGGGCAGTACTATGCCAATTTATTGGATGAATTTGACGCTGGGTTGAAGGACAAACGACCCCATTTAAAAAATAAAAAAGTACTGTCTCATCACGACAACGCACCAGCTCATTCGTCTAGAGTTGTGATGGCTAAATTAACACAATTACGCTACGCCCTATTGCCTTACCCCCCCGTATTCTCCAGATTTGACCCCATGCGATTTATTTTTGTTTCCCAACCTGAAAAAATGGCTCGGTGGTAAGCGATTTGGATCAAATGACGAAGTCATTGCCGCCACAGAGGCCTATTTTAATGACTTTCCGAAATCATACTTTTTGGATGGTTTATTGAAGCTTGAATATAGGTGGAACAAGTGTATAGAGTTAAAAGGAGACTATGAAGAAAAATAAATGCATATAAACAAAAACAACTGATTATTTTTTTCATAAACGGGTACTTATCAAACAGCCCTCGTATATGTTGAATGTTGATATCCTCGTAAGTCGGTGATATTTCACTTAACAGTTCGGGCGCTGGGCTGAAGAGTCTCACGACTGCCCTAGCTGGACCCTAGCCCTAGCTAACAACGAAACGCTTTGTTTCTCTATCACTCTTCATATTAGTGCGAAAATGACAGACATTCGATGCTGATTAGCGACTGTTTCGATTATGTATCGCGACTGTGGCGATGCGGAATCGCGTTTACATGTGAGAGGGTATGTCATATGACCAGGAACAGCTTCGCGACTGTATCGAGGCCATCTTGCGACTGAATCGCTGCAAAATGTCGCCGTGGGCGACCGCGCTCGGCTCGGCCACGACATTACGCGACTGGCGACGGCGGCAGCGACAACCATAGGTGGGAACGAAAGGTCCGATCGCTGTGTCTCGCTCCAACCTATGGTTATCGCAGCCGCCGTCGCAAGTCGCTCAATGTCGTGGCCGAGCCATAAGGGAGAGAGTGGCAACGAACTATTTTGATTATCCATCAGTCCATCACACCTGTTTATAAAACTTATAAATATTATTTCCATGTTGAAAATTTAAAGGTAATAAAAAGTAAAAATAAACAGGTCTCCGTTTCGACACGCGATGACCTATATACTGATGTGTGTGTTTACACTAGAACCGTCGGTGGTTACGGGGAAATAATTAGAGATGCCACGAATATTCGGCAACTATTCGGCCGAATACCGAATATCTGTTAGGTGCACTAGAAAAAAAATTGCAGAATAAAAATAATCAAAAACTATGTAGGTATATTTAGAATGTGTTCTTGGAAAGTTGTTAAATGCGAAGACCCTTTTTTGAGCATTTGTTGATTACAAAACATTTTATTTTTATCACGAGTCTGTTTTGCTTGATGACTCTATTCATTAAGGGGACGGTATATGACGTTTTCGATTTAGAGCTCACTTTGTGCAATCAATTTGTTCAAGAAATGTTTAATAACTGCATTAAATTATACGTAAATTTGTTCACGAAGAAGCCGTGTACCGGCTCTTCACGGCATAATATTTTTTATTTGCTGTAATTCTCTACAAATCGACACTAAAAGACCTAAAAGTATCCAAAAATCAAAATATGGAGTTCCGTTTGAGCAATACGCATTACAGTTTTGCCTTTAACAGTAATTGAGTTGTTGTGTGATTTTGAAAGCTAGATAACTAAACTAGCAAATTATTATCTACTTATATTTTTACGCACAAATACAACACAGAAATTCAATCCCAAATGTAAACTTTCGTACAATTTCCATACATTGACGACATCACTCAAAATTCTTCTTCGAGTCAGATGGCCGCTGGCCTTGGATCGAAGCAGACGTGTACTTCGTCGTAGCTCGTTTTTGACATTATTTAGACATTTCATCATATACGCATACGAAAATGTATACCAGTAGATAAATTGTATTTCAAAAAACAGGGTAAATAAATTTATTTAAAATTTGATTTGTTGTTATTTACAGGTCGTAACGATCGAAAACAGCAGTAAACTATCCTAAAACAATACGATTACAATTGAATTTAAGTAACTTGTTCCTTCAAAACCCGCTTAAAATGAAAAAAGTTTAAAGACTTTTTACTGATTGGGATTGATTTTCATTATGCTGGTATCAATTTTGCGTCATTAAAAAAAAGTATATGACTTCTGTACGTCAATGACATTTGATGTCAATTGTAATCTTGTATTTACGTTAGAGAATATTATATATTCATTTAAATATTACTTACCTATTAATACGAAGCGTAATTCGTTTAATACCTGAAAGTCTTAGTGTCTACACCTACTTTGTTGCCGTTCGTTCCGTCTATATGTGTGCGATTACGTGCTGTTCTCAATAATCAAGAAACAAGCCATAATCTTCAAGAATAAAATAACAGCAAGACCAGCATTTAGTACTAACTAGTTTTTGCGGATTTGGAGACAAGAGATGAAGCTTACAGGCTAATACCGCTGCGGTCTGGTTATTGTTATGTGTATATATCGAGTATTATATAAATTTACTATAAAATAACAATGTTTTATTTCAATGACATTATGTGCGTAGGTATGTATGTTTCGGTGATTATAAGAATTTTGTCCACACAATAATTGTGCAAAGCAGAGACTGCATCATGCTTTCTTTACGGTATAAGCGGTATGGTACCGTTATTATTTATCAATACCGGTTCGTTTTGAAGGTAAAACTATACCGGTTGAAATACAAAGTACGGTACCGGTATAAAATTACAGCAGGGACAACCATTTTTATAGGTGTACAGCCAGCTGCAGAGAAAAGGTACGACCAGATAGATAATTGTATGCAGGGGTGGTACCTTTTCTCTGCAGCTAGCTGTACCTAAACCATCATTGACCGAGCGTTGGCGAAGGTCTCCGTTTCAAATTGGGCAAAAATGCTTTCGTATGTCCGAATTCTTCTCCTTTGCATATCACATTTCACAACTGATTCTCGTGAAAATTCGGTAGTCCGATATAATTATTCGGTTTCTTTTTTTTTTTAACAATTTTAAATAGGCAGAAATTGTCATAAAGGACTTAAGCGCCAGTAGGGTCTGTGACACTTAAGACCACTGCGATTATTAGGTACTTACTGGCCCCTATTTCACTACGACCACGGTGACAGGTGCGACAGTTGTCGACATCACTGTTGCTGACGTCACAGGCCTCCATAGGCTACGGTAACCGCTTACCATCAGACGGGCGATGTGCTTGTTTGCCACCAACATTTTAATAAATAAATAAACTCCATTATATTGCCACTAAAAAATTCTTATTTTGCGAAGCTAATGACAATTGTCACAAGAAACACGGCAACTGTATCGAAATTGCGACACAGAACTCATTTCCTGTCAAGACTTACCGAAAATTCTTTGAAAAATCTTGTGACAATTGTCACAAGATTTTTTCGCGAGAGAAATGTCTGTTTTATCCGATATAATAAAGTTTTTTTTTAATAATAGGTACAATGACGGTGGCAAACACGAATACGGCCCGCCCGATGGTAAGCGGTAACTGTATTAGTAAATTGTACAACGGGACTTAATCGCGTATCTAAGTTTTAAGATTTACCTCCGACGTTTCGAGGACGGCGTTGTCCCCGTGGTCTCGGAGAAGACTGGCTTAAGTTGATATCAGCATCTTCTAACCGCGCGAGTTTTTCGAACTACCCGCACTTGGTCTTGTTTATCCGCTTGAACGTTTTGCGGTTCCGTTGTACAATTTAATAATGTGTAAAAATCGTGAAAGTTTAAATCAGTGTTAGCGGTAACTGTAGTCCATGGATGCCTATGGCGTCAATAACAGTGATGTTTTTGTCGTACCTGTCACCGTGGTGAAATAGGGGCCAGATTACGCCGCGCCGCGTGGAACGTGAGGTGCATTGGGGTAAATGCATACCATTCACTCAAGGAAAATAATCTCCCTTATAAGATCACTCGTGTGTCTGCCATTTTGTTAAAGCCAATTTTCACCGTAACTACTGGACTAGTTCAATTGAAATTTAGTACACATATGTCAAGTAAGGAAGTAGTAAGTCGGTGATCCGAAGATGAGTAACGTAAATAAATGAACTTTTAACTTTGCGGCGATTTTTGGTATCAGGTTTGGTATCTCACATATCAGATATAATACATAACTATAAGTAGGTGAGCAAAAATGTACCATAACCTAACTCAGAATTGTATTACATAAATACATATACAAAAAATAGTTCAACGCCAAAAGATTAATGGAAGACCTATGTCCTATAATAGGTGAGTTGGTCTTAAACAAAAAATATGCAATAAAAATGTGTAACTGTGGAACCCATGGTGAATCCTACTCGTACATGATCGGTTTTTATATTATGTACCTATAAGATATTTTCTACTTTATACTTTATAAGTGTACCTACATAATATTTACTTATAAGCAGTTGTCACGTAAAATATTTGTAGAGTTTTTTGGAAGTATGTGTCACATCATCATCATCTTCCTCGCGTTGTCCCGGCATTTTGACACGGCTCATGGGAGCCTGGGGTCCGCTTGGCAATTAATCCCATAAATTGGCGTGGGCACTAATTTTTATGAAAGCGACTGCCATCTGACCTTCCAACCCATAGGGGGTAAACTAGGCTCTTATTGGGTTTAGTCCGGTTTTCTCACGATGTTTTCCTTCACCGAAAAGCAACTGGTAAATATCAAATGATATTTCGTACATAAGTTCCGAAAAACTCATTGGTACGAGCCGGAATTGCAATTCGCACGCTCTTACCGCTAGGCCTCCAACGATTTTTTTGAAGTATGTATAGCACAAAAAAAATATTTAGAAATGTAACATTTAAGGTAGGTAATTAAAATACGGTATAAACATTATTGGAGAAGACTTGGAGGAAGTGTCATAGGGATCTACATTCGATGCGTGGAAAACAAGTTCTTTTGTCTAATTATAATCCATCGGCAATCACGCGAGCGCATAAAACGAAAATCATTTTTTTTTTCACTCCCTAAAACTCCCTTAACCTAATAACAGTAAAACAAAAAATAAAATATAGAGGGTAACCAACCAGCCAAAGAATTATAAGTAGATATATGCACTTATCCCAACGCACCTCACGTTCTACTCTGCACGGGGTTCATTGCCGCTCCTACCGCCGTAAGTAACTATCAACACCTACATTATCAAGGCTACGATCGAAGATAATCGCTTCAGCACTGAAATAATACCGGTGGAATACCGGTATAATATTTTTTATTTTAATTGTATTAATTTAATAGTAAGTAGTGTAAGATATTAGGGGTACATTAGCCAACACTGTTTCCATATATTTTCAAATTTTATTTTGTCCGCCTTAATTAAATTTTGCACCCTGCCGGAACTTTATTTATTTAAATTCTCTTTTAATTGATTTTGAGCCTTATGAAAAGTCGTATAGAGTAGTAAATAAAATTTTACATCTGACTTAATGAATTATTAGAATTTAAATACGTCACGTGTGACATGAACAGACAAGGAAAGCAAGATTAAATGTATTGTTTCTCTTTCTTCTTTCAATGGAACGCTTTTCCTAAAAGGAGGCCACTAAACTCAAAACGCTATCTTAAAAAAAAACTTGATGGGTCAGTGACCTGTCCCAGTAAAGTGAGGTAGTGTGCGTGAAGTGCGCTTGTGTGTGAAATGGGGTAAATTGACAGAATCTGAAAATTTACCCACCTCTACCGTCACCTTCAAAAATATATCTTAGCTAACGTCATCTAACGTTGAGCTTTGTTAGCGATCAGTTTTCATAATAATTGTGACTCAAAATGTTCAAATGTGATGCCGAACATTCGGTATTCGGCCGAGAGAGGGGCCGAATATTCGGTATTCGGCCGAATATTCGGTAAAACCACTATTCGGGGCATCTCTAGAAATAATGGGAACTTGGGAAGAGGAAACCTTAGTATGTCTTTATTGCGTTGTTAATTTTTTATAACAGAGTTTTTTAGTAGAGTAACGATGTGAGTGATGTGACGGTTGAATGTAGATAATTATGATCTGAACAAATTTTAATAGCTAATAGGGATGTTTCCTGTACTTAAAATAAATTATTTCAAACCGTGCACGAAATAAAGCACCAGATAATTATTAGAAAAACATAGACAGCAGCTATTTTTAAACACAATTTGGATTTAATAAATCGGATTGAAATATAAAAAGTAGGTGAGTTTACCGTGACGTCACTACATTCGTTTTCATATAAATTCTATATTAGCAAATCGTTTTGACAGTTCTGCTGAAAAGAAAAGAAGCTGATTTGACTAGTAGGAATGTAGCCCACTTAGGGTTGCCAGATGGTCGGGATTCGGCGGGATTCTCCCGATTTTTAGCATGTGTTCCCGATTCCCGACAAAGTGAAAATTGTCCCGAAAAACCGCATCAAGTTATAAAACAATCATTTCAAGTTCCGAACTGTCGTCGAGCGTGCGAGCGACCTGCGTCGAGCCCGTCAGCGCGCGCGCCGTGGCGAGATTGGGCAGAGCAGCTGACGTAGTGCCAATAATGTAAAATATCGTTGTTTTTATTACAATTAATTTAATTTGAATGGTTTTTTTCCCGACTTAAGGCCCAAAATCCCGAAATTTTGATATTTTTTCCCGATAATAGCGCCTTTCGATCTGGCAACCCTAGACCCACTTCCCATTATTCGATTGAGATGAAGCTTCACATACCTACGTATGTAAGTTAGGTGACAATGCAAATTTATGGTATTAAGTAGGTACTAGATAAGTACTGCTCTAATAATCAATATTATACAAATTACTAGGTTAGCCTGCTCTTAAGTAGATGACAATAACCGTCAATGCCAATTATTATTATTGATAATTAAGTAACACTTCTGCATAACTGCATGAAAGTTATAAAACAGAATAGTGTTACTACTGTTATTTGATTAATTGTTAAAATTCCTTTTAACGTTACAGTAAATTTAACGACCATCCATTTTGGAAAAAAAAATACCTAGTAGTTTGTGTTACAAGGGATCAAAATGATATATTTCCGTCAAGGGCGTACATTGAATCCTGAATGAAGCGATGGATTCTACAATAGAATCCTGAGCGTAATGAGGGATTCAAGTGTTAACGCCCAAGACGAAATAATTTTGATACCGTGTGACACATACTGCTTTTCACATCAACTACGAGGAAAATAAAAAAATCTTAGTGTTGACACAATCTGATGCTTAAACAGATTATTTAAGCTAAAAAAAAATATGTGCAAAAAATGTAAAAATGTGTAGTGTGCTAGAACAGACAAGTGTCACTTTGAATGATCCCTCCTAGCAGGGAGGAAAAGTGCCACTTTGATCCCTCCTAGCAGGGAAGAAAAAGCTCTTTTCCGAATAGGTGGTGTGAAAATGTTATTTACACTTTTCAATTAGGTACACAGTTCGAATAACATTATGTTGAATTATGTAATTTTTACAGCCGGTATTTTACAAACACAGTATTTCTGGAACATAAAATTCAAATGAATTCCGTTGAACGGTTGAAAAGTGATTCTATTTTCGAACAAAACGTTTCGTTTCATGAACTTTTAAGTGGGGCAACTGGCCGCTAAGAATTCGGTTCTCTATTTTATTTAACTTGTGTTCTGTTCTTTATTTAAACTTGAAATGGATAGTTTCAGCGAAATTGTTACTAAGCAAAGTGGAACATTAGATATACAGGGTGCTTCCTGTAACAGGAGCAATAAATTAAACTAAAGGCTGTACTCCTCAAACTGACCAACATTTGTTCAGCAACTTTAAAAAATTATGAATCCTTTAGACTTCCTCTTTTTCATACAAAATAAATATTGCCTTCAATGTACGCTGACATCAGTGGGTTTGACGTTGCTTGTCACGCTTTATATATAACAAAATTTGCAATACATTGCGTCTTAGAATAAACTTTAAAGTGTAATAAAAATCAATACATGAGTTATTTTCAAAAGTTGCTGAACAAATGTTGGTCAGTTTGAGGAGTACAGCCTACAGTTTAATTTATTGCTCATGTTACAGGAAGCACCCTGTATTTAATAAATGCTGTACGCCTGTACGGAATGAAGAATTAATGATACAGAAACAGTTAATAACATGTTTTGGATCACCGTCTACACACAAGACGTAGTGACTGTAGTCGTAAATACTGACATTACGTGATAGGCCACGCCGAAGCCATAGTAGACTAGACTCGTCACGACATCGTGCATTTTCTATGACGTCTGCGACCGGCGTTCGTTGAGCCTTCGTGACGCATCCATCAAATGTTATCCAAACTATAGTCACGATAATTATTTGGATCGAATCATACTGTTCCTAGTGTTGTTTTACTTGTATTGTACATCGCCCACACTGTTAACTACATCGGTGGAGCCTTTTGTAATAAGGTCCACCGATGTACAGTTAGGAATCAATTTTCATCATGATTAATAACAAATTTTCCGTCGGACGTTCAGTTACCGATCTATAAGCAAAAAACTGAAAAAGAGCAGAAATTGGGATTGCGCAAACTCGAATTACACGCATTTAGATGTACTTCGAAAAAATCTTAAGTATTTCATTGGCCAACACGGATATATCTTAGGTACATAATAAAGGTAGAACTAGGCACGATGGGTCAGGCTACAATGGTTAAGTACCAGCCATGTAGAGGTCGATGACACCCCTATCATGTTGTGGTTAGGACTAAAAGTAGGTACCTATTGTTTTTATTTAAGGATTACCAATGGAGAGGTAGGTATGTATAGTATCTTATTGTTACTTAAACGCAAAGTCACGTACCTAGATACTTGTAAGAATTGCATGTATAACTGTCTGTTTATATAGTATACCTAAGTTATAATAAATATGACGAGGATGTACATACTTTAATAAATTAAATAAAAATAAAAAACATTTTTAAGTATAATTTGAACTGCTTTTATGTGCCGTCGAGAAAGCTTCCAAAATTGCCAAATTTTCCACAAGAATTATTTTTTCCTATTTGGAAATTTCAAATTTGAGAATTTCAATGTCATATTTTCAGTGGTAAAGTGTTTTTGTTAATTTTTTTTTCTGATACTATTGAAAGATACGGTTGGCCATATGTCCACGTTAATTAAAAAGTTACACATGCGGCGCATTAAAAAATAACATATAGCTGGTCAACCAAATCATGTCAGTAAAAAAAGGCGCGAAATTCAAATTTTCTATGGGACGACATCCCTTCGCGCCTACGTTTTTCAAATTTGCCGCCTTTTTCTACTGTCAAGATCTGGTTGACCAAGTATACCATTAATTCTATTATTGATGGTCTTTATTTTTAAAGGCGCCACTCGAACTTATCAAACGTAAAAATAATGACGCACTAAAATGCATTTGAAATAAGAACCGATTTAAAAATAAAACGGCGAGCCATCATGCGTTCAGCCGGCCATTTTAAATAGAGCCGTGTAATCAAAGATGGCGCAAAATGTAAGAGGTCACGATAAAATGGAGGATGGACCCGTGTTGTTCCGGGTCGACGCTTGCTTTCAGTCGGTTACTTTTCAAAGCGGGCGTGTCTGCACTGATTATAGATATTTTCGCAACATTTTGTAAAAACCAGTAGGTATGTGGAGCTCTGGGGAATACCGCGAACAACGAGGAAATCTATATCCCTGTTAGGTACTCAACTCAACTCGAAACTCGAAAGTCGAATATAGCAAGAGCGATTTCCATGAATTTAGAATTTCCCTGGCTTTCGTTCTGCATTAGCAACGTTAAATATAAGTACCTAGTCTCAGCTTCTATAGCTGGTCAACCAAATCTTGTCAGTAAAAAAAGGCGCGAAACTCAAATTTTCTATGGGACGGTATCCATTCGCGCCTACATTTTTCAAATTTGCCGCCTTTTTCTACTGTCAAGATCTGGTTGACCAAGTATATTTGGATACTCGTATGTCTGTTCTAACTCTATCGTTGACAAAGGAGACCATGGTCTCGTTGTGTTTACCGTACTTAAACTTCCTCATATTGCCTAAGTACTACGCCAAGCATTGGCTTGAAGAAACAGAGATTTTCTAACAGATCTGATTTCTCAATCCTAATAATGGTCGCCTTTCTCCCATTATTAGATAACAGACAGCAGTTAGTAGATATTTAATTTAGAAAAGCACTGTTTTGGTATAGTACATAGTAATATCTTGCAAGAGTTGCAAGTATATGTTATTATATTTGACGATGGAACTTTATTCAGACATGATCTGTTTCAAAACAACATTACATTTTCTTTTATAAAGATAACGATCTACAGATAGTACAGATCTCCATCGACGCCATGTTACATGCGTAATTAAAACAGACGATTGTTTGTGATTCATTGTAAATTGATTTGTGATAAGATTCACAATGAGTCAAATGCGCAGTAGCTTTTTATTTAGTATAAACTCGATGTACTTCTGTTGTTGTTGTTCTGTTGTTGATGATGTTTTCCTGTGGGTTAAGCCAGTGAAGCCGAAAGGGTAATGCAGGTACTGGGCAATGGGCATCCCTGCGTTTCCTTAATTCCGTCCCAGACGGTGTAATGGGATGTCTCTCCGGTTTTACACCATAAATCGTCTACAATAGACGCTAAGGCCAATGACTTCTGTTTTTCCATAGATCAGTTCCATTGGCCACCTTCCGAATGCATCATCAGATCAGCTCCATGTTAGCATATTATTGTATTGTCATCGGTATTACATAAGTACTCTAACTTTCAACTGAATCAGATACCATGATAATGTTCTAAAAAGTAATCTACAAGATAGGTAGGTTAGGTAGGTATCTCAGAAGAATGCAACTTTATTTACTTTATGTTCAAATTCAAATTTAGGCCTTAGTATCTCTAATATCTCTATGTTTATGACTGCGAAGAACAAACGGGGACAAAACTATTTGCTCTTTTCTACTCGAGGGAAGGAACACAATTAAATGTTTGCCAAATAATCCCAGATTGTACCTATGCACATGCAAATTTAGGAAATTCAAAGGAATGCAGATGGCAGTAAGCCAATGTCGTAAATACCTACTAATTTCACTGCCTTCGGTTGCTTATTTGGTTCTGATTTAGTTTGATATGCTGCATCATTTCCTTCTATAATTTTAAAGGTACTGTTTTTGAATTAATTACCGATATTATTTACCATTCCACAGACATCTCAAAAACAAAACTTGTTTTTAAAATCATGATTGATTTTAGGTTCTATAATTCTATTTTTCCTTTTTTGAAACAATAGGCGTTAAAATATTTAGTTAATCTAATACCTTCAAACGAGCAACTCTTGCATATTTATTTATTTATATGTAAATATATTTCGGGGATCTCGGAAACGGCTCTAACGATTTCGATGAAATTTGGTATATAGGGGTTTTCGGGGGCGAAAAATCGATCTAGCTAGGTGTTATCTCTGGGAAAACGCTAATTTTTGACATTTTATATGTTTTCCGAGCAAAACTCGGTCTCCCAGATATTCAATAATAAAGTCAGAATAATGATTTATGATTAGGTTAGGTTAGATTTTTTTTAAACAACCCACTGACTTAATATAAAAGAAATAGACACACAAAGCAGAACAAAAACGTCAAAAAATGTGGATCCCAATGACGTTTCGCACCATTTGCATTGATGATAAAAACGCTTACGTAAATTTTGAGTCAAGATAAATGTTTCGTACAGAAAAGAGCTTAATGTCGTAAGCATTAAGTGTCAAATTTGCAAACATAAGTACCAACACTGTTAAAAAATTTAGTCCGATGGCACTAAACGTAACGTATTTACGTCAAACAACGTCAAACGAGAATAATGAACGAATGGAGTCACTTTGGTACACTTTAATATGTATTACTGTACAGGAAAACCAATTGAAGTAATAAATAAAACAAATTTAATTTAATCGGGAGCTCAAATAAAATTAATTCGTGGTTCAAATTCAAACAAATCAAATTTTTAATTCGTAAGTATACGTCTTTAAATACTAATTTCCTTGAAATAAATTATACTTATTAAATAACTGTGTATTTAAGATCTACATTTACTCATAGCGCGGGTGCACGGGGACATTTAGATACTGATTGGATTTTTTTTATAAAGTCTACCTATACTTTATAAAAAAAATCCTGTGGTTGTCATTGTGTTCCGACAGGTTTAGCATTTACAGTTAGTCGATATAAGCCCTTATTGGTGGTGTATATGTCGGAAACAGGGAAATGGGCCGAACACACAAGTGCCGTTTTGCCTTGTTTAAAACTGCATCACCCCTATCTCTTGCTATAATTAAATAGCAGTCCACTTTGCACGTCGCATAGGTTTTCTTGGAAATCTTGAATTTAAACATAATATTATTTCTTATGAATTCCATATAAAAATATAAAAAAATATTGACCTCACATCGACTCATTAGATTTTTGTTCCTTAACATCCCTTCTTTGGTACTAACAAATTAATTTATTCAAAACCATAAAATTACCACCAGATTACATAAATTATGTAATGCTATCCAAAGAACTAACCGAAAGAAATACATTCCATCCTTTTTCCTTGTTTTATCATTGTTATTTTTACATATTTTAACGGCACATTTCGTAATTGTTGACAACTTCACATTTGAGCGTTTCAAACAAGACTAAACGAAAAAGTAATGCATGATCTGTTTTGACATCACTTTTGTGGGGCCATTTTTGGCGGCTGATTGGGTATCCAGTTCTTTATACTATATCAATGAAACAACCATAGACATTTTCTGCACACATTTCGCTCGCCCTGCCACGCGCGTCGCGCAAGGCCGTATCAATAACAATAAAAGTTGAACTTGCGCCTATCCGTCTGTCTCGTTCAAGGCCGCGCACTGCACAATGACAGAAAGAGAGCGACGAGGTCGACTTGTGAACAATACCATGGAAAACAATAACTGTTATAACATGTCAATTTACTTCCTAGCTGCTGTTCGTTTTACAGGCCAAAGCATTAAAAAAAATGAAAATTTGAAAATAGGGAAAATCACTTTTGACTTTTGAGAAATTTCGTCGAGTGGTCCCTTTTTTAGTCCCTTGTCCCTTATCTCTGAAAAAACCTCTGGGCTGGGCTGGGGGGCTATCCAAGACAATCATTGTATAAATAAAACTATGTTTGGCGTTTGAAAACAAGTTTTGACTTAAGGAATACTAACATTAATCTGTATTGTTTAGTTTTGATTTTTGTTACTAACCAATGATATGGATAATATTATGTGTCTGAAATAAAAAAAATCAATTTCAATTTGAGAGCAAGTTTTCTGCAAGGTCTAGGACCTAATAATGTCTTCTAAACTCGAGCGTTTAGCAATCTCTGGTAACGATAAACACAAAGGAGATACATTTTATCTACACGAGCACATGACTAAGGATTCTCTCGAGACGTAGAAAAGTACTTACCTACTGCAGAGCGAAGTGAGTCGTACTTCGCGAAATGAATTAGTAACAAGAAGAAGCGTAATAAACTCTACCTTGTTGTATATAATCTTGTATATGACACCGTAAGATTGTGAACCCGTTACTTTATAATCTAACGTAGGTTAGGTTAGGTTAGATTGAAAATTTTCGGAGATTATTCTCGGATTCTGATAGCTTTCCTAACTTTTCAAATCCCTCATTTCTAATTTCAATACCTTAGGGTTAGATTTGCGGGATAAAGGCAAATCCAGGTTATTTGTGCGCAAATATTGTATCTATCTCCGTTAGTGCGTTTTTGCTTGAAGTAGTAACAAACACTGATTTCACAAGTTGAAGTCACAAGTTTAGTAATCGACCTTTAGATTAATTTACTAGCAATAAATACATCCAGACAAAACAGAAAAAAATATAACAACTAAAAACAAAGATACTTTTAACTTTTGAATTTTGAGAAAAACCAAAACTTATTTTACACACAATTTATTGTTGCAACAAAGAAACACATTCAAACAAAATTAACTAAATTAGAATCCACAAGAACATTTCAATTTCGAACGTAAAAAAAAGTGTTCCATAAACAGCTCTAATGGCCGCACCAGCCAGTCAGCGTTTAGGCAAGAGTCTGGCTTTCTGCCAAGGATGTTCGGCCAACGACCAACCTTTTAATTACGACTAGTGGTGTCCTCGTGTTTTGGGGAATTATTCTCGAGTGGGAACATGTTTCTTCGAACATATAGATGGTCAAACAGATCTCGTCAGTAGTTTTCTACTGACAAGCTGAGGAGCTGCAAGAGGCGGCAAATTTGAAAAATGTAGGCGCGAAGGGATATTGTGCCATAGAAAATTTGAATTTCGCGCCTTTTTTTACTGGCAAGATCTGCTTGACCATCTATACCTAAATAAATATATAAATAACATTAAGGGACAATCTTACACAAATCGACCTAGTACCACAGTAAGCTCAATAAGTAAGGTAGGTACGGTCAAGTGTAAAAATATATGGGTGCACACTGCACAAATCTCTTATGTCAGCGAATTAAGAACTGTGGGACCTTTTTTTTGTAAGGTTTTACACATATTTTTACACTTGACTGTACTAGCCGACGATATACATATGTTGACAGATACATATAGAAAACGACTTAAAATACATCCATAACAAATATGAGTGATGAATACACAAATAAATGCCCCTACCAGAATAGGAACCCGGGTCCTGCTTCATAAAATAAATTGACAATATTCCCGGAAATATTCCTATCACTAGGAATATTGTAGTGCCCATCCCTTAGCCACGGCGAACGGTGACACTACACTACACGCAGTTCAGTTTCACTCCCGTTTTAGAAGCAAATTTGTTTTATTGCGTCCTAATGTATAAATACATTCTAAAACTATACTGAATAACTTTTGCTATTTTTGACAATTACAATGTTGTTACCTAATGGTTCAGCATTCAGCGGATCCGTATTTCTGTACTTCTTGGGCTTCAAAAGGCAAAAACGGGACCTTATTTATTACTAAAGGGGCCCACTGATTACCAGTCCGCCGGTCGATATCGGCCTGTCAGTTGTTCGGAGCTGTCAATTTCGTCCTGAACTTCTAAATGTCAATCTAAACTTTAAATTTCTAAAGGTATCTATTCGAGATAACTAGGTATATTTAACGCTAAAGTTTCACAACATTACTTAATCTGTACTCTGTAGTAAGTT